>NW_028261388.1:3780660-4133160 GCF_051295495.1 Thamnophis sirtalis | reverse complement strand
ACTTAGGCACGAAAGCCAGCTGGGTGACTTTGGGCCAATCACCAGGAGACGGTGAGTTCTAGTCCTGACTTAGGCATGAAAGCCAGCTGGGTGACTTTGGGCCAATCACCAGGAGACGGCGAGTTCTAGTCCTGCCTTAGCCATGAAAGCCAGCTGGGTGACTTTGGGTCTCTCTCTCAATCCAATCCACCTCACAGAGTTGTTGTTGTGGGGAAAATAAGAGGAGAAAGGTAGGTTGGATATATTTGAGTTCTTCATAAGAATAATAAAGGCAGGGTATTAATAAATAAAATCGAAACGAAATGAAATAAAAATAAATGAAATGAAATGGAAATAAAATAGAAACGAAATAACAAAATCAATAGCAATAAATACAAGGGAGTGAAGTGAAATAATAACATAAAATAATAGATAAGTGTCCTAAATCTCTTTCTTCTTACAGCTGGTGAAGACGGCGGATTTGGACCCAAGCCAAAACTACATCTTTGGCTTCCATCCCCATGGCATCATGGCGGCTGGGGCCTTCATTAATTTCTGCACCGAAGCCACCGGCTTTTCCAAACTCTTCCCGAGGCTGAAGCCTCACATGATGTTGTTGAATTTGTGGTTTCGAGCCCCCTTTTTCCGGGACTACGTGATGAGTGGAGGTAAGCTAAGTCCTCCAAGGTCCCTTCCAGGTTCTCTTCTCTTCTCATTCCGTATTCCTATTCCTATTCTATTCTATTCTATATTATTTTCTATTCCATTCCATTCTTTTGTTGTCCCTTCTTCTCTTCTCATTCTCTATTCTCTTCTCTTCTCATTCCGTATTCTATTCTATTCGAGTCTATTCTATTCCATTCCATTCCATTCCATTTTTTTGTTGTCCCTTCTTCTCTTCTCATTGTCTATTCTATTCTATTCTATTCTATTCTACTCTATTCTACTCTATTCTACTCTACTCAATTCTATTCCCTATTCTATTCTTTCTATTTCTATTTCTATTATTTCTATTTCATCCCATCCTATTATTTCTACTCTACTCTACTCTACTCTACTCTACTCTACTCTACTCTACTCTACTCTACTCTACTCCCTATTCTATTCTTTCTATTTCTATTTCTATTATTTCTATTTCATCCCATCGTATTATTTCTACTCTACTCTACTCTACTCTACTCTACTCTACTCTACTCTACTCTACTCTACTCTACTCTACTCTACTCTACTCTACTCTACTCTACTCTATTCCTTATTCTATTCTATTCTATTTCTATTACTATTACTATTACTTCTATTTCATCCCATCCCACCCTACTCTACTCTACTCTACTCTACTCTACTCTACTCTACTCTACTCTACTCTACTCTACTCTACTCCCTATTCTATTCTTTCTATTTCTATTATTTCTATTTCATCCCATCCCATCCTATTATCTCTACTCTACTCTACTCTACTCTACTCTACTCTACTCTACTCTACTCTACTCTACTCTACTCTACTCTACTCTACTCTACTCTACATGGAGGTCTTTACCTTCCAAGTCCCTCCCAATTCTGTTATTCTCCGTGAAGGTTATTTGTGGGGTTTTGTTCTGTTTTGCCCACTTGGCACGCTTTCATGTTCCTTCTTTCTCCTGCTTTGCTTCATCCAGGTGTAATCGCCTCGGACAAGGAATCCGGTTTGTATCTCTTGAGGAAGAAGGAAGGTGGGAATATCGTGGTCATCGCTGTGGGAGGGGCGCAGGAAGCCCTGGACGCCCGTCCTGGAGCTTACACTCTCCTGTTGGAGAACCGGAAGGGCTTCGTTCGGCTGGCCATAGAGAATGGGTGAGTAGGAACAGCTCCTGGGGGCCGTGCCCTCGACTTACGACCAGAATTGAGCCCTAAAGTTCCACTGCTAAGCAGGACAGTTGCTTAGTGAGCTCTGTGTCCCATTTTATGACCTTTTTGCCAGGGTTGCTAAAAGAAACGCTGGCATTGTTAAGCGAATCACGTAGTCGTTAAGTGAACCCCATTGACTTAGCTTTTAAGAAGAAGAAACACTTCCCGAATCCCTTACAGGTAGTCCTCAGCTTACAACGGTCCATTTAGGGCCCGTTCCAAGTTATAAAAAAGGGACTTATGACCGTTTTTCACACTTACGACCATGGCAGCATTCTCCCGGGGTCACATGATCCCCATTTGCGACATCCTGAGGAGCAAAATCAATGGGGAAACCCAGATTCACCTAACAACTGCAGTGATTCAAGTAACGACCGTGACAAGAACGGTCATAAAATGGGGCAAAACCCGCTTAACGAAGGCCTCGCTCAGCCATGGAAATTTGGGGCTCAATTGTGGTTGTAAGTCGAGAACTACGCTATATTTGCAGCTACCCAGCCTTCCTCAGTTATCCAGGGGTTGGTTCCAAATATTTAACAACTGGTTCTCTGCTGGGTGGGCGTGGCTGGGTGGGATCATGTGACTGAGTGGGCAGGGCCAACTCTACGTGACTTGTGTGGGTGGTACCTGTATGGGACAGGCATGGTTGGGGAGGGAATCCAGGGGTCTCCGGTAGGGTGGGGGCACAGAGGAAAGAAAGATCCAATGTGTGCGTGTGTGGTGTGTGTGTGTGTGTAAGAGAGACGGAGAGAGGGAAAGAGAGAGAAAGAAAGAAAGAGAAGAAAGAGAGAAAGAAAGAGAAAGAAAGAGAAGAGAGAGAGAGGGAGAGAGAGAAAGAAAGAGAAAGAAAGAGAGAGGGGGAGAGAGAGAGGGAGAGACAGAGAGACAGAGAGAGGAAGAGAGAGAGAGAGAAAGAGAAAGAAAGAGGGAGAGAGAGGGAGGGAGAGAAAGAAAGAGAAAGGAAGAGAGAGAGAAAGAGAGAGAGAGAGAAAAAAAGAGTGAGAGACAGAGAGAGGGAGAGAGAGAGAAAGAAAGAGAAAGAAAGAGAGAGGGAGAGAGAGAGAAAGAGAAAGAAAGAAAGAAAGAGAGAGAGAGAGACAGAGAGAGAAAGAAAGAGAGAGACAGAGAGACGGAAAGAGAGAGAAAGAAAGAGAAAGAAAGAAAGAGAGAGACAGAGACAGAGAGAGGGAGAGAGGGAGAAAGAGAAAGAAAGAGAGAGAGAGGGAGGGAGAGAGAGAAAGAAAGAAAGAGAGAGACAGAGACAGAGAGAGGGAGAGAGAGAGAAAGAGAAAGAAAGAGAGAGAGAGGGAGGGAGAGAGAGAAAGAAAGAGAGAGAGAGGGAGGGAGAATCAAGCTAGACTGGGAAAGTTTGCTGCAAGAGGAAGAGAAGCTGGATAAGCTGGTTTTTTGGGGCATTTTGGGGGACGATTTTTCAGGCCGTTTTTCGAGTCGATTTCGGATGGAAAAACTGCCTGAAAATGGCCTGAAAAAAATGACTGTTTTATGGGCATTTTTCGGGCCATTTTCAGGCTGTTTTCGGGCCGATTTTGGATGTGAAAACAGCCAAAAAACAGCTCCCAAAATGGCCTGTTTTGTGGGCATTTTTCAAGCCATTTTAGGGTTGTTTTTTTGCCTGAAAAATGACCTGAAAACAGTCTGAAAAATGTCCTGTTTGTGGGCTGTTTTCAGGCTGATTTTCAAGCTGATTTTGGCTTGAAAAATGGCCTGAAAACGGCCCAAAAAATGCCCACAAAACATGGCTGCTTTCCCCCCATCTCTGAGCTGCCACGCGGGCCCTGCATGATGAACAGGCCGCATGGAGACTCCTGGGAGAGGATGGGCAGGGCCAGCCATTCCTCGCAACAACCGGTTCGGCAAACCAGATGTGAAATTAGCATCCAGTTCTCCCAAACCAGTCGGAACCGGCTGAATCCCACCTGCAATTATCCCAACCTGTTTGGTCCCATCTTTCCTTTCTTTTTCTCCTCTTTTCCTAGGACGCCGCTCGTTCCCGTGTTCTCCTTCGGCGAGAATGAGCTTTTCGACCAGGTCGAAAACCCCAAAGGGTCTTGGCTGAGATGGACGCAAGAGCGTTTGCAAAAGATCATGGGGATCTCCCTGCCCCTCTTCCACGCCAGAGGGGTCTTCCAATACACTTTCGGTTTCGTGCCCTACCGGAAGCCAATCTACACTGTGGGTAAGTCCTCGTCTCTTAGGGGGCATCAGTAGTGGGTTGCTATCGGCTCGGCCCAGTTCAGCCGAATCAGTAGTGGTTTGGTGGCAGTGGTGGGTTTCAAAAAAATTTAGAACCTATTCTGTAGGTGTGGCCTGTTTTGTGGGAGTGGCTCGGTAGTCATGTGACCAGGTGGGCATGACTTGGTGGGCAACTTGGAAAATATGGTGAAACTCACTTAACAATGCTCTTGCTTAGCAACCAAAATTTTGGGCTCAATTGTGGTGATAAATTCTCTTTCTTTCTTTCTTTCTTTCTTTCTTTCTTTCTTTCTTTCCTTCCTTCCTTCCTTCCTTCCTTCCTTCCTTCCTTTTGTCTCTCTCCCCCTCTTTCTTTCTTTCTTTCTTTCTTTCATCTCTCTCCCACTTTCTTTTTCTTTCTTTTTCTTTTTTTTCTTTCTTTCTCTCTTTCTCTTTCTGAGTCAACCTTGAGCCGAAGGGGCACAATGGTTAGGGTGCAGTACTGCAGGCCACTTCAGCTGACTGCTAGCTGCAGTTCGGCGGTTCAAATCTCACCGGCTCAAGGTTGACTCAGCCTTCCATCCTTCCGAGGTGGGTGAAATGAGGACCCAGACTGTGGGGGCGATATGCTGACTCTGTAAACCGCTTAGAGAAGGCTGAAAGCCCTATGAAGCGGTATATAAGTCTAACTGCTATTGCTATCTGTCTCTCTCTTTATTTTCCTCATCTCCCTCCATTCCTTCCTTCCTTCCTTTCTTGTGTGTATTTCTCCCCCTTCCTTCCTTCCTTCCTTCCTTCCTTTCTTCCTTCCTTCCTTCCTTCCTTCCTTCCTTCCTTCCATCCATCCATCCATCCATCCATCCATCCATCCATCATTCCTTTTGGGTTCCAAAAGGTACGCTAAATTTCACGAACCGGTTCTGGCGTACCGGTGCGAACTGGGAGAAACCCACCCTTGTTTGGCGGCCTGGGTCGCTGGAACCGGAAGCGACCCAGGCCTGCCACGCCCTTCAACTGGTTCGCCTACGGCGCCACCATCTTGTTTTTTTGCTTCTGCGCGTGCACAAAACATTTTTTATTGTACTGCGCTTGTGCATGCATGGCACACCCACAAGTGAACCAGGAGTAGCAGCTGCCGGAACTTACCCCTTGGTGGCAACCAGAAAAAACAGGTAGATAGAATGAGGAAAGGAATACTGGACACATCTTTCCTTCTTTTTGAATTATTCTGTGTTGCCTCTTTTAAAAAAATATATATATGTTTTATTAATACATTTAAAAAAAAAATAAACATAAAAAGTTCCATATCTATCTGAACTGCGTGTTGTCTGGGCACAGTTAGTTTTAAGTAGAGATATAAGAATAATCTCCGTTGCCTCTTATTAGCCTTCCCAGGTAGATGAGAAAGGGAACACAAGTGGATATGCTAAGCTTACGTTACAGGTAGTCCTCAACTTATGGCAACAATTGAGCCCAACATTTCTGTAGCTAAGCGAGACAGTTGTTAAGTGGGTTTTGCCCCATTTTGCCAAGTAAATAAAATAAAGAAAAAAATGAAATAAGGTCAATAAAGTCAAATATAATAAAGTAAAATAAAGTAAAATAAGTCAAGTCAAATAAGATAAAGAATAGAATAACAAAACAAAGTTAAATTAAATTAACTTAATAAATTAACTTATTAAATTAACTTATTAAATTAACTTATTAAATTAACTTATTAAATTAACTTATTAAATTAACTTATTAAATTAACTTATTAAATTAACTTATTAAATTAACTTATTAAATTAAATTATAAAATAAAATAAAATAAATTAAATAAATAAATTAAATCAAATTATTAAATCAAATTATCAAATCAAAAAATTAAATTAAATTAAATTAATTTAATTAAATAAATTAAACTAAATTAAATTAAATTAAATCAAATTATTAAATCAAATTATAAAATAAAATAAAATAAAATAAAATAAAATTAATTAAATTAAATTAAAAAATTAAATTAAATTAAATTAAATTAAATTAAATTAAATTAAATTAAATTAAATTAAATTAAATTAAATTAAATTAAATTAAATTAAATTAAATTAAATTAAATTAAATTAATTAAATTAAATTAAATTAAATTAAATTAAATTAATTAAATAATTAAATTAAATTAAATTAAATTAAATTAAATTAAATTAAATTAAATTAAATTAAATTAATAAATTAAATTAAATTAAATTAAATTAAATTAAATTAAATTAAATTAAATTAAATTAAATTAAATAATAATTAAATTAAATTAAATTAAATTAAATTAAATTAATTAAATTAAATTAAATTAAATTAAATTAAATTAAATTAAATTAAATTAAATTAAATTAAATTAAATTAAATTAAATTAAATTAAATTAAATTAAATTAAATTAAATTAAATTAAATTAAATTATTAAATTATTAAATTATTAAATTATTAAATTATTAAATTAAATTAAATTAAATTAAAATTTCTTTTTCTCCTGTTCGACCCCTCCAGTGGGAAAACCCCTCCCGGTGAGGAAGAAGCACAAGCCCAGCCAAGAAGAAGTTGATGAGCTACACGAGAATTACCTGAAGGCCCTCTGCAAACTGTTTGAGGACCATAAATTGAAGTACAACGTGCCGGAAGACACTCATCTCTCTTTCATATGAGACACCAAAGCCACAAACTTTGGCAACCAAGAACTGAAAACATCCAAGCCACAAGCTGAATCTGCCATGGAAACCAAAGAAATTCCTTTTAGGGCCAATGGACAAAGGTTCAAATCCCCAGCGCTGCGTAACGGAGTGAGCTCCCGTTACTTGTCCCAGCTTCTGCCAACCTAGCAGTTCGAAAGCAGGTAAAAAATGCAAATAGGGACTACCTTTAGTGGGAAGGGAACAGCGTTCCATGCGCCTTTGGTGTTTAAACCTGCCGGCCACATGACCACGGAGACGTCTTCGGACAGCGCTGGCTCTTCGGCTTTGAAACGGGGATGAGCACCGCCCCCTAGAGTCGGGAACGACTAGCACACATGTGCGAGGGGAACCTTTACCTTTACTATTACAGTTATTGGATAACAGTCGCAAGACTTTTACATGCATAACAGTGAAGAGATTTGACATGGCCTAGGATGGATGAAAGGATGGCAAAATCAATGGAATGACAGAGATGGCAAAATTGACAGCTTGGATTATATCAGGGTGGGCAATACGATCTGTGGACTTCAACTTCCAGAATTCCTGAGCCAGCCAGGAAATTCTGGCTCAGGAATTCTGGGAGTTGTAGTCTGCAGGTCATAAAGGGGCCATCATTGAACACACCTGTATCAGAGAAAAGGTTCATTTTAATGCTGATTGGAAGCTTCTTTTGAACTTTCCTTGTGAAACAGGGGAAAAAAAATTACGAAATATGCATTTGATGATTAGGTAGAATAGAAAAAAATGACAGCTATATTGTAAATCTAGATTAAGAAGTTAATGGAAGCTCATATTTACATGTGTTTTGGAAAAACGGTTGAAAATCATTTTTTTATATATATATTTGTTTATTTCTGCACTTTTGGCTTTGTAACCCCTTTCGTTCTTTGCTCCCCCCTCCTTTTCTATCTTAGTTATTATCTCGCTTGTTTAAAAGATCTAATAAAGTTGTCTAAGAAAAATAATCTTGACGTGACAGATCAAATAGGAAGAATGTTTTTTCCTACCCCAGTGACTGTCATCCTTGATTTGTATCAGTTCTTAGGTGCAAAGAAGATTAAAAATAGGTTTTTTGAGTTCAAAAGAACATTTTTGCCCAGGGGAGATTGTTGTCCAAAGAAGAAGAATTGGACAAGAATTAGAAGAAAAAGAGGAATAGGGAGGTTAGCAGAAACAAATTGTTTACAATGGGGAATCTGTCTAATGCAGTGCTTTTCAACTTTGGGCACCTTTAAGAACTCCCAGAATTCCCCAGCCAGCATGCATCAAGATACGTGGACTTCAACTCCCAGAATTCCCCAGCTGTGTGGACTTCAACTCCCAGGATTCTCAGGCAGCATGCTTCAAGATGTGTGGACTTCAACTCCCAGAATTCCCAGGTGGCATGCTTTAAGATACGTGGACTTCAACTCCCAGAATTCCCCAGCTCTGTGGACTTCAACTCCCAGGATTCCCCAGCTGTGCAGACTTCAATTCCCAGGATTCTCAGGAAGCATGCTTTAAGATATGTGTTCAACTCCCAGAATTCCCCAGCTGTGTGGACTTCAACTCCCAGAATTCCCCAGCCAGCATGCTTCAAGATGTGTGGACTTCAACTCCCAGAATTCCCAGGTGGCATGCTTTAAGATACGTGGACTTCAAGTCCCAGGATTCCCCAGCTCTGTGGACTTCAACTCCCAGGATTCCCCAGCTGTGTGGACTTCAATTCCCAGGATTCTCAGGAAGCATGCTTTAAGATATGTGTTCAACTCCCAGAATTCCCCAGCCAGCATGCTTCAAGAAGTGTGGACTTCAACTCCCAGAATTCCCAGGTGGCATGCTTCAAGATACGTGGAGTTCAAGTCCCAGAATTCCCCAGGTGTGTGGACTTCAAGAAGTGTGGACTTCAACTCCCAGGATTCCCAAGTGGCATGGTTTAAGATACGTGGACTTCAACTCCCAGGATTCCCCAGCCAGCATGCTTCAAGATGTGTGGACCTCAACTCCCAGAATTCCCAGGTGGCATGCTTTAAGATATGTGGAGTTCAATTCCCAGGATTCCCCAGCCAGCATGCTTCAAGATGTGTGGACTTCAACTCCCAGAATTCCCAAGTGGCATGCTTCAAGATACATGGAGTTCAAGTCCCAGAATTCCCCAGGTGTGTGGACTTCAAGAAGTGTGGACTTCAACTCCCAGGATTCCCAAGTGGCATGGTTTAAGATACGTGGACTTCAAC
The DNA here is from genome assembly GCF_051295495.1 of Thamnophis sirtalis. Classification (NCBI taxonomy): domain Eukaryota; kingdom Metazoa; phylum Chordata; class Lepidosauria; order Squamata; family Natricidae; genus Thamnophis; species Thamnophis sirtalis. The sequence goes on along the minus strand of NW_028261388.1, from coordinate 4,124,185 downwards.
TCCCAGGATTCCCCAGCCAGCATGCTTCAAGATGTGTGGACCTCAACTCCCAGAATTCCCAGGTGGCATGCTTCAAGATACGTGGAGTTCAAGTCCCAGAATTCCCCAGGTGTGTGGACTTCAAGAAGTGTGGACTTCAACTCCCAGGATTCCCAAGTGGCATGGTTTAAGATACGTGGACTTCAACTCCCAGGATTCCCCAGCCAGCATGCTTCAAGATGTGTGGACCTCAACTCCCAGAATTCCCAGGTGGCATGCTTTAAGATATGTGGAGTTCAATTCCCAGGATTCCCCAGCCAGCATGCTTCAAGATGTGTGGACTTCAACTCCCAGAATTCCCAAGTGGCATGCTTCAAGATACATGGAGTTCAAGTCCCAGAATTCCCCAGGTGTGTGGACTTCAAGAAGTGTGGACTTCAACTCCCAGGATTCCCAAGTGGCATGGTTTAAGATACGTGGACTTCAACTCCCAGGATTCCCCAGCCAGCATGCTTCAAGATGTGTGGACCTCAACTCCCAGAATTCCCAGGTGGCATGCTTTAAGATATGTGGAGTTCAATTCCCAGGATTCCCCAGCCAGCATGCTTCAAGATGTGTGGACTTCAACTCCCAGAATTCCCAAGTGGCATGCTTCAAGATACATGGAGTTCAAGTCCCAGAATTCCCCAGGTGTGTGGACTTCAAGAAGTGTGGACTTCAACTCCCAGGATTCCCAAGTGGCATGGTTTAAGATACGTGGACTTCAACTCCCAGGATTCCCCAGCCAGCATGCTTCAAGATGTGTGGACCTCAACTCCCAGAATTCCCAGGTGGCATGCTTTAAGATATGTGGAGTTCAATTCCCAGGATTCCCCAGCCAGCATGCTTCAAGATGTGTGGACTTCAACTCCCAGAATTCCCAAGTGGCATGCTTCAAGATACATGGAGTTCAAGTCCCAGAATTCCCCAGGTGTGTGGACTTCAAGAAGTGTGGACTTCAACTCCCAGGATTCCCAAGTGGCATGGTTTAAGATACGTGGACTTCAACTCCCAGGATTCCCCAGCCAGCATGCTTCAAGATGTGTGGACCTCAACTCCCAGGATTCCCAAGTGGCATGGTTTAAGATACGTGGACTTCAACTCCCAGGATTCCCCAGCCAGCATGCTTCAAGCTGTGTGGACTTCAACTCCCAGAAATCCCAGGCAGTATTGATTCGAGATTTGTGACTTCAGCTCCCAGAATTCCCCCGCCAGGTTCCCTTCCAATCCTCTGATTCCATGTTCTACCTGCATGGGCTCACGTCCTGTGTTAGCATTGAGACCCCTGGGCTACTCATTAATGGCCAATCTTGACCTCTAATGGCCGCCTGGGGGTGAAATGCATGCGGTGTGCTAATACAGGGTTTGTCCGGCTAGGGAATTGTGGGAGTTGAAGTCCACACATTCTGGCCAGAGAATTCTGGGAACTGAAGTCCGTATGTGCTCTATTGGGAGTTCAAACCTATGTGTGCTATTCGCCATGGAATTGTGGGAGTTAAAGTCCTCACTGTCCAGGGAATTCTGGGATTTGAAGTCCGCACATGCTGGTCAGGGACTATTTAGGAGTTCAAGTTTAGACATGGACATAATCCTCCCCTTCCCCCTCCTCCTAAAACTCCCCTCCTTCCTAGCACTGAAGATGATACCTAGTTGGGTCATTAAATGTCTTTAAGGAAACAAATCAAGCTCAGAGAGCATCAAGGACCCCACAGTCCTCCTCCTCTCCACAACCCCACTTTCCTTCTAGCACTGATGATGTTACCTAGTTAGATAATGAAACGTCTGCAAGAAAACCACCCAGCTCAGAGAGCATCAAGGACCCTTCATTTCCCCCCCCCTCCTCCTCCTCCTTCCTCTTCCTCCTCCTTTCCACCTACCCCTTTTCCTTCTAGCACTGATGATGTTACCTAGTTAGATAATGAAACGTCTGCAAGAAAACCACCCAGCTCAGAGAGCATCAAGGACCCTTCATTTCCCCCCCTCCTCCTCCTCCTCCTTCCTCTTCCTCCTCCTTTCCACCTACCCCTTTTCCTCCTAGCACTGATGACGTTACCTAGTTGGATAATGAAACGTCTGCAAGAAAATCAACCCAGCTCAGAGAGCAACAAGGACCCTTCATTTCCCCTCCTCCTCCTCCTTCCTCTTCCTCCTCCTTTCCACCTACCCCTTTTCCTCCTAGCACTGATGATGTTACCTAGTTGGATAATGAAATGTCTGCAAGAAAACCACCCGGCTCAGAGAGCATCAAGGACCCCTCATTTCCCCCCTCCTTCCTCTTCCTCCTCCTTTCCACCTACCCCTTTTCCTCCTAGCACTGATGGCGTTACCTAGTTGGATAATGAAACATCTGCAAGAAAACCACCCGGCTCAGAGAGCATCAAGGACCCCTCATTTCCCCCCCTCCTCCTCCTTCCTCCTCCTTTCCACCTACCCCTTTTCCTCCTAGCACTGATGGCGTTACCTAGTTGGATAATGAAATGTCTGCAAGAAAATCAACCCAGCTCAGAGAGCACCAAGGACCCCTCATTTCCCCCCCCTCCTTCCTCCTCCTTTCCACCTACCCCTTTTCCTCCTAGCACTGATGACGTTACCTAGTTGGATAATGAAACGCCTGCAAGAAAATCAACCCAGCTCAGAGAGCACCAAGGACTCTGAGCTACAGGCCTTCCCTTCCCCTGTTATTTTTAGCCGCTTTCTGGCCTGCAATAAACACCGACCAGAGTCCAAAGGGATGGCCAGCACCGACCATGCACCAAACCTGCCCTTTACGCCCTCATTGTACAGCTTGGCAATCCAGACGGTCTGCGTTGGAGGCTGTTCGCAGCCCAGATCTCTGCTTCCCGTTGCAAATGGGACGGTTATAACACTGAACAACTTCCCGCGCCTAAGAGGCGGCTGCGATCTGTGTTTCTCTGCGCCTTCCCAGTCTAACCAGTTAACTGTCTTAAGCTTAATCCCTTGAACCTTCTGTATATAAAAAAGGAGCAATTTATGCACTGGTATTCAGATAATCCCAGCTCCCCGCACACACACATGGGGAAGAGACAATGCGTGCTTTGCAGAGTTCCATAGGGTATGTTTACATCTTGAATTTGTACCAATTTCACCTTTCTGTCTGTTGAGTTTATCGCTTCCTTTTACAGCAACCTGGGGTAGGACTTTGTCCCACTTCTGAGATTTTTTCCCCCTAACTAAACCTGACCCCGAGAAATCTCTAGGGGTGGGGCGGGTGGAGTAAATAAAAATAATTATAAGAGCACAATTGAGCCCAGAATTCCTGTTGTTAAAGGTAAAAGTACAAGTTCCTCTCGCACATCTGTGCTAGTCGTTCCCGACTCTAGGGGGCGGTGCTCATCCCTGTTTCAAAGCCGAAGAGCCAGCGCTGGCCGAAGACGTCTCCGTGGTGATGTGGCCGGCATGAGTCAACGCCGAAGGCGCACGGAACGCTGTTCCCTTCCCACCAAAGGTGGTCCCTATTTTTCTACTTGCATTTTTTTAAGTGCTTTCAAACTGCTAGGTTGGCAGAAGCTGGGACAAGTCACGGGAGCTCGCTCCGTTACGCAGCCCTAGGGATTCGAACCCCTGAACTGCCAACCTTTCTGATTGACAAGCTCAGCAGTTCGAAAGCACACAAAAATCAGGAGTGGGTTCCTGTACCGGTTAGTACTGGTTCATTGCGCGTGCTCTTTGCTTGCACATGCGCATTTGACTTAAAACTTGCTCTGTGAATGCGCAGAACCACGCCGGCAATGGCAGAAGACACCAGAGAACCGGTTCGGGGGCGTGGCAGGCCTGAATTCTACTACTAGTTCGGCTGAATTGTTTGGTTAGAACAATGAATCAGTGGAACAGAAATTGCCTCCAGAAGTTGTGAATGCCCCAACACTGGAAGCCTTTAAGAAGATGTTGGATAGCCATTTGTCTGGAACGGTATAGGGTTTCCTGCTTAGGCAGGGGGTTGGACTAGAAGACCTCCAAGGTCCCTTCCAACTCTGCTATTGTATTCTTGTATTGTATTCTTGTAACCGGGCCAAACCAGCAGCAAACCACCTCTAAAAATGCAAGTAGAAAAATAGGGACCACCTTTGGTGGGAAGGGAACAGCGTTCCGTGCGCCTTTGGCGTTTAGTCCTGCCAGCCACATGACCACGGAGACGTCTTCGGACAGCGCTGGCTCTTCGGCTTTGAAACGGAGATGAGCACCGCCCACTAGAGTCGGGAACGATTAGAACATATGTGCGAGGGGGAACCTTTACCTTTACCTAGGACTGACCACAAGTGACACAGTTCTAAGTTATCCAAACCAAGAATTTCGAGCCAGGTAGCAGAAGGAATTCTATTTTGGACAGAAGAGTGCAAGACTTTTCTCGTGAAATACTTCTGAATCCGCTTGATTGTATTGATGTCAGATATATGGTGGGGGATTATATGCAGTTGAACAACACTCGAAAATTGGTCTAGCATAAGTTTTATAAGCTCTGATTAGCACTATGATGTTTCCAGGAAATAAACAAACAAACAAACAAACAAAGATAGATAGATAGATAGATAGATAGATAGATAGATAGATAGATAGATAATAGATAGATAGATAGATAGATAGATAGATAGATAGATAGATAGATAGATGATAGATAGATAGATAGATAGATAGATGATAGATAGATAGATGATAGATAGATAGATAGATAAATGATAGATAGATGATAGATAGATAGATAGATAGATAGATAGATGATAGATAGATAGATGATAGATAGATAGATAGATAGATAGATAGATAGATAGATAGATAGATAGATAGATAGGTAGGTAGGTAGGTAGATAGATGATAGATAGATAGATAGATAGATAGATAGATAGATGATAGATAGATAGATACATAGATAGATAAATGATAGATAGATAGATAGATAGATGATAGATAGATAGATGATAGATAGATAGATAGATGATAGATAGATATGATAGATAGATAGATAGATAAATGATAGATAGATGATAGATAGATAGATAGATAGATAGACAGATGATAGATAGATAGATGATAGATAGATAGATAGATAGATAGATAGGTAGGTAGGTAGGTAGATAGATGATAGATAGATAGATAGATACATAGATAAATGATAGATAGATAGATAGATAGATAGATAGATGATAGATAGATAGATGATAGATGATAGATGATAGATAGATAGATGATAGATGATAGATAGATAGATAGATAGATAGATAGATAGATAGATAGATAGATAGATAGATAGATAGATAGATTTTGGTTCTTACTTTTGCTCCAATGATTATTTTATTAAGGTCTGATATCTGGACACAAATTCACTCCCTTTCCAAAATTAGAAATAATGAAAACTTTTGTAAGTTTTTAGCAATCGGTAGCATTTCAGATTCTGGGGAGGGGTCCTCAGGCTTCTAATTGCGGAGATATTTGTAAAAATAACTGCAGATTTCATTTCTAGGTCATAGATGAAAGTCCAGTCTGGATTCTCGGTCCCTGAGGACATGAAAATTATCGCTGTCTGGTGTCATTTCCTTGACCCTTTTTAGTGAAATCAGAGGCTGACTCCAGTCCGAGCAAGGACCGGTCTTCTTGTAAAAAAAATCCCCCTCCCCTATTTCTCCTGCTAGATTTAAGCGTTTTGCAAACGCGGGACGTCGGATCTTGCAGGCCCACGGCTGAAGCAATCTTTTTTTTGCAATAACATCTCCTGGGGGAAGTTGAATCAAGAGAAGGTGGATTAGGACATGGTTGAGTAGCTCATTTCTGGTTTTGACCCCTGTTCACGGTTTTGCTATGGCCTTCATCCTACACCCGTGATGGCGAATCTATGGCACGTGTGCCAGAAGTGGCACGCAGAGCCCCTCTGTGGTTATGTGTGCCATTCCCAGCTGGTCTTCACAGGTGCTGGAAAATGGCCTGAAATCAGCCCCGAAAATGGCCAAAAAAAAAAGGATGTTTTTCGGGCCATTTTCAGGACATTTTTCAGATCATTTTGAGGCTGTTTTTTGAGCCAATTTCAGGCTGTTTTTCAGACCATTTTCAGACTGTTTTTCAAGCCATTTTCAGGCCATTTTGGGCCATTTTCAGGCTGTTTTTCAGACCATTTTCAGACTGTTTTTCAAGCCATTTTCAGGCTGTTTTTCAGACCATTTCAGGCTGTTTTTCAGACCATTTTCAGGCTGTTTTTCAGACCATTTCAGGCTGTTTTTCACACCATTTTCAGACTGTTTTTCAGACCATTTCAGGCTGTTTTTCAGACCATTTTCAGACTGTTTTTCAGACCATTTTCAGGCTGTTTTTCAGACCATTTCAGGCTGTTTTTCAGACCATTTTCAGACTGTTTTTCAGACCATTTCAGGCTGTTTTTCAGACCATTTTCAGGCTGTTTTTCAGACCATTTTCAGGCTGTTTTTCAAGCCAATTTCAGGCTGTTTTTCAGACCATTTTCAGGCTGTTTTTCAAGCCAATTTCAGGCTGTTTTTCAAGCCAATTTCAGGCTGTTTTTCAGACCATTTCAGGCTGTTTTTCAGACCATTTTCAGACTGTTTTTCAGACCATTTCAGGCTGTTTTTCAGACCATTTTCAGGCTGTTTTTCAGACCATTTTCAGGCTGTTTTTCAAGCCAATTTCAGGCTGTTTTTCAGACCATTTTCAGGCTGTTTTTCAAGCCAATTTCAGGCTGTTTTTCAAGCCAATTTCAGGCTGTTTTTCAGACCATTTCAGGCTGTTTTTCAGACCATTTTCAGACTGTTTTTCAAGCCAATTTCAGGCTGTTTTTCAAGCCAATTTCAGGCTGTTTTTCAGACCATTTCAGGCTGTTTTTCAAGCCAATTTCAGGCTGTTTTTCAAGCCAATTTCAGGCTGTTTTTCAAGCCAATTTCAGGCTGTTTTTCAAGCCAATTTCAGGCTGTTTTTCAGACCATTTCAGGCTGTTTTTCAAGCCAATTTCAGGCTGTTTTTCAAGCCAATTTCAGGCTGTTTTTCAGACCATTTCAGGCTGTTTTTCAGACCATTTCAGGCTGTTTTTCAGACCATTTCAGGCTGTTTTCCAAGCCAATTTCAGGCTGTTTTTCAAGCTGTTTTTGAGACCATTTTCAGGCTGTTTTTCAGACCATTTTCAGGCTGCTTTTCGAGCCAATTTCAGTTTTTTTTGTGGCCATTTTCAGGCCATTTTTGGGCCGTTTTCAGGCCATTTTTCAGGCCGTTTTTGGGGCAGTATTCAGGCCGTTTTCCAGATTGTTTTTACCAAACTAGGTAGTACCATCAGTGGTACAAAGAAGTAGGTTTTGCAGAAAGGAGGAGGAGGAGGAGGAGGAGGAGGAGGAGGAGGAGGAGGAGGAGGAGGAGGAGGAGAACTGTGATGTCCTTGGTGCTCTGAGCTTGGTGGTTTTCTTGCAGACGTTTTCCTTACCATACTAGGTAATATCATCAGTACTAGAAGGGAGTGGTATTTGCAGAGAGGAGGAGGAGGAGAAAGAGATGGAGGAAGAGGACTGTGGGGTCCTTGGTGGCTTTCATGTAGATGTTTTCATTAGCAAACTAGATAATATCATATGTGCTAGTAGGGAATGGAACTGATGAGGTTACCTAGTTTGGTAATGAAACGTCTGCAAGAAAACCACCAAGCTCAGAGAGCGCTAAGGACCCCCCAGTTCAGGCCCGAGCAAAACAAAATATTCTCTTCGATCAGTTACCAAGTTATAGCAATAGCAGTTAGACTTATATACCGCTTCATAGGGCTTTCAGCCCTCTCTAAGCGGTTTACAGAGTCAGCATATTGCCCCCAACAACAATCCGGGTCCTCATTTTACCCACCTCTGAAGGATGGAAGGCTGAGTCAACCCTGAGCCGGTGAGATTTGAACCACTGAACTGCAGATAACAGTCAGCTGAAGTAGCCTGCAGTGCTGCATTTAACCACTGCGCCACCTCGGCTCTTTATGTTATGATGCCAATGCACACACTAAGCGATAAACGACAGGTAGTTCTCTCCACTTGCGGCCATAATTGAGTCTGGAATTTGCACCCTGATTAAAATATATAGAAACGTGGAACTCAAGATCAACAAGGCAAATACAAAAAACAAGTCGGATTGTCAGAATAAAAGGCCACAAATGATCAATGAAAAAAAAAACAACAACACTCAATATTCTTTTGGACAGATTCATCTTTTTAATCACCATTTTGTAAGAAAAAAAGTTAAGGATCCAGACAAAAATCTAAGGCAGTTTTTTTCTCAACCTTGGAAACTTTAAAATTCGTGGATTGCAATTCCCAGAATTCCCCAGTAACGAGGTGGCGGAAGTCTACTCTTCTTCAAGTTGCTAAGACTGAGAACATTAAATGCACAGACTTTTAACTCCCAGAATTCCCCCCTGCTAAGCATGGGCAGACTTCAACTCCCAGAATTCTCCAGACGGTATGCCGACTAGGGAATTCTGGGAGTTGAAGTCCGCCCATCTTCAAGTCCACGAGATTGAAAAATGCTGCATTAAATAATCCAGCTTGATTTGCATTAAAGGTAACCCTCGACTTACAACGGTTGTTTAGTGACCGTTCAAAGTTACAACGGCACTGGGGAAAAAATGACTTATGACCGGTTTTCACGCTTACGACCATTGCCCCATGGTCCCGTGATCGATATGTTGCATGGCAACTGACTCGCATTTATGACGGTTGCAGTGTCCCAGGGTCCTGTGATCCCCTTTTGCGACCTTCTGACAAGCAATGGGATTCATTTAACTACCGTGCCACTAAATTGACCTGCAGGGATTCACTTAACAATGCTGGCAAGAAAGGTCGTAAAATTGGATAAAAACTAACTTAGCCAATGTCTCGCTGAACAACAGAAGTTTTGGGTTCAATTGTGGTTGGAAGTCGAAGACCACCAGTATATAAATATGTCTCTTTGTCTGAAATGGTAAAGGGTTTCCTTCTCTGGGCACGTGGTTGGACTAGATGACCTCCAAGGCCTTTCCAATTCTGCTATTCTATTCCATTCCCTATTCTATTCTATTCCTTATACAGTACTATTGTATTCTATTTCTTATTCTATTTCTTATTCTATTTCTTATTCTATTCTATTCTATTCCTTATACTATTTTATTCTATTTCTTGTTCTATTTCTTATTCTATTTCTTATTCTATTCCTTATACTATTCTATTCTATTTCTTATTCTATTTCTTATTCTATTTCTTATTCTATTTCTTATTCTATTCTATTCCTTATACTATTCTATTCTATTTCTTATTCTATTTCTTATTCTATTCTATTTCTTATTCTATTCTATTCTACTCTATTCCTTATACTATTCTATTCTATTCTATTTCTTATTCTATTTCTTATTCTATTCTATTCTATTCTACTCTATTCCTTATACTATTCTATTCTATTTCTTATTCTATTTCTTATTCTATTTCTTATTCTATTCTATTCTACTCTATTCCTTATACTATTCTATTCTATTCTATTTCTTATTCTATTTCTTATTCTATTCTATTCTATTCTACTCTATTCCTTATACTATTCTATTCTATTTCTTATTCTATTCTATTCTACTCTATTCCTTATACTATTCTATTCTATTTCTTATTCTATTTCTTATTCTATTCTATTCTATTCTACTCTATTCCTTATACTATTCTATTCTATTTCTTATTCTATTTCTTATTCTATTTCTTATTCTATTCTATTCTACTCTATTCTATTCCTTATACTATTCTATTCTATTTCTTATTCTATTTCTTATTCTATTCTATTCTACTCTATTCTATTCCTTATACTATTCTATTTCTAATTCTATTTCTTATTCTATTCTATTCTGATTCTTATACTATTTCTTATTCTATTCTATTCTACTCTATTCTATTCCTTATACTATTCTATTTCTTATTCTATTTCTTGTTCTGTTCTGTTCTGTTCTGTTCTATTCTATATCCTACCCCACCCTATCCTATGATATTCTCTCTTCTCTTCTTCTCTTCTCTTCTTCTCTCCTTTCCTCTCCTCTCTCCTTTCCTGCCCCAGTCCATTCCAGTCCATAAATCATTTCTGCTATGTGAATGTTAAGTTCCTTGCAGCAAAGAGCTATCCTGTCTTTCTATCCTGAGCTGACCTTTCAGTCTTTGGGCCCTGCAGGTGTCGAAAGCCCTCCCCTCCAGCCACCCACCTAAGGCTGATTTCACTCCCAGCCCCCACCCAGCATGATGACATCCTGTACATAACCAGTTTTCAAATTGCTCTTTTACCCAGAGTCTCAGTGGCACGGATCCCACAGGGACCCACAAGCCATCTGGGAAGTAACCACAATTGCCCCACAACGAAAGGGACTGAAAATAGATGTGTTATCTTGTCCTAAAGGATCTCTGCCAAACCACGGACTCAAGCCAACAAACTATTTCACAAAAACTTTCAAAATTGTTTCCAAACTTCAGAAACAGTTAGTGTCTATTGAAGGTGGTGACCCTTTGAGAGCCTTATGCAACGAAATCTCATTTTAATGTATGCCAATTAGTGTACATTCAATGTGACAATAAAGTTATTCTACCTAATATCTATCTATCATCTCTCTCTCTCATCTATTTATGTCTCTCTCATCTCTCATCTATCTATCTATCAATCAATCAATCAATCAATCAATCAATCAAACATCTCTCTCATTTATTAATCTCTCTCTCATCTTTATAAATCTATCATCTCATCCCTCTCTCATCTCATCTCATCTTACTATCCCTCTCTCTCTTCTCTCTCGCATCTATCTATCTATCTATCTATCTATCTATCTATCTATCTATCTATCTATCTATCTATCTATCATCTATCTATCTATCTATCTATCTATCTCATCTCTCTCCTTACTATTCCTCTCTCTCTTCTCCCTTTTATCTATCTATCACCTCAATCAATCAAACACTTCTCTTCTATTTATCTCTCATCTCTATCAATCTCTCATCCATCTATCATCTCATCTCTCTCTCATCTTAATATCTCTCTCTCTTCTCTCTCTCAGCTATCTATCTATCTATCTATCTATCTATCTATCTATCTATCTATCTATCTATCATCTAATCTCTATCATCTTACTATCCCCCCCTCTTCTCTCTCATCTGTCTGTCTGTCTGTCTGTCTGTTTGTCTGCCTGCCTATCTATCTATCTATCTATCTATCTATCTATCTATCTATCTATCTATCTATCTATCTATCTTTCTCATCTCTCTCTCTCATCTTACTTTCCCCCTCTCTCCTCTCTCATCTATCTATCTGTCTGTCTGTCTGTCTGTCTGTCTGTCTACCTACCTACCTACCTACCTATCATCGATCTAATCTCTCCTTACTATTCCTCTCTTTCTCTTCTCTCTTTTATCTATCACCTCAATCAATCAATCAAACACTTCTCATCTATTTATCTCTCATCACTATCAATCATCCAGCTATCATCTCATCTCTCTCTCATCTTAATCTCTCTCTCTTCTCTCTCCTATCTATCTATCTATCTATCTATCTATCTATCTATCTATCTATCTATCATCTCATCTCTATCATCTTACTATCCCCCCTCTCTTCTCTCTCGTCTGTCTGTCTGTCTGTCTGTCTGTCTATCTATCTATCTATCTATCTATCTATCTATCTATCTATCTATCTATCTATCTATCTCTCTATCTCTCAATCAATCATCCTCCCTCTCCCTCCCCCCCTCCCTCTCTGACAGGACTAGACCTCACTGTCTCCTGGTATCTAGACAAGTACTTTACTACACCAAAGTGGCTCTTAATTTTGGCCAATTACTATTATTATTTTTTATTCCATTTTCTTTCCCTCCTGCTTTTTCTCTCTTCCCATTCCCATCTCTCTCTTTTCCGGTGCGTTTTGCATTAACCGAGAGCCACAAACTTTATCTGTGCATATGTATATGTATATGTGTGTGTGTGTCTGTGTGTGTCCCCTCCATGCCTCATGATATCAAACACTCATCCTGTCAATCATGTCCTGAGCTCCACTGTTGCAAATCCTGGCTTCATGACATGACATTGCAATGCATATTTCATCATTTTTTCATCATCCTCCTGATTTGTGCCAGATACCTTGCCAAGAGCTCTTTCCCTCCTTTCCCCCCCCCCCAATTTTCTTTTAAAAAAAAAATACACAAATTATTGTCATGTTTCCAAATGATGGAGGGCAAAGGACAACTTGCACCGATTTTTCTCCAAAAAATAGCCAGCGCTTAATTTGTGATCCCCTCTAAATTGTAGTTTAGAGATCTGGTGATTTTTCCTTGGTGGCATCAAATTAAAGAACAATTATTTTTCGAGGGGTATAAATTTATTGCTCCCTGCCCAAGATATTTAATCTGTATTTTGAGACATTTCCCACTACAGGTTGTCCTCGACTTACGACCACAATTCAGCCAAAAATTCCTGTTGTTAAGCGAGATATTTGTTAGGCGAGTTTTGGTCCGTTTTTACCACCTTTCTTGCCACAGTTGTTAAGTGAAGCACTGCAGTTGATAAGTTAGTAACACCAAGGTTGTTAAGTAAACCTGGTTTTCCCATTAACTTTGTCAGAAGGTCACAAGGAGGGGGGGAATCACAGGACCCTGGGGATACAGCAACGGTCATAAGTATGAATCAGTTGCTAAGCATCTGAATTTTGATCACTTGGCCATTGGGCAACCGTCGTACTTGTGAAAAATGGTCATAACTCACATTTTTTTCAAGGCAGTTGTAATTTTGAACAGTCGTTAAATGAATTGTAAGTCGAGGATTACTGTACAGGGAAAACAGCTCCATAAAGAGGCATGATGGTGTTTTTTCAATTATAATTTACACGCAGTCCTTGTCTTATGACACCTGAGCCCAAAATTTCTCTGACCCCTTCTTTTCGCATAAAAAGTCAGTTAACTGGGGCCAATTATTACTCCACATCTTTCTCTTTTTTTGCTGCTAAATTGCTGGTCTAATTTTGACATTCAATAAAGATTCAATAAAGATGACATTCAAACAAGGACTAGCTGAAATTTTAACGCTAATTGGAACCCCCCCTTTGGAGTTTTTGCATGGATCAGGGGAAAAAAATATATTATACAGGTAGTCCTCGACCTACAACCACAGTCGGGCCCCAAATTTCCGCTTCTAAGCAAGAACAGTTGCAAAGTGAACTTGGCCCCATTTCACGACCGCAAGCTTATTTTTTCCCTCTCCTTCTTTAAACATCACATTCCCCTTTTTTTCTCTACATTCAAACCCTTTTTCAATCAGCAAATCCTTAAATCTTATCCATGTTTTTACATTTTCGGCAAGAGGTCCATAAAATGCATCCAATCTTTAATAAAAGTTATTTTCCGTCTCCTCCCTGATGGAGGGTTGATTGGTTGCATGAAGACGTTTCATTACCCAGGTAGGGAACGTCATCAGTGTTAGAAGGGAGTGGGGGTTGCGGGGAGGAGGAAGGAGGAGGAGGAGGAAGAGGAGGAGGATGACTGTGATGTCCTTCGTGTTTTCTGACAGACGTTTATTACCCAACTAGGTAGTATCATCAGTGCTAGAAGGGAGTGGAGTTCGCTCCCTGTTTACAGGCATATAAATAATAGCATATAAACACGGAAGAAACCCCACACTCTGGGACACTGATGATGTTACATAGGAGGATAATGAAATGCCTAATCGTCTTGTGGGAAGCTAACCAGCTCTCTTTCCAAAGGTACCCTGCATCCACTCCCACCTGAGCTGGGAGGTTGGCATCGCCAGCGCTGCGTCTGGATCCAGCCCCGGGCCCTTGCGCCAGGTGGATTCGTCCCAACCACGGGGCTTTAGCAACCGGTGGGAACAGAGCCATCCACACACACAGCCTTGATCCTGGGATTGCCCTGAGTGTCCCTCCCTAGGAGGTTCCTGGTCCTGGGTCTCCCCCTCTTCCTGGATGCCCGCTTTTCTGTGTGTCCCCCTCTTCCAGAGTATCCCTCCCTAGGATGTTCCTGTGTACCCCGTTATTCGGGCTATCCCTGGTCCTGTGTCTCCCCCTCTTCCTGAATGCCCCTGGGCTTTGGTGTCCCTCTCTTCTGGGCCCTCCTCCCTTGTGTTCCCTCCATTTCTTGGGTGCCCCCTGATCCTGTGTGCCCCCCCTTACCGAATGCCCCTGGGCCTTTGTGTCCCATTCTTCTGGGTGCCCCCTGATCCCGTGTGCCCCCCCTTAGTGAATGCCCCTGATCCTGTGTGCCCCCTCCTTCTTGGGTTCTCCCTGATCCTGTGTGCCCCCCCTTACCGAATGTCCCTGGGCCTTTGTGTCCCCCTCTTCTGGGTGCCCTCTGATCCTGTGTGCCCCCCCCTTACTGAATGCCCCTGATCCTGTGTGCCCCCTCCTTCTTGGGTTCTCCCTGATCCTGTGTGCCCCCCTCTTACTGAATGCCCCTGGGCCTTTGTGTCCCCCTCTTCTGGGTGCCTTCCTCTTCTTGGGTTCTCCCTGATCCTGTGTGCCCCCCTCTTCTGGGTGTCCACCTCTTCCTGGATGCCCCTGTCTCTTGTGTGTCCCCCTCTTCTGGGCGCCTGTGGTCCTGGGTCTCCCCCTCCTCCGAGAGCCCCTCCCTCCCTGTCCGGCAGCCCCCTGATCCTGTGTGCCCCCCCCCCGTTACTGAATGCCCCTTGGCCTTTGTGTCCCCTCTCTTCCTGGATGCCCCCTGATCCTGTGTGCCTCCCCCCTTCCTGGATGCCCCTGTCTCTTGTGTGCCCCCCTCTTCTGGGCGCCTGTGGTCCTGGGTCTCCCCCTCCTCCGAGCGCCCCTCCCTCCCTTCCTGTCTGGCAGCCCCCTGATCCTGTGTGCCCCCCTCTTCCTGGATGCCCCTGTCTCTTGTGTGCCCCCCTTTCTTGGGTTCTCCCTGATCCTGGGTGCCCCCCCTTACCGAATGCCCCTGGGCCTTTGTGTCCCCCTCTTCTGGGTGCCCCCCCTTCTTGGCTTCTCCTTGATCCTGTGTGCCCCCCTCTTCTGGGTGTCCCCCCCTTCCTGGATGCCCCTGTCTCTTGTGTGTCCCCCTCTTCTGGGCGCCTGTGGTCCTGGGTCTCCCCCTCCTCCGAGCGCCCCTCCCTCCCTGTCCGGCAGCCCCCTGATCCTGTGTGCCCCCCCTTACTGAATGCCCCTGATCCTGTGTGCCCCCCCTTACTGAATGCCCCTGATCCTGTGTGCCCCCCCTTCTTGGGTTCTCCCTGATCCTGTGTGCCCCCCCTTACCGAATGTCCCTGGGCCTTTGTGTCCCCCTCTTCTGGGTGCCCCCCTCTTCCTGGATGCCCCAGTCTCTTGTGTGCCCCCCTCTTCTGGGCGCCTGTGGTCCTGGGTCTCCCCCTCCTCCGAGCGCCCCTCCCTCCCCCCTTTCCGGCAGCCCCCTGATCCTGTGTGCCTCCCCCCTTCCTGGATACCCCTGTCTCTTGTGTGCCCACACCTTCTTGGGTTCTCCCTGATCCTGTGTGCCCCCCCCCCTTACTGAATGTCCCTGGGCCTTTGTGTCCCCCTCTTCTGTGTGCCCCCCTCTTCTGCCCCTGTCTCTTGTGTGCCCCCACCTTCTTGGGTTCTCTCTGATCCTGTGTGCCCCCCCTTCTGAATGCCCCTGGGCCTTTGTGTCCCCCCTCTTCTGGGCGCCTGTCTCTTGTGTGCCCCCCACTTCTGGGCGCCTGTGGTCCTGGGTCTCCCCCTCCTCCGAGCGCCCCTCCCTCCCTCCCTCCCCGTCCGGCAGCATCACAATCCTCGGGCGCCGCGCAACGGCCCCGGCTCGGCCCTCCCCTCCTCCGCCCTCGCCTCCTCCGCCGCGCCGGCTCCTCCCCGGGCAGGTGCTATAAAGGGCGTCGCGGCGGGCGCTGGGCTGGCTGAGCCGCCGGACCCTCCGAGCCCGTCCCCGCCTTTGGCCTCGCTGCCTCCCGGCATGGATGGACGCTGACCGAGCCATGAAGACGCTCATCGCTGCCTACGCGGGGGTCCTGCGAGGTAGGATCCCACCCCCTCCCGGAGGGGCTGGCTGGTTTGGGGGGGGGGGCGCAGATGAGAGGATACCGCGCATCTCTCCCCTTTTTCCCCCCTTTGCGCGTCTTTCGGACCCCGCCGCGCAAGCTTCTTTTTCCCCCTGCGCGGTTTCTCCTCTTGGGGAAGATGGTCAGGATCGCCCCCTCCCCCCGATGATTGACACCCCTGGGGGGTTCAAAGGAAGACCCCCACCACCACCAAGGAGGAGCAGCAGCCTTTGATCCTGCCTGGCTTCCCTCTGCGTGAGATCCTGAGCCAGGACTGGGAGGGTTAGAGACCCCCTGGGTGGGAGTGGGTGGAAATCATCATAATTATAATAATAATGATCATCATAATAACGACACCTTATATAGGACCTCTTAGGATATAATATATGATATGGTAGAAGAGACAGAATACAGTGTTAAGATATATAAGATCTAAAGGTGCAAGAGAAAGGTATAAAACATATAATATATAAGATGTAATATAATAAAGAATATGATATGCAGTATAAGACCCACAGTGTAAGATATATAAGAAGATGAAGATATAAGATAAAGATATATAAGATGTCAGGTATAATAGATGATACAATATAATACAATATTCAAATATACGATATACAGTAAGATATAAGCTAACGCTATAAGGTATAATATGTGATACAACATAATATGATATACAATATAGGATATACAGTAATAGGAAGATGAAAGATAAAACTATATTAGGTATAATAGATGATACATTATAGTACGATATACAATATAGGATATACAGTAAGGAAGATATAAGATAAAATTATAAGATATAATACATGTTGCAATATAATACGATATACAATATAGGATATACAGTAAGGAAGATATAAGATAAAATTATAAGGTATAATACATGTTGCAAAATAATACGATATACAATATAGGATATACAGTAAGGAAGATATAAGATAAAATTATAAGATATAATACATGTTGCAATATAATACGATATACAATATAGGATATACAGTAAGAGGACTATAAGATAAAGGTAAAAGATATAAGGTATAATAGATGATACAATATATTACGATGTACAATATAAGATATACAGTATATATCCTATCCATATAAGATGAAGGTAAGAATATAATAATATGAGGTATAATATATGATATGATATGTGACATAAGTTATACAGTATGAGATATAAGATATAGATATAAGTATATAAGGTAATATTAAATATAATATTACAGTATGATATGATAAATAAGATCTACTGTATAGAATATGTAAGATGAAGATATAAAATAAAGATATGAGATATAATACGATGTTTATTACAAATATATATATATATATATATATATATATATATATATATATATATATATATATATATATATATATATATATATATATATATATATATATAGTATTTGTGCTGATAAATAAATAAAGGGAGACTAGTATAGATCTATTTCAAGCTATTTAGCTCTCATCAGCTAGCCATACCCTTAGTGGGATTTGAACCTGGGCTATATTACATATTAGGCAGACGTCTTAGCCATTAGGCCACAGGCTCTGATCCGTTATCAGCCATAATGTATATTTCATGTAATGTAATATATATTCATATGCATTAATATAATGTAATATAGGATTGTATAGTTCTCTCCTGCTATGGGCAGGGGGTTGGACTAGAAGACCTCCAAGGTCCCTTCCAGTCCTATTATTCTATGTCCCATCTGCCTCTCCCTAATCTTTGCAAAGGACTTTAGAAGTGCCTAAAAATGCCAAATCCTGTCTAAACATTTGGCCGACTGCGCTATCCCCTATAAGTATTATTATTATTTATATCATTTGGGGGAGACCCTTCTCTCCCCCCCTCCCCCCGGTATTTGACTTTCCCACTTTTGCAATTCAGGAAGCGGGCAAAAGATTAAAATCCTGCCTGGCCGGGGGGAAAAAAATGTGGAAATGCTGAACTTTTTGTAGCATTTTCTTTAGCAATGATTTCCCCCTCAAAAAATATGAATACCAGGAATTGGAAAACCAGGCCTGATTAAACACACTGCTTTGGGGGTGTTTGTTAGTTTAATTTCCCTTTTCTTTTTAAAGAAGTAATTTTTGGTTTAGCAGAATCGTCGAAGCTGTTGGTGGATTGGTTTACCCATCGGCCTACTTCATTTTTATCCTGGTTTGAGGTTGGTTTTTGGCACTGTCTATCTGGGATCAGGCCATGCGGTGATACGTGGTCAGTTGGTTATTTAATGCTTTAGGGCAGTATTTTCTCAACTTTGGCCACGTGAAGGTGGCTGGACTTGAACTCCCAGAATTCCCCAGCCAGCTATTTAGGAGCGAAGGACTCCAGCAATGCCTGCACTAAATACTAACTCTGGTGAGTTTTGAATGCCGGTTAGTTTTTCAGGGTTTTGTACGTTTTGGGAAGTTAGAAATGGGGTTTAACCTGGCCTTAATTTAAGGATGGTCCGTGAACTCAAGCCTACAGAGACGTATAACTATCATCTTATCCAGGGTTCCACCACAAAACCGCGGTAGAATAAAGCGCGCTCGACGAAAGCGCGTACGTGACATCATCACAGCGCGACGAAAACAGCACGCTGTGAGCGGTAAACTTAAAATTAACGCGTAAATCTAAACCTAACCCCCCCCAAACCTAACCCTAAACCTAACCCTAAGCCTAACCCTTAACCTAACCCTAAACCTAACCCTAAACCTAACGCTAAACCTAACGCTAACCCTTAACCTAACCCTAAACCTAACCCTAACGCTTAACGTAACCCTAAACCTAACCCTAACCCTTAACCTAACCCTAACCCTAACCCTAAACCTAAACCTAACCCTTACCTTTATGTGAATCGGCTTGCTTTAATTTAATTTTAATTTAATTTATTTTTAATTTTATTTGTCCCGCTGCTGCTGATGTCAGGTACGCGCTTTAATCGGGCGCGCTTTAATGGACCGCGGTTTTGACGGGTCACGCTTATCCAGAAGCAATTTTTCGCTTCTTTTGATCGTAACAAAGCTTAGAAAACCAGCCAGGTGCCAATTCGGGGACACTGTACTCTCTTGCAGGATAGCAAGAATGGCGGAGTGGAGCTCCCTGGGTTAAGGCAGTCTACCTCTGAATCTGTTTCTGCTAGGAACCCTTAAGAAAGGAGATCATTTCCACTCCCAGCCAGTCTTCTGCTCCAATCCATCCTGAGCTTCGTGATCTGTTGCTTGTTTTTTTGCGAGAAAGGTGAACTTTAGCTTTTTCCAAACTCCGTTAAACGTAACCTGTAATCCCTCAACTATTTGGGGAGTGAGTGCGGGCCGCGCCAGCAAGGTCAGAGCGACAATCCAGCTGCCAAAATCCACAAGCTGCAACTGTGTATGTGAGGCTCAGCATAGGAGAAGCGGCGTGGCAGGACCTTTTGAGTGTCCAGCGGCCAAAATCCATGTAGTCCTCGACTTACGACCATAATGGAGGCCCCCCTCCACATTGTCGTTGCTACCTGAAACATTTGTTCAGGGAATTTGGCCCCGTTTTACGACCTTGCGTGCCACAATCACAGCAGCTGTTAAGTTTTGTAACACGGTTGTTAAGTGAATCTGGCTCTCCCCCCCCCTTGACTTGTAAGGAGGTCACAAAATGGGATCATGTGACCCAGGCACACTGTGCCCGTCGTAAATATGACTCGGTTACTAAGCGTCTTGAGTTTTGATCACGTGGCTATGGAGATAATGCAATGGTTGTAAGTGTGGAAAACGGTCGTAAGCCACTGTTTTCAGTGCTGTTGTAACTTTGAATATAAGGATGGATGGATGTAAAAGTTTCCCCAAAGTGCTACCTATTTATCTACTCGCCTTTGCATGCTTTCCAACTGCTAGGTGGGCAGGAGCTGGAGCAAGGGACGGGAACTCACCCCCATCACATGGCACTCGGGTCTCAAACCTGGGCTATCAGCTTTCCAACCGGCAAGCTCAGTGTCTTTAACCACTGGGCCATCCCACCCATCTCTCCCTCCCTCCTTCCTGCCCACATCTATCTGTCTGTCTGTCTATCTACCCTATTTTCCCGAAAATAAGACCTCCATGGATAAAAAGTCAATCGGGCTTTTGAGTGCATGCGCTAAAATAAGCCCTCCCCGAAAATATTGCAACACAACAGCAGACATGAGGTGACCACACTCTCCGCCTCCTGCACCTCAAAAATAATAAGACCTCCCTGAAAATAAGGCCAAGTGCTTTTTTTGTGGGGGGGGGGTCAAAAGAAAATAAGACCCCATCTTATTTTTGGGGAAACACAGTATTTATCTATATCTAGCAATCTATACAATACAATACAATAGCAGAGTTGGAAGGGACCTTGGAGGTCTTCTAGTCCAACCCCCTGCCTAGGCAGGAAACCCTATACCGTTCCAGACAAATGGCTATCCAACATCTTCTTAAAGTCTTCCAGTGTTGGAGCATTCACAAGTTCTGGAGGCAATTTCTGTTCCACTGATTAATTGTTCTCACTGTCAGGAAATTCCTCCTCCGTTCTAAGTTGCTTCTCTCCTTGATTAGTTTCCACCCATTGCTTCTTGTTCTGCCCTCAGGTGCTTTGGAGAATAGTTTGACTCCCTCTTCTTTGTGGCAACCCCTGAGATATCGGACAGCTGCTATCATGTCTCCCCTGGTCCTTCTTTTCATTAAACTAGACATACCCAGTTCCTGCAACCGTTCTTCATATGTTTTAGCCTCCAGTCCCCTAATCCTCTTTGCTGCTCTTCTCTGCACTCTTTCCAGAGTCTCCACATCTTTTCTACATCGTGGCAACCAAAACTCGTTTGGTGTCTGTCTGTCTGTCTGTCTCTCTCTCTCCCTCCCCCTCCCTCCCCCCCTCCATCCATCTGGTCCGATCCTATCTATCATCTATCTATCTATCTATCTATCTATCTATCTATCTATCTATCTATCTATCTATCTATCTATCTATCTATCTATCATCTATCTATCTATCTATCTATCTATCTATCTATCTATCTATCTATCTATCTATCTATCTATCATTTATCTTATCTCTATCTATCTATCTATCTATCTATCTACCTACCTACCTACTTACCTACCTACCTACCTACCTACCTACCTACCTACCTACCTTCCTGGTCGGTCGGTCTGTCTGTCTGTCTGTCTGTCTGTCTATCTGTCTATCTATCTATCTATCTATCTATCTATCTATCTATCTATCTATCTATCTATCTATCTATCTATCTATTTATCTATCATTTATTCTATCTATGTATCTATGTATCTATGTATCTATGTATCTATCTATCTATCTATCTATCTATCTATCTATCTATCTATCTATCTATCTATCATTTATCCTATCTATCTATCTATCTATCTATCTATCTATCTATCTATCTATCTATCTATCTATCTATCTATCTATCTATCTATTTATCTATCATTTATCCTATCTATCTATGTATCTATGTATCTATCTATGTATCTATCTATCTATCTGCTCTGTCCGTCTGTCTGTCTGTCTGGTCTCTCTCTGTCTATCTAAAAGAACTGAGGTGGTGCAGTGGTTAGAGTGCAGTGCTGCAGGCTAAATTGACTGATGGCTGCCTGCAGTTTGGCAGTTTGAATCCCACCAGGCTCAATCTTGACTCAGCCTTCCATCCTTCCGAAGTCCGTAAAATGAGGACCCAGATTGTTGGGGGCAAGAGGCTGGCTCTGTAAACCCCTCAGAGAGGGCTGGAAAGCCCTGTGAAGCAGTATATAAGTCTAAGTACTATTAGGAAGGAAGGAGGGAGGGAGAGAGGAAGGAGGGAGGGAGGGAGGGAGGGAGGGAGGGAGGAAGGAAGGAAGGAAGGAAGGAAGGAAGGAAGGAAGGAGTGAGCCATGGTGGCACAGTGCTTAGAATGCAGAATCCATCCTTCCGAGGTCCGTAAAATGAGGACCCAGATTGTTGGGGGCAAGAGGCTGGCTCTGTAAACCACTTGGAGAGGGCTGGAAAGCACTGTGAAGCAGTATATAAGGGCTATTTCTCTCTCTCTCTCTCTCTCTCTCTCCCTCCCTCCCTCCCCCTCTCTCTCTCACACACACACATATGGATATGACCATATGCTTAAAAGAAGTGCAGTAGCAGAGGCTGCTATGCTATATAGACAAAAGTTCTGCGTATTTTCTTCATCTTATTAGATGCAATTTATACTATCCACATAGGGATAAGCAGCTTGAAACCTTGAAGCAAGATGGACACTAAACCAATTTAATAAATAATTATTTAACATCTGATAACATCTATCCCTGTCCAGAAAAGCTAACTGGCTTCCATTAACCCTGGATATTTTTGTGTGTGTTTTAGGTCTATCCGTCATGCCTAATTGCATCAGTGTCCTTGTTTAAGTAAGTCCTGACTGCCGTCTGTTCTCCAATTCCATGTTGCAACTTTGCAATTGATGAATGGTTAGGTAAACCAGGAAGGTGCGATCAGGTTTAATGGACTGTGAGAATCACCTTGAGAAGCAGAAGGAAGAAGAACAGGAGCCAGACAATGGTAGGCTTAGTATCCTAGGTTTTAGAAGAGAAATAGAATAACAAGAGTTGGAAGGGACCTTGGAGGTCTTCTAGTCCAACCCCTTGCTTAGGCAGGAAACCCTACACCCCTTCACACAAATGGTTATCCAGCCTCTTCTTAAAAACTCCCAGTGTTGGAGCATTCACACCTTCTGGAGGCAAGTTGTTACACGGATTAATTGTTCTCACTGTCAGGAAATTTCTCCTTAGTTCTAAGTTGCTTCTCTCCTTGATTAGTTTCCACCCATTGCTTCTTGTTCTGCCCTCAGGTGCCTTGGAGAATAGCTTGACTCCCTCTTCTTGGTGGTAAAGATAAAGGTTCCCTTCGCACATGTGTGCTAGTAGTTCCCGACTCTAGGGGGCGCTGCTCATCTCCGTTTCAAAGCCAAAGAACCAGCGCATGACTAAATGCCAAAGGCGCACGGAACTCTGTTACCTTCCCACCAAAATTTTGGAAAAAAAAACACCTCTCTAACTAGATAGGAAAGAACGTAAACATAGATCTACAATACAATACAATAGCAGAGTTGGAAGGGACCTTGGAGGTCTTCTAGTCCAACCCCCTGCCTAGGCAGGAAATTCTATACTGTTTCAGACAAATGGCTATCCAACATCTTCTTAAAGACTTCCAGTGTTGGGGCATTTACAGCTTCTGGAGGCAACTTCTGTTCCACTGAATAATTGTTCTAACTGTCAGGAAATTTCTCCTCAGTTCTAAGTTGCTTCTCTCCTTGATTAGTTTCCACCCATTGCTTCTTGTTCTACACTCAGGTGCCTTGGAGAATAGCTTGACTCCCTCTTCTTTGTGGCAACCCCTGAGATATCGGAAGACTGCTATCATGTCTCCCCTAGTCCTTCTTTTCATTAAACTAGACCTACCCAGTTCCTGCAACCGTTCTTCATATGTTTTAGCCTCCAGTCCCTTAATCATCTTTGTTGCTCTTCTCTGCACTCTTTCCAGAGTCTCCACATCTTTTTTTACATCGTGGCGACCAAAACTGGATGTCGTATTCCAAGTGTGGCCTTACCAAGGCCTTATAAAGTGGCATTAACCCTTCACGTGATCTTGATTCTATCCCTCTGTTGTTGCAGCCTAGAACTATGTTGGCTTTTTTGGCAGCTGCTGCACACGGCTGGCTCCTATTTAAATGGTTGTCCACTAGGATTCCAAGATCCCTTTCACAGTTACTACTATTGAGCAAGGCACCACCTATACTGTACCTGTGCATTTGGTTTTTCTTGCCTAAATGTAGAACCTGACTCTTTTCACCATTGAATTTCATTTTGTTAGCTAGTACCCAATGTTCAAGTTTGTCAAGATCCTTCTGTATCTTAAGCCTGTCTTCTGGAGCGTTGGCTATTCCTGCCAACTTGGTGTCATCTGCAAATTTGACGAGTTCCCCATTTATTCCCTCATCCAAATCATTGATGAAGATGTTGAAGAGTCCTGGGCCTAAAACAGAGCCTTGGGGTCCTCCACTGCATACTTCCCTCCATGAAGATGCAGTTCCATTGAGGACTACACGTTGAGTGCGGTTGGTCAGCCAGTTACGAATCCATCTGGTGGTGATGCTGTCCAACCCCACATTCTTCTCCTTTATCTAGTAGTAGGTTATGGTCTACCTTATCAAATGCCTTACTGAAGTCCAAGTAAACTTTTGGAATTTGGAAGAGCTATTTGGCAATCATTAGTAAAACTTGAGCTTAGCCCCAGGAAACAGGAAAAGGTGAGAAAGAAATGCAAGTTTTGTTTACCTTGATGTGCTTTGGAATAAGAGAGAAGGAAACAAACTCAGATTTTCAAGCCTAGATCAGTATTTCCCAACTTGGCAAATTTTAAGACATGTGGAGTTCAATTCCCAGAATTCTCCAACCAGGCCCCTCCCTCCAGTCTCCTTCCTTCCTTCCTTCCTTCCTTCCTTCCTTCCTTCCTTCCTTCCTTCCTTCCTTCCTTCCTTCCTTCCTTTCTTTCTTTCTTTCTTTCTCTTTCTTTTTCTTTCTTTTCCTTCCTTCCCTCTCTCCCTCCTGTTCCTTCCTTTCTTCCTTCCTTCCTTCCTTCCTTCCTTCCTTCCTTCCTTCCTTCCTTCCTTCCTTTCCTCTTGCTTCCACCATTCTCTTTCCTTCTCTCTCTTCCTTTTCCTTCCTTCCCTCCCTCCCTCCCCTTTCTTTCTTTCTTTCTTTCTCTTTCTTTTCCTTCCCTCCCTCTCTCCCTCCTGTTCCTTCCTTTCTTCCTTTCTTCCTTTCTTCCTTTCTTCCTTCCTTCCTTCCTTCCTTCCTTCCTTCCTTCCTTCCTTCCTTCCTTTCCTCTCGCTTCCGCCATTCTCTTTCTTTCCCTCTCTCTCTTCCTTTTCCTTCCTTCCCTCCCTCCCCTTTCTTTTTCTTTCTTTCTTTCCTTTCCTTCCTTCCTTCCTTCCTTCTTCCCTCCTCCCCCCCTCCCTCCTCCTTCCTTCCTTTCCTATTTTTACATTTTATTTTATTACATTCTATTTTACTTTTTGTTGGATGACAGCCACGTGTTCATCCCAAGTATGTTTAAACCCGTGTTATGTCAGTGATAGGCTATGCGCATAAAGGATAAACATAAATTTACCTAATTTTTGTGAGTGAAGGATAGCAATTCCCCAAAGCACTAAAACCAGTTTAAGTGACAGGCTGTCTCACGGAGCAAAGTTTTCTTAGCTACTGTCCCCTGTTAGAAACTAAGGGCCCTGATGGATTTATCTGAAATACACATCAACAAAGTGGCATGTTGTTAAGGGTTCGTTCCGCTAGATTTGGAAAAGAAAAAAACAACACTTGTGGAGCAGGTTTGCTGTAATACAGTAGCGCTGGCTAAAAATACGATTTTTATTCGCTAGAGCTGCAGGATACCTGAATCATAACACTTTAAACCTTTCCCCCCCGTGGGATGGAATATTTTGAAGATTAAGATTTAGAGGCCGACTACTGTATTTCCAAGATCTGGTAATACGATGGTCAGGATGAATGATCATAACAACAGAATAAGACTTGGAAGGGACCTTGGAGGTCTTCTAGTCCAACCCCTTGCTGGGGCAGGAGACCCTATGCCAATGATGGCTAACCTGTTTGTCGTCGCAGGCCATAATAGAATGTGCACGTGAACCTCCCCTGAGCATTCATGCGTGGCCCCCACGCTTCCCCCGTGCCCCCCACATGCATGCTTGACCCACTGCACTCCCTCTGCCTCCCATGCATGCACGCCAATCACCAGGAGACGGTGAGTTCTAGTCCCACTTTAAGTATGAAAGCCAGATGGGTGACTTTGGGCCAATCACCAGGAGACAGTGAGTTCTAGTCCTGCCTTAGGCATGAAAGCCAGCTGGGTGACTTTGGGCCAATCACCAGGAGACGGTGAGTTCTAGTCCTGCCTTAGGCATGAAAGCCAGCTGGGTGACTTTGGGCCAATCACCAGGAGACGGTGAGTTCTAGTCCTGCCTTAGGCATGAAAGCCAGCTGGGTGACTTTGGGCCAATCACCAGGAGACGGTGAGTTCTAGTCCTGCCTTAGGCATGAAAGCTGACTGGGTGACTTTGGGCCAATCACCAGGAGACGGCGAGTTCTAGTCCTGCCTTAGGCATGAAAGCCAGCTGGGTGACTTTGGGCCAATCACCAGGAGACAGTGAGTTCTAGTCCTGCCTTAGGCATGAAAGCCAGCTGGGTGACTTTGGGCCAATCGCCAGGGGAGGGTGAGTTCTAGTCCTGCCTTAGGCATGAAAGCTGACTGGGTGACTTTGGGCCAATCACCAGGAGACGGTGAGTTCTAGTCCTGCCTTAGGCATGAAAGCCAGCTGGGTGACTTTGGGCCAGTCACCAGGAGACAGTGAGTTCTAGTCCTGCCTTAGGCATGAAAGCCAGCTGGGTGACTTTGGGCCAATCACCAGGAGACTGTGAGTTCTAGTCCCAACTTAAGAATGACAGCCAGCTGGAAAAAAGGTGTGTTTGTTACCTTGAGTTATTTGGAGTATGAATAGACAATAAATAAATAAAATAAAAATTAAAAAAACCTCGTAATCTCAGGTATTTTTAAACCTTAATTCTTTATGGTTTTTGGATGCTATGAAAATACAGATCATTTTCGTAGTTGACGGTTCAGGTATGAATCCAGAGAAAGGATTAATATCATCCCAGGGGTTCCACGTGAAGGAAATCCATCTTGGGTGCTGCGAAGCTGGGACGCGGTGGCTCAGTGGCTAAGACGCTGAGCTTGTCAATCCAAAAGGTCGGCCGTTTCGTGGTTCGAATCCCCAGCGCCGCATAACGGAGTGAGCTCCGGTGACTTGTCCCGGCTTCTGCCAACCTAGCAGTTCGAAAGCACGTAAAAATGCAAGTAGAAAAATAGGAACCACCTTTGGTGGGAAGGGAAGAGCGTCCCGTGCGCCTTCGGCGTTGAGTCATGCCGCCATGTGACCACAGAGACGTCTTCGGACAGCGCTGGCTCTTCGGCTTTGAAACGGAGATGAGCACCGCCCCCTAGAGTCGGGAACGACTAGCACAGATGTGCGAGGGGAACCTTTACCTTTAGCTCCAATAACTAATCGTGCCGAATTCAATCACAGAGACAAGAGAGGAACACCCATCAGAAGAAATTGTACTTTATTTGGGATTGCTTCATTTGCCTTCACTTCCCCCCAAGGTTGCGTAGAGAGTCCAAACTTACGGCTTTGTGGCACCGGTGTGTTTTTCATGATAAATAAACACTGAGCTGCCCCGATGGAGATTAGATTTCACCAGCTCCTTGGACGTTTGCCCAAGAACCAGGTGAAAAGTAAAATGAAATAAAACAGAGAGAGCTTTGCAGAGTTTATATGGGCCTGCGTTAAATAAGGCATAGGGGCCAGGTAGGAAAGCAAAGATATTCCTTCTGTCTAACAGTAAGGAAATGGAGATGACATAAAATAGAATAGAATAAAATAACAGAGTTGGAAGGGACCTTGGAGGTCTTCTAGTCCAACCCCCTGCCTAGGCAGGAAACCCTATACCGTTTCAGACAAATGGCTATCCAACATCTTCTTAAAAACTCCCAGTGTTGGGGCATTCACAACTTCTGCAGGCAAGTTGTTCCACTGATTCATTGTTGTAACAGTCAGGAAATTCCTCCTTAGTTGTAGGTTGCTTCTCTCCTTGATTAGTTTCCATCCATTGCTTCTTGTCCTGCCCTCAGGTACCTTGGAGAATAGTTTGACTCCCTCTTCTTTGGGGCAACCCCTGAGATATTGGAACACTGCTATCATGTCTCTCCTAGTCTTTCTGGATTGCTTTTGGCAAAGGATTGCCTTTAGTAGGAATTGCAGTGGCAAAAAAACCCCACCGATGTGGAATTAACGGGGAACCCTCAAATTACGACCACGATTTCAGGCCACTGTTAAGCGAGACAGTTACAAAGTGAGTTTTTGCCCCATTTTACATTCTTCCTTGCCACGGTTGTCAAGCAAATCAATTTGCAGTTGTTAAACTAGTCACGAGAGACGCGGCGGCTCAGTGGCTGAGACGCTGAGCTTGTCGATCCGAAAGGGCGGCAGTTCAGCGGTTCGAATCCCCAGCGCCCCGCGTAACGGAGGGAGCTCCCGTGACTTGTCCCAGCTTCTGCCAACCTAGCCGTTCGAAAGCACGTAAAAAAATGCAAGTAGAAAAATAGGAACCACCTTTGGTGGGAAGGGAACAGCGTTCCGTGCGCCTTCGGCGTTGAGTCATGCCGGCCACATGACCACGGAGACGTCTTTGGACAGCACTAGCTCTTTGGCTTTGAAAGGGAGATGAGCACTGCCCCCTAGAGTCGGGAACGATTAGAACATATGTGCAAAGGGAACATCTCTGATTTCTGTCATTATCACGGCAGCACCATTATCCGCTATCATTCACCATCAGTCTGCTTTGTTGCCGTATCTCAGCCTCATGAAGAAATACGCACACACACCCCAGGATTTCCAACAATTTATCTTTTGACCTTGCCAGTTTCCAAGCCAATCTTCCACGGCGCATGATTCGTGCAGATCAAGAATGCTCGGGTGATTAAACCCAACGCTGGCGAATTGCACAACTGTCTTCCCAACGAAATACACAAGGAGGAAGAGAAATTAAAAATAAAACCCCAGGAATCTCCCTACGTAACTGAATTGCTTCAGAAGCTGCTGGAGCTGCTACTATGCCGCATTCCTTGCGCCTTGCAGGGACAACAACTCCGAGGATTCCCAGCCATTTGGGACTTTTAGGGGTGAGGAAGATTGGCACAGGGGAATGACAACATTCTGCACTTAGCTGAGGTTTTTTTTTTTTTTAAATCCCATTTTTATTATTGTTAGTTAATAAATCAAGGTGGTGAAGATACCTAATCTTTCCCCTATTTTCTCTACAACAACAACAACAACCCTGTAAGGTAGCTTGGGCTGAAAGAGAGAGAGAGAGAGAGACTGTTTCAAGGTCACCCAGCTGGCTTCCATGCCTACAGCAGGATTAGAACTCACCGTCTCCTGGTGATTGGCCCAGAGTCAACCAGTTGGCGTTCATGCTAAAGGCGGGACTAGAACTCACTGTCTCCTGGTGATTGGCCCAGAGTCAACCAGTTGGCTTTCATGCCTAAAGTGGGACTAGAACTCACCTTCTCCTGGTGATTCCCTCAGTTATCCATCTGACTCTCATGGCTACGATGGGACTAGAACTCACTGTCTCCTGGTGATTGGCCCAGAGAGTCAACCAGTTGGCTTTCATGCCTAAAGTGGGACTAGAACTCACCTTCTCCTGGTGATTCCCTCAGTTATCCATCTGACTCTCATGGCTACGATGGGACTAGAACTCACCGTCTCCTGGTGATTGCCCCAGAGTCAATCATTTGGCTTTCATGCCTAAAGTGGGACTAGAACTCACCGTCTCCTGGTGATTGCTCCAAAGTCACCCAGCTGGCTTTCATGTCTAAGGCAGGACTTGAACTCAGCATCTCTGGGTTTCTAGCTGGCAACTTAGCCACTAATACTGGCTCTAAGAAAGTTTATGGCGGTTTTAAGGCAGGGTTTGAGCATTCCTGGCTTGTGCTTGTTGATGGTGAAGGTTGCGACCGCTGACAATCCATGGCAATCTTTCTCAGTCAGCGCCTTTCAAACGTGGGGACTTCGACTCCCAGAATTCTCTAACCAGCACAGCTGAATTCTGGGAGTTGAAGTCCCCACGTTTGAAAGGTACCAGGATTGGGGAACACTGATCTGTGGCTTGGTGGGTTGGGAAAAACCCTCATCTTGAGACTGAAGTTTCTGAAAACTTCAATCTCCAGCAAGCTCAGTCAATACGGTGAATAGGAGGCATGCTGGGAGTTGTAGTTCAAAATCTTGTGGAGGCTTGAGGCGCCCCGTCTTGTAAGCTTTTAACCATAGGGGTCGTGGCTATATCTAAACTGAAACCAGCCTCACAACTGGTTTGACTATAGAAGTAGATTTTTGGGGTGGGACTAGATGACCTCTATGCTCCCTTCTGACCCTTACGTTGTATGTTGCTTGCCTGTTCCATGTTCCTTGTCTGCTTTCACCCAGGTTGGCCAAACTAGGTGGGAACAGGACAGAATAACAAGATTGGAAGGGACCTTGGAGGTCTTCTAGTCCAGCCCCCCCCCCCCCTTTCAAGCAGGGAATTCTAAATGGTGGTGCAATCTCCTCTTAAAAACTTCCACCAGTGGAGCATCCACAATGTCTGAAGACAACCCGTTCCATTGGTTGATGGTGTACTGTGTAGGACTGTGCTGATGCCGCAATTTTCTCCCTGATTTAAGGCCCTGTGGATTTTGGTTGATTTTTCTTAACGAACTCTGCTGATCTCCCAAATTAATGTTGGCTGAAAATCCAGCAAGGTCTGGGCCTTGTCTCAGAAACAGCAATGGCTCAAGTCCAGTAGGGGTTGAGAGGTTTCCTTCCTTCCTTCCTTCCTTCCTTCCTTCCTTCCTTCCTTCCTTCCTTCCTTCCTTCCTTCTCTTCTTTCTTCGCTTTCTCTTTCTTTCTTCCTTCCTTCCTTCCTTCCTTCCTTCCTTCCTTCCTTCCTTCCGTCTTTCTTTCTTTCTTTCTTTCTTTCTTTCTTTCTTTCTTTCTTTCTTTCTGTCTTTCTGTCTTTCTTTCTTTCTTTCTTTCTTTCTTTCTTTCTTTCTTTCTTTCTTTCTTCCCTCCCTCCCTCTCTCCCTCCCTCCCTCCCTCCCTTCCAATGGATATTTGGGGCAGGTTGCATTGCACTTAAAATGTGATAATTGCTCGATATGCCTGGATTTCTCCAACTGAGCATCTCTTGAGGGCCACTGAGGTGAGTCCTGCTA
The DNA here is from genome assembly GCF_051295495.1 of Thamnophis sirtalis. Taxonomy (NCBI): domain Eukaryota; kingdom Metazoa; phylum Chordata; class Lepidosauria; order Squamata; family Natricidae; genus Thamnophis; species Thamnophis sirtalis. The sequence goes on along the minus strand of NW_028261388.1, from coordinate 4,093,294 downwards.
GGTTGCCAATAGCAACCTCTCTTCCTCCTTCCTCTGCACATTGGAAGGTGGCCTTGCGTAGGGTTGCAGGTTGAAATCCAGGATCTTGACATCGGTGAAGATCTACACTACGGGTAGTCCTCAACGTACGACCACAGTGAAGCCCCAAATTTACTTTGCTAAGTGAGACATTTGTTAAGTGTGGTTTTGCCCCATTTTACAACCTTTCTTGCCACAGTTGTTAAGTGAATCACTGCAGTTGTTAAGTTAGTGACCCCGTTGTTAACCGAATCTGATTTCCCTGTTGACTTTGCTTGTCACAAGGTCGCAAAAGGGGGCCACAGTACCTTGGAACACAACAACGGTCATAAATATGAACCAGTTGCTAACCACATTTGTTAACGGCTTCCCCATTGACTTTGCTTTGCTTGTCAGAAAAACACAAAAGGGGATCACATCATAAATGTAAGTCAGTTGTCAAACATCCAAATGTAAATCAGGTGAACATACAGATCCTGCAACGGTCATTAAGTGTGAAAAATCAGAAGTCGATTTTTTCTAGTATCTTTGCAAGTTTGAATGGTCACTAAATGAACTGTTGTAAGTCAAGGATGACCAGTGGTGATCACATGATCCTGGGACAGAGCAACTGTCATAAATACATGCCAGTTGCCAAGAGCCCGAATTTTGATCACGGGACCATAGAGATGCTGCAAAGGTTGTAAGTGCGAGAACTGGTCATAAGTCACTTTTCTTTAGTGCCGTTATAACTTTGAATGCAGCAGTCGGAAAATGAAATCCTTTCCATGACGTGCTTCAAGGGGAAAAAAAAAGCAGCACATCTCTGAATTCGCTCATATTGAGGAAAAGACATGTGGTTGCGTGTCCAAAGATGCTTTGCCAAGAAAAAACCAAGGGTGTTGCAAAAACAGGCTTTTAATTTTGTGTCCCGCAGATTCATATTTCCCTGCAGGCTGGATTTGATTGAAATCAAGTGGCTCTAAATCACGATTGAAATCATGATTTGAATCACGATTGAAATAAGTTTTAAATCACGATTGAAATGAAGTTGATTTAAATCACGATTGAAATCATGATTTGAATCGCAATTGAAATCAAGTGGCTTTAAATCACGATTGAATCAAGTCGCTTTAAATCATGATTGAAATGATTTGAATCACGATCGAAATCAAGTCGCTTTAAATCACAATTGAAATCAAATTTCTTTAAACCACGATTGAAATCATGATTTGAATTACGATTGAAATCAAGCCGCTTCAAATCACGATTGAAATCAAGTCGCTTTAAATCACGATGGAAATCAAGCCGCTTTAAAACACGATTGAAATCAAGTCGCTTTAAATAACGATTGAAATCATGATTTGAGTCACGATCGAAATCGAGCCGATTTAAATCATGATTTAAATCACGGTGAAAATCGGGGACTTAAATCACGGTTGAAATGGTCACATACATGATCAAAATCACGGTTGAAATCAAGTTGATTGAAATCAAGTTGATTGAAGTCTCGATTTAAATCACTAGTAAAAAGGCTGATTTAAATCATAATTTTTAAAGAGCAACTATCATCTCCGACCTGCTATTGACCCACCGACAGTCCCAGTGGCTTTAATGGGACAGCTGGTGATGCGGCAGAGACACAACAAGCGGAAGACATGGTGGGCAGCAGGTGAGAGGATGCCCGCTAACAGACACTGCCATGATGGATCTGAAATGACAGGTGCTCTTTAATATTATATTTATAAGCTGCTTTCATTTTTACTGCTTTCCCTTCCTCCCCACGCTTAGAGCCAGATATATTTCTCTTCAAACCATCATACAGTTTGTAGTGTACCTAGATTTGCAAAACAAGGGGATCAAGGAATATTCCTGAACTTTGTTTTATGGTTTATGATTTATGAAAAGAGTAAAAGGTTCTACATTTAGGCAACAAAAACCAAATGCACAGGTACAGTATAGGTGGTACCTTGCTCAGTAGTAGTAACGGTGAGAGGGATTTGGAGTCCTAGTGGACAATCATTTAAATAGGAGCCAGCCGTGTGCAGCAGCTGCCAAAAAAGCCAACACAGTTCTAGGCTGCATCAACAGAGGGAGAGAATCAAAATCACGTGAAGGGTTAATACCACTTTATAAGTATAATCTTTATTGCCATTGTACTTAAATACAACGAAATTCGTTGTAAGGCCAATATAATGTCTTGGGAAGGCCACACTTGGAATACGCCATTCAGTTTTTGTTGCCACGATGTAGAAAAGATGTGGAGACTCTAGAAAGAGTGCAGAGAAGAGCAACAAAGAGGATTAAGGGACTGGAGACTAAAATATATGAGGAACAGTTGAAGGAACTGGGTATGTCTAGTTTAATGAAAAGAAGACCAGGGGAGACATGATAGCAGCCTTCTAATATCTCAGGGGTTGCCACAAAGAAGAGGAAGTCAAACTATTCTCCAAGGCACCTGAAGGCAGGACAAGAAGCAATGGGTGGAAACTAATCAAGGAGAGAAGCAACTTAGAACTGAGGAGAAATTTCCTGACAGTTAGAACAATTAATCAGTGGAACAACTTGCTTCCAGAAGTTGTGAATTCTCCAACACTGGAAGTCTTTAAGAAGATTGTCTGGAACGGTATAGGGTTTTCCTGCCTAGGCAGGGGGTTGGACTAGAAGACCTCCAAAGTCCCTTCCAACTCTGCTATTGTATTGTATTGTATTTATTTCAAGAAGAGACTGGACTTCAGAAATGGTGTAGTGTCTTCTGCTTGGGGCTGGAGGTTGGACTAGATGACCTACAAGGTCCCTTCCAACTCCGTACATCTGTATCTGCACTTCATGGTTACCGTGAAATTGTGTGAGTGCATCAGTGCAGTGCATGTCATCTCAGTTTGCAGTGCTTGGATTCATTGAATGAGTTGACCAAATATGCAATTATTGCAGAATGCACAGACTCATGCTATATTTCTAAGCTCCATTTCATGCTGAATAAACTGAATTATGAATGCACCTCAAATAGAAAACGATCTTCAGAAAGATTTTTTTTATTCCAAAAGCATTTTATTAAAATAAATTTAATTTTTTAAAAAAATCCAATTTAAATGAAAAAAAAACCAATGTAAGTTTTTAAAAAATCTGATATATATATATACTTGTATATAGTGTTATATTTGTGCTGATAAATAAATAAAGGGAGACTAGTATAGATCTATTTCAAGCTATTTAGCTCTCATCAGCTAGCCATACCCTTACTGGGAATCGAACCTGTGCTCTATTGCCTATTAGGCAGATGTGTTAACCACTGAGCTACAGAGCTCGACTCCTTATCAGCCAAGCCAGGGTGAAAGGTATATATTTAAAGTCACAACCCCTGGTATGCCCAAATATGGGAGGAAGATCACTGCTTCCATTCTCTGTCTTTGGCTCGTCACAAGAGACCATCCAGACAGAAACCCAATATTTTTTACTGTTGCCTTTTTGTTACATTTGTTATATTTGTGCTGATAAATAAATAAAGGGAGACTAGTATAGATCTATTTCAAGCTTATTTAGCTCTCATCAGCTAGCCATACCCTTACTGGGAATCGAGCCTATATATATATATATATATATCTTGATTTTTATCCACCCTGCCTCCCTGACCTAAGTCCCAATCATTAGGAAATGCTTATGTGCTGAGCCAAAAAGCAAGATATGCCCTTCGGTTTGTTTGACGTTTCCGGATTGGTCAATGGATAACTTTTGGAGATTTGCAGAGGTGAAAAATCTACTTGCAAACAAGCTTTTTTTTAAATTCACGGTCCATTTATGAGCAGGACAGATTGACCTCCTTTTCCTCTAAGGAAACCGTGTCAACAGTTGGATCTTCTATTAATCTACTTCCTCTATTCTTTACCTGCTTCTGGCCTGTTAAATTAACCTCACCTGAAGCCTTTTTCTCCTTTACACCTGAGCGTGGCTGAAAAGGGTGTCCATGTTCGCTCTACTCTGCTTTTAACACTGCTATGTACAGAATACAGAGTTGGAAGGGACCTTGGAGGTCCTCTAGTCCAACCCCTTGCCTGAGCAAGAAGCCTTATACAGGTAGTCCTCAAATTACAACAGTTTGTTTAGGGACCATTCAAAGTTACAACGGCACTGAAAAAAGTGACCATTTTTCATACTTACAACCGTTGTAGCATCTCTGTGGTCATGTGATTTATATTCAGATGCCGGTTAGTTGACTCATACTTACAACAGTTGCAGCGTCCCGGAGTCACATGATTCCCCGTTTCGCAAGCAAAGTCAATGGGACAACTAGAGTCACTTAACAACCGTGTTACTAACTTCACAACTGCAGTGATTCACTTAGCAAATGTGGCAAGAAAGGTCGTAAAATGGGGCAGAACTCAACCAATTTCTCCCTTAACAACATAACTTTTGGGTTCAATTGTCATAAGTCGAGGGCTACCTGTACCATTTCAGACAAATGGTTGTCTAATCTCTTCTTAAAGACCGCCCCCATAACTTCTGAAGGCAAGTTGTACCACTGATTGATTGTTCTCCCTGTCAGGAAACCTTAATTCCAGATTGCTTCTCTGTGACAAATTCTGTTTATATATAGCACCACAGGTCAAACGAAGAGTACAGTCACCATGTGCTTTACTGCTTACCTGTTAAATTGTAACAGGACACTCTACTTAGGGCAAAAGAACATAGAGTTATCCAAACTTGTAAACACTGCCATTTACTGGCTGAGTACTTCTGTAGTTGTTGCATAAAGTTGCTTTCCAACAATGAATTCCAACACTCCCCTTGATTAGTTTCCATCAACCTAGAACTAAGAAGAAATTTAATCAGATGTCTAGTGACAGTTGCCAAGCATCTGAATTTTGATCATGCGACCATGGGGATGGTGCAACAGTCATAAATGTGAAAAACGGCCATCGGTCACTTTTTTTAGTGTCATTGTAACTTTGAACGGTCACTAAATGAACTATTGTAAGTTGAGGACTCCCACTGTAAGTCATTACAGTGGGAATTCTGCTCCCAGTTGTGGTTGTAAGTTGACAAACATTGTATGAGACTGCAGAGTAAGCATTGCTTTGGATCAACTGCTCTTAACTTGAACCACACAGATTGAGGTGAATATGTTGTTCATTGTTTAGTCTTAATTGTTCTTAATTGCTAAGTTGTGTCCAACTCTTGTGACCCCCATGGACCACAATACGCCAGCCTTCGCTCTCCATTGTCTCCCCAAATTTGCCCAATTCCATGTTTGTTGTGTCAATGATGGCCCTATTGAACCATTTCTTCCTCTACCATCCCCCTTCTTCTCTCGCCGTCCATCTTTCCCAACATCGGGGTCTTCTTCAAGGAGTCCTCTCTTCTCATTTGGCGGCCGAAATATTTGAGCTTCAGGTTCAGGATCTGTCCTTCCAAAGGACAGTCAGAGTTGATTGCCTTTCGGATCGACTGATTGGATCTCCTTGCAGTCTAAAAGAGATTCTCAAGAGTCTTCCCCAGTGCAACAATTCAAAAGCGTCAATTCTTCATCGCTCAGCCTTCCTTCTGGTCCGACTCTCACGGTCGTACACACTGGTGATGGTCAGTAGGGAATTAACAGCTAATGGTTAATAGGGAATTAATTAATTAGTTACGGTAATAAGGAATGTGGCGAATCACATTCAAAGTCTCTGGAAGGGATCGGTGGGGAAGCCCTTGGAAATCGCTCAATGGATCGAATTCTCTTCTTTTCTCTTTTCAGGGACCGGTTCCAGCATCTTGTCGACCCTTCAGGATCTGTCTTGGCTGTCCAAGTCAAAAGTGGAGAAGCAACTGCAGGTCATTTCAGTGCTACAATGGGTGGTCTCATTCCTTATGATGGGTAAGGAGACCCTTTTGTCTCAAACGCTCAAGACTTTTGGGGTGGTGCTCTTGGGAGATAGGGATGCATGGATCACGGAAGGTGCCTTCAAGAGAGACAAATAAGGAATGGAATGGAAAACAGAATAGAACAGGAACAGAACAGAACAGAACATAGGATAGAGTAGGATAGGACAGTTGAGCTTTCGGTTTCTGGAGTGCGCATGCGCGCCGGACACCTGCTCTCCCAGTTTCCAGCGCTCCCGCATGTGCGCACCAGGGAGCTGTTCTTCTGCCAGAACACAAAAGAGCCAACAGGCGATGACTGGCGTGCCCAGAGAGATGGCTCTGCGTACCACTTCCAGCACGCTGAAATAGATTCACATCACAGGTATAAGGTCTAGTCTATCTAATAAATACTATTCTATTCTCTGTTCTATTCTATTCTTCTATTCTACATGCTATTCTATTCTATGTTCTATTCTATCTCTGTTTTCTTCTTCTATTTAAATGCTTTTCTACATGGCTATTCTGTTCGTTCTGTTCTATTCCATTCCATCTAATCTCTGTTCTATTCTTCCATTCTACATGCTATTCTACATTCTGTTCTGTTCTATTCTATTCTATTCCATTGCATTCCATTGCATTCCATTCCATTCCATTCCATTCTACATGCTATTCTATTCTCTGTTCTATTCTATTCTTCTATTCTACATGCTATTCTACATTCTGTTCTATTCTATTCCATTCCATTCCATTCTATTCTACATGCTATTCTATTCTCTGTTCTATTCATCTACATGCTTTTCTACATGCTATTCTGTTCTGTTCTATTCTCTTTTCTATTCTATTCTCTATTCTATTCTATTCTTCTATTCTACATGCTATTCTATTCTGTTCTATTCTATTCTCTTTTCTATTCTATTCTCTGTTCTATTGTATTCTTCTATTCTACATACTATTCTATTCCATTCCATTCTATTCTCTGTTCTATTCTATTCTTCTATTCTACATGCTATTCTACATTCTGTTCTGTTCTGTTCTATTCCATTCCATTCTACATGCTATTCTACTTCTATTCTACATGCTATTCTACATTCTGTTCTGTTCTGTTCTATTCCATTCCATTCTACATGCTATTCTATTCTCTGTTCTATTCTATTCTTGTATTCTTTTCTTCTATTCTACATGCTATTCTACATGCTATTCTGTTCTGTTCTATTCTATTCTCTTTTCTATTCTATTCTCTGTTCTGTTCTTCTATTCTACATGCTTTTCTACATGCTATTCTATTCTGTTCTGTTCTCTTTTCTATTCTATTCTATTCTCTGTTCTATTCTATTCTTCTATTCTACATGCTATTCTACATTCTATTCTGTTCTGTTCTATTCTATTCTCTTTTCTATTCTCTGTTCTACTATTCTTCTATTCTACATGCTATTCTGTTCTATTCTATTCTATTCTCTTTTCTATTCTATTCTATTCTCTTTTCTATTCTATTCTCTGTTCTATTCTATTCTTCTATTCTACATGCTATTCTACATTCTGTTCCGTTCCATTCCATTCCATTCCATTCTATTCTATTCTATTCTATTCTATTCTATTCTATTCTATTCTATTCTATTCTATTCTATTCTATTCTATTCTATTCTATTCTATTCTATTCTAATGGAGATTAAAACATATAAAGAACAGTTGCAGGATTTTGGACTGGCCAGTCTAGAAAAAAGAAAGAATGGTGGGATATGATAGCAGCATTCTTGAGAGTACTTGAGAGATTGCCACAAACAAGGGGAGGGTGGTGTCAACTTATTTTCCAAAGCACCAGAGTGCAGGACAAGACGCAATGGGTGGAAATTAATCAGGGAGAGAAGCAACCTAGAACTGAGGAGAAACTTCCTAACAGCGAGGACAATTATCCAGTGGAACAGAAGTTGCCTCCAGAAGTTGTGGGTGCTGGAGGATTTTAAGAAGAGACTGCACACTCGCTTGACTGAAATGGTGTAAGGTCTCCTGCTTGAGCAGGGGGCTGGACTAGAAGACCTCCAAGGCCCCTTCCAGGTCTATTCTGATTGATTGAACCCCCGGAGTTCTAATTCCTTCCTTCCCTAATTTCAGATTCCTTTTGTCTTTATCCAGATTCCTGGATAATGTCCCAAAATTTACAGGGCCAAAGGGGGGGGTTAGGATCCCATCCCGAGCCAGAGGATCTGGACACCAGTTCCAAGGTTTATCTACCCCATGATCCAAAATACGAGTGTGACTTGTGACTTTTCAAGGCCCTTTTGGGGGCGTGCGGGGGGCAGGGTCCCACCCCTGCTTGGGACAAATGGATTTTCGGCACGCCTCTAATCTTGTTTGCGGAAAACCTGGCTTGATGCCCGTTCTGGTGTTTTTCACTCTCACAGAGAGCGAAAATCTCCATTTTTGGCACTTTTCCTTTTGAAAAGATCAAGGATAACTTTACCGGTAGTCCTTAACCTAGGACCATCCGTCTGATCTCGATTCAAATTTACGCCGGCTTTGAAACTTGCCTGCATGACTGCTGCGCAACCACTCTGGTCCCGCGACTGTAATTTTGGGTAATTTTGACAATGGGCGTTGGCTCGCAACGTACTGAGGTCACGTGATTTGGGAGCGGTTTCTGGCAAAAAAGACATCCATTTGGGGATTCTGGATTGGTTTAACGACCGGGTGATACGCTTTATGACCGACATTAAAAAAATCGGCATATCATCAGGTCCGGTCACATGATAACTTAATTTATGACCTCGGTGATTTAACGCTGGAAATTCCACTTTCACTTGTCGTTGTAAGTCGAGGACTACAGTTGAGGCTGGAATTAGTCCTCTACTTAACAGCTCTTCATTTAGTGACCGTTTGAAGTTACCATGGCATTTGGAAAAGTGACCATTTTTCATACTTACAACCGTTGCAGACCCGTGGCGCCGTGATCAAATTCGGACGCTTGGCAACTGACTCGTATTTATGACGGTTGCAATGTCCCGGGGTCATGTGATCTTCTTTTGGCAACCTCCTGACGAGCCAAGTCAAGGGGAAGCCCGATTCACTTAACAACCGTGTTGCTAGCTTATCCACCACAGTGATTCACTTAACAAACCGTGGCAAGAAAGGTCGTAAAATGGGGCAAAACTCACTTAACCAAGTTCTCGCTTAGCAACAGGAATGCTGGGCTCGGTTGTGGCCGTAAGCGGAAGGCTACATGTAGATAAATATTCCAGATGTGGTAGAGCCGAGGTGGCGCAGTGGTTAGAGTGCAGCACTGCAGGCTACTTCAGCTGACTGCAGTTCTGCAGTTCGGCTTTTCAAATCTCACCGGCTCAGGGTTGACTCAGCCGTCCATCCTTCCAAGGTGGGTAAAATGAGGACCCAGATTTTTGGGGGCGATATGCCGACTCTGTAAACCGCTTAGAGAGGGCTGAAAGCCCTATGAAGCGGTATATAAGTCTAACTGCTATTGCTATTGCTATTTACATGCTCCACTTTGTGAATTTCACCTGGTCTGTGAGTAAGGGGAGGGTCTAGATTGCTGGGCCAAGACACCCTCCTCCATTCCTCGCTCACATCTGAAAATATTGCTTGATATCCTGTTTCCCCGAAAATAAGACCTCCCCGGATAATAAGCCCAATCGGGCTTTTGAGTGCATGTGCTAAAATAAGCCCTCCCCCAAATATTTAAACGCATGAGCAGACGGTCCCCATCATTTCCTGTGGGGGAAAAGGGGAGGGAACATGCCCCACGCGCTCCACATACACCTGCTATCCACGCGGGACGGCCTCGCAGAGGCTGCTCCCACAAACCGTAGCTCCCGCGTCCCTTCTCTTAGTGGCGGCCGCAAAAACAGCGGCGCTCGGTCTGGCAAGAGTGTGCCAGAAACAGAGACAGCACTTCCGGCCCTCTCTGGATCAGCTGATCCACGGGCCGAGGTTAAGGCGCCTCCTTCACCTCCAACATAATAAGACCTCCCTGAAAATAAGGCCCAGCGCTTGTTTCGGGGGCCAAATGAAAATAAGACCCCGTCTTATTTTCAGAGAAACACGGTCGTGAGTCACCTTCCCTTGTATGGTGTTTTTATTTTATTTTAACAAAGTGCCTTGTAGCGGTTCTGTGCTATAATTCCCAGCTCGTATGATCTTTGCCCGGAGGATTCTGGGAGTTGAAGTGCATCAACATTTGGGGGAGGAGGGGGGTGTATTTGTTAATTCTTCTGGTCCTCTCTGGATTTTGGCAAGTTTAAACTGCCCTATCCTTGGTAAATGACCCAGAACATGCTTATTTCTCTTTATTTAGGCAACTCAAAGCCCTTGGCAGGGAAGATTGTTAAATAAATAATGCAACATTTATCAAACCATGGAAGGCAACCATATTGTTAGAACATGGCGTGACCCAAAAGATCAGAATAAGAGGGTTTGCAAAGGGACCTTGGAGGTCTTCTAGTCCAACCACCTGCTCAAGCAGGAGACCTTATACCATTTATACAATAATACAATAGCAGAGTTGGAAGGGACCTCGGAGGTCTTCTAGTCCAACCCCCTTTCAGACAAGTGAGTGTGCAGCCTCTTCTTAAAAACCTCCAGGGATGGAGCACCCACAATTTCTGGTGGCAAGCAGTCCCACTGGTTAATTAATTGTCCTCACTGTTAGGAAGTTTCTCCTCAGTTCTAGGTTGCTTCTCTCCTTGATTAGTTTCCATCCATTGTTTCTTGTCCTGCCCTCGAGTGTTTTGGAGAATAACTTGACACACACACCCCTCTTGTTTGTGGCAATCTCTCAAGTACTGGAATGCTGCTAGCATATCCCCCCATTTTTTTTCTTTTTTCTAGACTAGCCAGATCAAAATCCTGCAGCTGTCCTTTATATGTTTTAATCTCCATTAGAATAGAATAAAATAGAATAGAATAGAATGTCATGAATACTAGAATAATAGACTAGAATAATAGAATAGAATAGCATGTAGAAGAGAAATAGAAATAGAATAGAATAGCATGTAGAATAGAAGAATAGAATAGAACAGAATAGAATATAGAATAAAAAATAGAATAAAATAGAAAATAGAATTAAAAATAGAATAGAATAAAACAGTAGACTAGACTAATAATTAGAATATCATATAGCATGTCATATATACTAGAATAGTAGAATAGAATAATAGAATAGAATAGAATAGCATGTAGAATAGAATAATAGAATAATAGAATGTAGATACAATAGAATAATAGAATAGAATGCAATACAATAATAGAATAGCTTGTAGAATAGAATAGGAATAGAATAGAATAGCATATAGAATAGAACAGAATTCAGAATAGAAGAGAACAGAATAGAAAAATAGAATAAAATATTTATTTCTATTTTTATTTCTATTGATTAAATTTATAGGCTGCCCAATCCCGAAAGACTCCGGGCGGCTTACAGAAAATAAAATTTTAAGAGAAAAGTTAAAAAACAAATAGAATAATAGAATAGCATGTAGAGTAGAATAGCATATAGAATAGAATGTAGAATGGAATAGAATAGAATAGAATAGCATGTAGAATAGAATATTAGAATGTAGAATACAATACAATAGAATAATAGAATACAATACAATAATAGAATAGCTTGTAGAATAGAATAGGAATGGAATAGAATAGCATATAGAAGAGAATTCAGAATAGAACAGAATTCAGAAGAGAAGAGAACAGAAAAACAGAATAAAATAGAATAATAGAATAGCATGTAGAATAGAATATTAGAATGTAGAATACAATGCAATAGAATAGAATACAATAATAGAATAGCTTGTAGAATAGAATAGGAATAGAATAGAATAGCATATAGAATAGAATAGAATTCAGAATAGAATTCAGAATACAAGAGAACAGAACAAAAATAGAATAAAATAGAATAGCATGTAGAGTAGAATAGCATATAGAATAGCATGTAGAATAGAATAATAGAATGTAGAATACAATACAATAGAATAGAGTATAATAATAGAATAGCTTGTAGAATAGAATAGGAATAGAATAGCATAGCATATGGAATAGAATTCAGAATAGAACAGAATTCAGAATAGAAGAGAACAGAACAGAAAAATAGAATAAAATAGAATAATAGAATAGCATGTAGAGTAGAATAGAATAAATAGAATTTTGAAGGCATCTTGGAGATCATCTCCAGGCCTTTAACCAACTTAATTGCTCTTCTCTGCACTTTTTCCAACGTCTCAAGACCTTCAACAAAACCGGCCCCAGGTCACTTTTGTCAGTGCCCTTGTGATATCAAACGGCCACTAAACCAAAGCTTGTAAGTCAAGGACTCCCGGTGTTCAAAATTCCCCACCCCCTTTGGCCAAACTGGCATTCCTGCCTGTCTTCACCCAGCGCCAGCCTCACCATCTCTGGGCAAGTAAACATGTTTATTGCTCCAAGGGTTATTTTTTTCTTCTTCTTCCCTCTCTCAGGGGACAAAGTGCAATTAAATTGCAGAGGAATTTTAAGGAATTTCCTCCCCTTTGCAGCTCAGGTAGCGTTTTAATGACCGGCTCTTGAACGGCTTCACCCAGGTGGGAGGCTCCCGGCTTGCCAATGGGAGATTGGAATCATTATCCTTGCCCTTGGCTGCGCGTGGCACATTTATTGTTCCTTTAGGGCAGGGTTCAGCCCGGAGGATTGATTCATTAACATACAGTCCTCGACTTACGACCACAACGGAGCCCGGCATTTCTGTTGCGAAGCGAGACGTGCGCTCCATTGAACGACCTCTCTTGCCACGTTTGTTAAGTGAATCGCCGCAGTTGTCGACTTGGTAACACAGTCGTTAAGCGAATCTGGGCTCCCCCTATTGGCGTGTCAGAAGGCCGCCGGAAGGGATCATGTGACCCCAGGACAGTGCAGCCGTCGTAAAGATGAGACAGTTGCCAAGCCTCTGAGTTTTGATCATGAGACCGCGGGGATGCTGTAATGTTTGAAAAACCGGGCATAAGTCGCTTGTTTTCACTGCTGTTGTTGTAACTTTGAATGGTCACTGAATGAACTGTTGTAAGTTGAGGACCACCTGTGTCAGCAATTTTCTAAGGTGGGATTAGAACTCGCCACAACTTTGGGTTTGTGGAAGCTTAGCTTTGGAAGGCAGAAACTGCATCCTAAGAGAAAGAACATTCCATTTTCCTTTGGGGAAATCCTTGAAATATGAAATAATTTCCAACGTGGATTAATTTTCTCTTATCTTCTCTTTCCTTCCAGGTATTATATGCACCATTTTCCTCATATATATGCTCTGCACAGACTGTTGGATTATAGCAGTTCTGTACTTAGTGTGGTACGCCTTCGACTGGAACACTCCTAGTAAGGGTAAGTGTCAGGCCTGCCCCAATCCGGTCCCTTAGCAAAGAAAGACCCTCGACTCCCATTCCGTTAAAAGCAAATCCATCAGGCGCTTCCCCATTGGTCCACTGGAGGGCGAACGTCACGGCTGGCTTTCCAGAGGAAGCTGCGAAGGAGCTGACATCACAAACAATTGCCGCTCTAGGACGCCGCACTCACTCTCCTTAACAGACCAGGCTCTCCCTTCCCCCTCCCATGACATCACCAGATTGTGAGGACCCAGATTGTTGGGGGCAATATGCTGACTCTCTGTAAACCGCTTAGAGAGGCCTGAAAGGCCTATGAAGCGGTATATAAGTCTACTGCTATTACTGCTATTGCTATTGCTATCACAAACAATTGCCGCTGTAGAATGCCACACTCGCTCTCCTTAACGGCCCAGGCGGTCCAGAGTTATGCTGGAACACACGCACGCACATACATACCCCCCCCCCACCTGGAGTGTTTTACCCCCTCTGTATTTGTTTCCAGACTCATCCTTGTACTAAGTTTGGTTGAAATGCTCCAGAGATATGCTGGAACATACATACGTATTAATAATATAATATATGAAGATTTGAGCATTACGGTTAACTAAATTAGCCTCACCAAAATGACATTTGGCTGCACCTTCCTTGTTTATATCTTCTCTCAATCTCTTCTTTTTTTTTTTCAAAGCTGGAAGGAGATCACAATGGATTAGGAGCTGGGCCATCTGGAGATACTTTCGGGATTACTTTCCAATCCGAGTGAGTTGTTGGGATGTCTTATCGGAGATTATTTCAATGAAGTGTTAAAATGCTTTGGGGTTTTTAATTTATTTATTTTTTAACATTTATTTGTGGGATTTCCTGGCCGCCCATCTTATCCCAGGGTAGCTTTGGGCAGCTTACACTCTTAAGCTTACAAACTTTACACTCTTACAGCTTTTTCACTTTTTCATCCCAACCCTGAGAAGCTCTTTACAGCCCATTCCTTTACATATGACAAATATTTGGAGTGATATCGGACTGAAAACCCATAGGCACTTGTATTTGATTGACATCTAATGCTGGAGTTGTACCTGCTGTGTAACTTCTTACAAGTAGTATAAGGGGAAATAAAATCCCTCTCACAGTTACTCCTATTGACCCAAGTACCACCTATTCTGTATCTGTATATCTTTTTTCTTGCCTAAGTGTAAAAAATGTACTTTTCTCACCACTGAATTGCATTTTAGAATAGAGTAGAATAAACAGAGTTGGAAGGGACCTTGGAGGTCTTCTAGTCCAACCCCCTGCCTAGGCAGGAAACCCTACACCACGTCGGGGAACAGTGCAGGAACTGGGTATGTCTAGTTTAAGGAAAAGAAGGACTCGGGGTGACTTGATAGCGGTCTTCCAATATCTCAGGGACTGCTCCAAAGAAGAAGGAGTCAAGCATTTGAAGACAGGACAAGAAGCAATGGATGGAAACTAATCAAGGGGAGAAGCAACCTAGAACTAAGTAGAAATTTCCTGACCGTGAGAATCAGTGGAACTACTTACAATACAATACAATACAGTAGCAGAGTTGGAAGGGACCTTGGAGGTCTTCTAGTCCAACCCCCTGCCTAGGCAGGAAACCCTATACCGTTTCAGACAAATGGCTATCCAATATCTTCTTAAAGACTTCCAGTGTTGGGGCATTCACAACTTCTGGAGGCAACTTCTGTTCCACTGATTAATTGTTCTCACTGTCAGGAAATTTCTCCTCAGTTCTAAGTTGCTTCTCTCCTTGGTTAGTTTCCACCCATTGCTTTTTCTCCTGCCCTCAGGTGCCTTGGAGAATAGCTTGACTCCCTCTTCTTTGTGGCAACCCCTGAGATATTGGAAGACAGCTATCATGTCTCCCCTAGTCCTTACAATACAATACAATACAATACAATACAATACAATACAATACAATACAATACAATACAATACAATACAATACAATACAATACAATAGCAATGTTGGAAGGGACCTTGGAGGTCTTCTAGTCCAACCCCCTGCCTAGGCAGGAAACCCTACACCCCTTCAGAGAAATGGCTGTCCAACATCTTCTTAAAGACTTCCAGTGTTGGGGCATTCACAACTTCTGGAGGCAACTTCTGTTCCACTGGTTAATTGTTCTCACTGTCAGGAAATTCCTCCTTAACTCTAACTTAACTCTTAACACTTGCCTCCAGAAGTTGTGAATGCTCCAACACTGGAAGATTTTTAAGAAGATGGTGGCTATCCATTGGTCTGTTATGGTTCAGGGTTTCCTTCCTAAGCAGAGGGTTGGACTAGAACAGTGCTTTTCAACCTTTTTTGTGCAAAGGCACACTTTTTTCATGAAAAAAATCACGAGGCACACCACCATTAGAAAATGTTAAAAAAATTTAAGTCTGTGCCTATATTGACTATATATAAAGTGTTTTTCCCACGGCACACCTTACACTATGTCACGGCACACTAGTGTGCCGCGGCACAGTGGTTGAAAAACACTGGACTAGAAGACCTTCAAGGTCCCTTCCAACTCTGTTATTCTAAAAAAAAACATCAGTTCTTTTCCAGCCCTCTGGTAGTTCGGTTGTTCCGAGATCTTGGGCTGGGTCAGAACCAATCAAGTCGTATTCTTGCTCCAGGGCAAAATCCAACCCGTCGGATTGAAAGATTCGCCTAGCTTTTGAACTTCTGCCCTGGAATTCGTTATCGTCTTTACAGGAAAAAAAAAAAAGAGAGCTGAATTTTGATTTCTCTTTGGCTGCCGTCAAAGGGCATCCTTTGATCTAGAGTTTTCCAGTTTGCTGCAGCCGCGCTTCTCCAGTTATAAAAATGCAACGTACAAAAATGCAAGTCCAGATGTGACTTATCTCTGGGTGACAAAGCCCCAATTTAAGTCTCAAAGTCTCTGAAATAATTTCTTTGCAACGGACGGGTGTGCTCTGCAATTTTGACCCTTTCTCGGACTGCAGACAAATTATTTATTTATTTATTTTATTAAATATATTTATATGCCGCCCAATCCCAAAGGACTCTGGGCGGCTTACAAAAAATAAGAAAGAAAGAAAAAAACACATAACGAGAAAAAAAACAACGGTTTAAAAACAGCAACACCCTCATACAGTCGAGGTGGCACAGTGGTTAAAGTGCAGCACTGCAGGCTACTTCAGCTGACTGTTATCTGCAGTTCGGCGGTTCTAATCTCACCGGCTCAAGGTTGACTCAGCCTTCTATCCTTCCGAGGTGGGTGAAATGAGGACCCGGATTGTTGTTGGGGGCGATATGCTGACTCTGTAAACCGCTTAGAGAGGGCTGAAAGCCCTATGAAGCGGTATATAAGTCTAACTGCTATTGCTATACAGTCATTCTAATCGGGGCTGGACCTCAACAGTGAGGTCAACAGCCCCATGCTTGCCGGAACAGCCAAGTTTTTACAGCTTTGAAGAAGGCCATGAGAGTGGGTATGGTCAGGATCTCCGGGGGTAGCTGGTTCCAGAGAGTCGGAGCAGCCACAGAGAAGGCTCTCCTCCGGGGGCCCGCCAGCCGACACTGTCCGGCTGACGGCATCTGAAGGAGGCCCAATCTGTGGGATCTTACTGGCCGCTGGGAGGTATGTATCAGCAGGCGGTGTCGAAGGTACTCTGGCCCTAAGCCATGTAGGGCTTTAAAGGTGATAACCAGCACCTTGAATTGTGTCCGGAGACCAATTGGTAGCCAGTGCAGCTCACGGAGGACAGGTGTAAAGTGGGTGTACCTCGGCACACCCAATATAGCTCGCGCGGCCGCATTCTGAACCAACCGCAGTCTCCGAACGCTTTTCAAGGGTAGCCCCATGTAGAGTGCGTTGCAATAATCCAGCCTCGAGGTGACAATTCCTCCTCAGGTTCCTTCAGCTTCAGCGATTCTGGTGAACCCCAAAAGCGCCCGTTTAAATAGCAATAGCAATAGCAATAGCAATTAGACTTATATACCGCTTCATAGGGCTTTCAGCCCTCTCTAAGCGGTTTACAGAGTCAGCATATTGCCCCCAACAACAATCCGGGTCCTCATTTTACCCACCTCGGAAGGATGGAAGGCTGAGTCAACCCTGAGCCGGTGAGGTTTGAACAGCCGAACTGCAGAACTGCAGTCAGCTAAAGTAGCCTGCAGTGTTGCACACTAACCACTGCGCCCCCTCGGCTCCTTAAAAAGGGGGCTATCTCCTTTCCCTGAAGCTGACAGGAAATTTCCCCTTGGGGATATGCAGGTAGTCCTCGGCTTACGACCACAGTCGAGCCCAACACGTCCAGAGTTAAGTGAGACGGTTACCAAGTGAGTCTTTCCCCGCATGTGACATCCTTTCTCGCCGCAGTTGTCAAGTGATTTGCTGCCGTTGTTAATAAGGGTCGTGAAATAAATCGACTTGGCTTGTCAGATGGTCGCAAAAGGGGATCCGCCTGGCCCTGGGACACTGCAGCCGTCGTAAGTACATGCCAGTTGCCGAGCCTCTCCGGATTTTTGATCATGTGACCACAAGGCTGCTCCAGTGGGGTTGTAAGTGTGAAAAACGGTCATATGTCACATTTTCCAGTGCCGTTGTAACTTCGAATGGTCACTAAATGAACTGTCGTAAGTCAAGAACTACCTATACTGATAGAAAAGAGTAAGTCAGGGTTGGGTGTTCTCTGAGCTTGGCGGTTTTCTTGCAGACATTTCATTACCAAACTAGGTAACATCATCAGTGCTAGAAGGAAGAGGAGGAGGAGGAGGAGGAAGAAGAGGAGGAAGGGAAGGGAAGGATTGTGAGGTCCTTGGTGCTCTCTGAGCTTGGGGGTTTTCTTGCAGACATTTCATTACCCATCTAGGTAACATCATCAGTGCTAGAAGGAAGAGGAGGAGGAGGAGGAGGAAGAAGAGGAGGAAGGGAAGGGAAGGATTGTGGGGTCCTTGGTGATCTCTGAGCTTGGCGGTTTTCTTGCAGACATTTCATTACCAAACTAGGTAACGTCATCAGTGCTAGAAGAGAAAAGGGCTCGCTTTTATTTTTATATACAGATAGTCCCCGACTTTCAACAGTTCATTTTGTGACCGTGTGAAGTTGCAACAGCACTGGAAAAAAAAGTCACTTACGACCGTTTTCCACACTTACAACTGTCGCAGCGTCCCTGTCGTTCCCTTGATCAAAATTCAGACGTTGGGCAACCGATTCATATTTATGACGGTTTCAGTGTCCCGGGGGGGGGGGGGAGGGAATGGCCCTAGGACCAAACCGGATGTTCGGGAACAGACTTCCGGTTTCCACGTCAGGCCGTCTTTCACCCTCCGGAGGCTTCCCTTAAGCCTCCGGAGGACAAAAAACGGCATAACGTGGAAACCGGAAGTCTGTTCCCAAACTTCCGGTTTGGTCCTAGGGGTGTTTTTCTCCCTTCGGAGGCTCCAGGGAACGGCCCTAGGACCAAACCGGAAGTTCGGGAACAGACTTCTGGTTTCCACATCAGGCCGTCTTTCACCCTCCGGAGGCTTCCCTTAGGCCTCCGGAGCACAAAAAACGGCATAACGTGCAAACCGGAAGTCTGTTCCGGAACTTCCGGTTTTGTGCTAGGGCCGTTTTTCTCCCTCCAGAGACTTCAGGGAAGCCTCCGGAGGGTGAAAAACGGCCTTAAAAGAAGGCCAAAGTCATGCGCGCGCTGGAGCTGACAGGGCAACACCTCATTCCCCCTAACAAATGGCTCCGCGTGTCATAGGTTTCCCCTCACGGTTCTATCCGATTCGCTTAACAACTTCGGCAAGGAAGGTCCTAAGGCGGGGCAGTGTTTACTCCACCTACACCTCTCTTAGCAAGCATAAATTGAGGGTTCAGGTGAGATCTACCTGTTCCCGGGGACGAAGCTTCCTGTTTTTCTGGCGATCACAGAGTGCAAGAGGTTGGGTAGTGAGTTGATCTCCCAACATTGTGCGTGGCACCGAGACCTCTCCGCGGCTTCAGAAAGCACAAAGCGGGTTGGGTGAGCATGTGTGAGGCGGATGGGACGGTTCAGTGGGAGCGTGTTCTTCCCACCGCCCCCCCCCCCACCGCCGCCTTTATTGTTCACAAAGGTTGCACGTGGTGGACCGGTGGTCAAAACGGTGCCAAACGATCAAAGGTTAAACGCCGGGCTTGTTTGTTAACTTCTGGAGATAAAATTATCTCCGGGGAGTGAAGCAATGTCTCTTTCCAGCCCGAATGCAACATTTCCAGTTTGCAGGGAGAGAAGGAAGGAGGGAGGGAGGGAGGGAGGGAGGGAGGGGATCCCAAGGGATCCACCTCCAATTTGGCAGCCTTCAAAGGAGGAACCTCTAGAAGTCGCCAAGAAGTGGCCTTCGATCTCTTGGACCTTGGGTCGCCAAAGGAAAGGGGGTTTATTTTGGTAAACAGGCTGGGTTTCTGTGTGTGTGTATGTGAACATGAGATTCAGCGCGCAAAGATTGGGTTGCCATCACTGGGAGTTGTGTAAACCCTGGGAGTGGCCCATCCAAAAAGAGCCAAGGTGGCGCAGTGGTTAAATGCAGCACTGCAGGCTACTGCTAGATCAGCAGTTCAGCGGTTCAAATCTCACCGGCTCAGGGTTGACTCAGCCTTCCATCCTTCCGAGGTGGGTAAAATGAGGACCCAGATTGTTGGGGGCAATATGCTGACTCTCTGTAAACCGCTTAGAGAGGCCTGAAAGCCCTATGAAGCGGTATATAAGTCTACTGCTATTGCTATCCTCCGAAACGGGATTTTATTTTTCCTTATTTATTTATATCTCCCCCCCCTTATGGTTTTGATAAACAATTCCCGACGGAGAACATACGTTCATATTCCTCCCGCCGCCTTCTATTCTCCCACTAGGACAGCCCTGCGAGGTGGGCTGGGCTGAGAGGGAGTAACTGGCTCGAAGTTACACAGCTGGTTTTCATATCTAAAGCAGGACTAGAACTCACCGTCTCCTGGTGATCGACCCAAGGTCACCCGTTGACTTTCGTGCCTAAGGAGGGACTTGAACTCACTGTTTCCTGGTGATTGGCCCAAAGTCCCCCAGTCGGCATTCGTGTGCCTAATGCGGGACTAGAACTCACCCTCTCCTGGTGATTGGCCCAATGTCAGTCAACTGTCTTTCATGGCTAAGGCAGGACTAGAACTCACTCTCTCCTGGTGATTGGCCCAATATCAGTCAACTGGCTTTCATGGCTAAGGCAGGACTAGAACTCACCGTCTCCTGGTGATTGGCTCAAAGTCACCCAGTTGTATGGCTAAACCGGGACTAGAACTCAATGTCTCTTTCTGATTGGCTCAAAGTCACCCCCTGGCTTTCGTGCCTAAGGAGGGACTAGAACTCACTGTCTCCTGGCGATTGTCCCAATGTCAGTCAACTGGCTTTCATGCCTAAGGCAGGACTAGGACTCCCCGTCTCCTAAATGATTGGCCCAAAGTCACCCAGTTGCATGGCTAAGGCGGGACTAGAACTCACCGTCTTCAGGTGATTGGCTCAGAGTCACCCAGGGACTAGAATTCACCTTCTGGTGAATCCAGCTGGTCTCTAGGTTTGCTGGTAAAAGTCCCTCCTTTCAGAGACACAATGCAAATTAAGATGTCTTCTTCAAATGTCCCTGAGCTTTGAAGACTTTTTGGTGGGGAAACGTGGATGTTTAAACCAGGATGATCACGGAGATCGGGTTGAAAAAAATGGTGAGGAATAAATCTGATGGAGCAGGGAATTTTTTTTCTGGGGTATAACAGAAGGTGGGAAAGCCACCCAGTTCATCCAGTTTGGTCTGGTCTGAGTGTCTTCCTTCGCTGGCACTTCAGCTCCAGTAGCTGAAGGGTGAAATTAGAGATCCTTGTGAATTCTTAAGCTTGGTAAACTGAGATCGCCTTGCTATGCTATTGTTTAGATCTTTCCTTCCTTCCTTCCTTCCTTCCTTCCTTCCTTCCTTCCTTCCTTCCTTCCTTCCTTCCTTCCTTCCTTCCTTCCTTCCTTCCTCTCTCTCTTTCTTCTTTCTTCCTTTCTTCCTTTCTTCTATTTTTCTTCCTTCCTCTTTCCTTTCCTTTCCCTCTTCCTCCAGTAGCTAAAAGGTGAAAGTGGAGATCCTTGTGAATTCCTAAGCTTTGTAAACTGATCACCTTGCTATGCTGTTGTTAGGATCCTTTCTTTCTTTCTTTCTTTCTTTCTTTCTTTCTTTCTTTCTTTCTTTCTTTCTTTCTTTCTTTCTTTCTTTCTTCCTTCTGCTTTTCTTCCATCCTCCTTTCCTTTTCTTTCCCTCTTTCTCCAGTAGCTAAAAGGTGAAAATGGAGATCCTTGTGAATTCCTAAGCTTTGTAAACTGATCACCTTGCTATGCTGTTGTTTAGATCCTTTCTTTCTTTCTTTCTTTCTTTCTTTCTTCTTTCTTCCTTCTACTTTTCTTCCATCCTCCTTTCCTTTTCTTTCCCTCTTTCTCCAATAGCTAAAAGGTGAAAGTAGAGATCCTTGTGAATTCTTAAGCTTAGTAAACTGATCACCTTGCTATGCTGTTGTTTAGATCCTTTCTTTCTTTCTTTCTTTCTTTCTTTCTTTCTTTCTTTCTTTCTTTCTTTCTTTCTTTCTTTCTTTCTTTCTTCCTTCCTTCCTTCCTTTCTTTCTTTCTTTCTTCTATTTTTCTTCCATCCTCCTTTCCTTTCCATCTTCCTCCAGTAGCTAAAGGGTGAAATTAGAGATCCTTGTTTACAAAGCTTGAATTCTTAAGTTTTGTAAACCTTTGCTATGCTGTTGTTTAGATCCATCCTTCCTTCCTTCCTTCCTTCCTTCCTTTCTTTCTTTCTTTCTTTCTTTCTTCTATTTTTCTTCCATCCTCCTTTCCTTTCCATCTTCCTCCAGTAGCTAAAGGGTGAAATTAGAGATCCTTGTTTACAAAGCTTGAATTCTTAAGTTTTGTAAACCTTTGCTATGCTGTTGTTTAGATTTTTCTTTCTTTCTTTCTTCCTTCCCTCCCTCCTTTCCTTATCCTTCCTTTCTTTTCTCTATCCCTGATTCCTTCCTTCCTTCCTTATCATATTTTCTGGAAAGCCTAGGTCAGATGCTGGAGCATTAGCTCTCCTTCACTCAGAGGAAGAGGGGATGAAATAGAGTAGATAAACCAGTTTTGCTGGATTTCTGTTTTCTGTTAAGAGACTAAGGAATGAATGTAAAACGAACCTCAGATGCAATTCGGGGGTGAGAAAAGGGAGGTGCTACACAAAGGCGAGAAAAACAAAACGCACAGGTACAGGAGAGGTGGCACCTGGCTCAACAGTCGTGGCTGTGAGAGGGATAGGGGTGTCCTGGTGGCCAAGCTCTTAAGGATGAGCCAGACGGTACTTAAGGACGAGTGACTCTCGGCGGTGGATGAGGATATGAACAATGACTACTGTGTTCAACCGTAACGCTGTGAAAAGATTACACAGAGCCTAAGTTGCTGTTGTTTTCTATTATTGATAAGTTGCTTTTGGAGTGGTGCGGTGGCCTAGAGGTAGAGCTCTCGCCTCACAATCTGGAGGCTGTGAGTTCGATCCTAGGTAGAGGCAGATTTTCCTCTCGGCACAATGAGAATATACCTGCTGAACAAAACTCCGCATCGGCAACAGGAGGAGCATCCGGCCAGTAAACACTCTGCTAGCTCCATTCAGCTGGCCAGACTCCACCCCGCAAGGGATTATGGCGTTGTTAAAAGATGATGATAATGATGACTTGGAGGTGAAGGTTGGAGTGATGCAGTGGCCTAGAGGTGGAGCTTTCGCCTCACAATCCAGAGGCTGTGAGTTCAATCCTAGGTAGAGGCAGATATCTCTCTCTCTCTGGGCACGATGAGAATATAGCTGCTGAAGAAAACTCCACATTGGCGACAGGAAAGGCATCCAGCTATTAAAACACGCTGCTAGTTCCCCTCAGCCCAGACTCCACCCAGCAAGGGATTATGGGATTGTTAAATGAAGATGATTGATAAGTTGCTTTTGATTCGAGCATGTCATCCAGGGGTTAGAATGCAGTACTGCAGGCTACTTCTGCTGAATGCCGGCTGCCTGCAATTCGGCAGTTCGAATCTCAGCAGGCTCAAGGTTGACTCAGCCTTCCGTCCTTCCGAGGTCGGTAAAAGGAGGACTCAAATTGTTGGGGGCAAGAGACTGACTCTGTAAACCGCTCAGAGAGGGCTGTTAAAGCACCGTGAAGCGGTATATAAGTCTAAGTACTACTAGCACTATACATAAAGCATACTTTATGTGTACTTTAAGACAGTGGATTTGAAGTAGCTTGATTTAAAAATTGGTCCAGTATAATGCATTGTTCGTATTAAGTGGTGGGTACCAATAGACAAAAGAGTCTGTATAATATATGTGTTTGTGTGTGTGTTGTTTTATTTTCAATTTAACCCCCTTTCCTTCTCTCCTTTCCCAGATGATCAAAACCCATAACCTGGCCCCCAACCGGAATTACATTTTTGGCTACCACCCGCATGGAATCATGTCCCTGGGTGCCTTCTGCAATTTTAGCACCGAGGCCACAGGAGTGAGCCAGATCTTCCCCGGGATACGTCCGTACGTTACCACGCTCTCGGGAAACTTCCGGTGGCCCATTCTGAGGGACTACTTGATGACCGGAGGTAAGGAATAAAACCCACGTCGAGTTGTCTAGCGATGCTGTTGGTCTCGGGCCGAAGGCCGGCTGAATGTGTTGAATCTTCTAAAGGAGGCAGGGAATCTCCAACTTGGACTTCAATTCCCAGAATTCCCCAGCCAGCCAGCATGGCTGGCTGGGGAATTCTGGGAGTTGAAGTCCACAGGCCTTTAAACATTGCCAAGATTGTAGGCACCCCTTGTTCCTAAGGCAGTGTGGCGAACCTTTTCAGCACCGAGTGCCCAAATCGGAACAGGTGCGCATGTGCGCACACCAGAGCGCAGGAAACCCGAGGACCAGCTGGCTGGCATGCCCATGCCTGGTTTTGGGCCATTTTTTTCGGGTTTCAGGCCGTGTTTGGCCCCCAAAATGGCCTGTAAACGGCCCAGAAAATGGCTTGGTTTTTGACAGTTTTTCAGAATGTTTAGGGGGTCATTTTTGGGCCATTTTCAGGCTGTTTTTCAGCCATTTACGGGCCATTTTGGGGGCTGATTTACAGGCCGTTTTGGGGCCATTTTCAACCTGTTTTTCAGCTATTTAGGGGCCATTTTGGGGCTGTTTTCAGGCCGTTTTTGGGCCATTTTCAGGCTGTTTTTCAGTCATTTACGAGCCATTTTTGGGGCTGTTTTCAAGCCATTTTTCAGGCCGTTTTTGGGCTGATTTACAGGCTCTTTTGGGGTCGTTTTTCAGGCTGTTTTTCATCCATTTAGGGGCCATTTTGGGAGCTGTTTTCAAGCCATTTTTCAGGCCGTTTTTGGGCTGATTTACAGGCTGTTTTGGGGTCGTTTTTCAGGCTGTTTTTCGGCCATTTACAGGCCATTTTGGGACTGTTTTCAGGCCGTTTTTCAGGGCGTTTTAGGCTGATTTACAGGCCGTTTTGTGGCCGTTTTTCAGGCTGTTTTTCGGCCATTTACAGGCCATTTTCTGGGCTGTTTTCAGGCCATTTTTCAGGTCATTTTCAAGCTGATTTACAGGCCGTTTTGGGACCGTTTTTCAGGCTGTTTTTCGGCCATTTACAGGTCATTTTCTGGGCTGTTTTCAGGCCGTTTTTCAGGCCGTTTTTGGGCTGATTTACAGGCTGTTTGGGGGCCATTTTTCAGGCTCTTTTTCGGCTATTTACAGGCCATTTTCTGGACTGTTCTCAGGCCGTTTTTCAGGTCATTTTCAAGCTGATTTTCAGGCTGTTTTCAGGCTGTTTTTTAGCCATTTACAGGCCATTTTGGGGGCTGTTCTCAGGCCGTTTTTCAGGCCGTTTTGGGGCTGATTTACAGGCCGTTTTGGGGCCATTTTTCAGGCTGTTTTTCGGCCATTTACAGGCCATTTTGGGGGCTGTTCTCAGGCCGTTTTTCAGGCTGTTTTCAGACAATTTTGGGGCCATTTTTCAGGCCATTTTTTGGTGCTCTGGCTCCCGTGAAGATCAGCTGGCCGGCATGCATGTGTGCACCAGAAACCTGAAGAGCAGCTAGTGACGGCACACGTGCCCAGAGAGAGGGCTCTGCGTGCCACAGGTTTTCCATCCCGGGTCTAAGGTGTAGAACTTGGAACTTTCTGAAAAGGGCTGCAATGTGTAATCTTTGTTATACGGGTTAGAGAAAAGGAAGAACAAAATTAGAACCAGCAGCTAGCTGACCTCGGTTGTTCTTGGGAAGAAAATAAAGCAATAAGAGTTTTGGAGTGGTTAGAAAATAGAAGGACTTGAAAGCTAAAGACACAATCCAGAAGAACAACGGCAAAACCAGGAAAACCACATGGATTATAATTGAGCTCCAGTGAAAGTCCTTGGTGCTCTCTGAACTGGGTTGATATCGTACAGACGTTTCATGACCCAACTAGGGAACCTCATCAGTGCTAAAAGGGAGAGAGGTTTGTGGAGAGGAGGAGGAGGTGGTGTGGTGGTGGAGGAGGAGGAGGAAGAGGAGGAGGAGGAAGAGGAGGAGGAGGAGGAGAACTGTGGAGTCCTTGGTGCTCTCTGAGCTTGGTGGCTTTCTTGCAGATGTTTTATTACCCAACTAGGTAACGTCATCAGTGCTAGAAGGAAGGAGGTTTTGAGAAGGAGAAGAATGGGAGGAGGGAGAACTGTGGGGTGCTTGGTGGTTTTCTTGGAGACATTTCATATTTTTTTTATCCCATCTTTATTATTGTTACACATAATAATTTATAAAAACACACAATGCTCCTTCCTCCTCCTATTTTCCCACGACAGCCCATAAATCCATCTTATCTTACAACAATCCTACTTCTTCTTCCTTCCTTCCTTCCCTCCTTTCTTTTCTCCTACTCTCCTTCCTTCCCTCCTTCCTTCCCTCCCTCCTTCCCCCCTTTCTTCTCTCCTTCCCTCCTTCCTTCCCTCCTTCCTTCCCTCCTTTCTTCTCTCCTTCTCTTTTCTTGGAGACATTTCATTACCCAACTAGGTAATATCACCAGTGCTAGTAGGGAGTGAGGTTTGCAGAGAAGAGGAGGAGGAAGAGGACAACAACAGTGGCTGTATGATCCTTGTTCCTCTCTGACCTTGGTTGTTTCCTTTCAATCGTTTCATTACCCAACTAGGTAACATCTTCAGTTGAGTTCCAGTTGAGAGATCTTGTTTTTCTTAATAAACGTAGAAAAATCCCATGTAATGCCCTTAATGCTGCAGCAGGTGGCAGCACTCACCATCCTTGGCTGATCTTTAAAAGCTTAAAGGGGAGGGAAACGCTTAATACAACCGAGTCCTACACTTACAACAGTCCGTTTAGTGACCGTTGGAAGTGAGCGCAATGAAAAAAAGAGCGACCGATGACCGTTTTTCACCCTTACGACTATTAGAGCACTTCCTGTGGTCGCATGATCAAAATTCATGTGAGGTTTGCCCCATATTACAACCTTTCTTGCTCCAGTCGTTAAGTTAGCAAGCCAGTTGTTAAGTGAATCTTGTTTCCCTGTTGATTTTGCTGCTCCAAAGGTTGCAAAAAAAAACCCGCTTACATGACCCGGGACACTGCAACCGTCATAAATAGGAGACAGGTGCCAAATGTTCGAAGTTTGATCATGTGACCTTTGTGTTGTTGCAATGGTCGTAAGTGTGAAATAGGGTCGTGGATCACTTTTTTCGGTGCCGTTGAAACCTCAAGCGGTCACTAAATGAATTGGTCATAAGTCGAGGACATGGTCGTAAGTTTGAAAAGCAGCCCAAAGTCACTTTTTTCAGTGGCACTGTAACTTCAAACGGTCACTAAATGAATGGTGATAAGTCGAGGACATGGTCGTAAGTGTGAAGAAGGTTCATAAGATACTAAATGAATTGGTTGTAAGTCGAGGACATGGTCGTAAGGTTGAAAAACAGCCCAAAGTCACTTTTTTCAGTGGCACTGTAACTTCAAACGGTCACTAAATGAATGGTTATAAGTCGAGGACATGGTTGTAAGTGTGAAGACGGTTCATAAGTCACTAAATGAATTGGTTGTAACTTGAGGACATGGTCGTAAGTTTGAAAAGCAGCCCAAAGTCACTTTTTTCAGTGGCACTGTGTCTTCAAACGGTCACTAAATGAATGGTGATAAGTCGAGAACATGGTCGTATTACTGAGACCTGGCTGGGCCCAGAGGGAGGAGTCCCCCTTGTAGAACTGTGCCCAGAAGGATTTCAGGTGCTGCATCAGCCGAGAGCCCAGGAAGGGGTGGGGGTGTGGCCGTTGTTATCTGGGGAGTCGTTAGTTCCTCGTAGGGTCCCTGCTCCGGAGATTGTTGGGTGTGAGTCTTTGCTGTTAAAGTTGGACCTCAAGGGTCAAGTGGGTCTGCTGCTAACGTACCTGCCTCCCAACAGCGTTGCAGCAGCCCTCCCCTCGCTCCTCGAGTCAGTAGCCGAGCTGGCAGTTGAGTTCCCTAGGTTGATGGTCCTGGGGGACTTTAATCTGCCGACGCTCGGTGAAAACTCTGATGGGGCGCAGGAGTTCATGGCTTCCATGACAGCCATGGGCTTGACTCAAGTAATCCGAGGCCCAACCCATTCGGCGGGACACATGCTTGACCTTGTATTTCTCTCGGAGCAGTGGATGTGTGATCTTGGTCTGAGGGGGAGTGACATCATACCCCTGTCGTGGTCAGACCATTGCCTACTGAGGCTCGACTTCCGGAGGCCAAACCCCCACTGTAGGGAGGAGGAACCGACCAGGTGGTTCCGCCCCAGGCGTCTTATGGAGCCAGTAAGGTTCCAGATAGAGCTTGGGGTTATTCCTGATACTTTCACCCACAGTCCGGCAGAGACTCTGGCTGCTACGTGGTACTCGGCAGCGTCAGAGGCCCTCGACCGGATTGCGCCACTGCGGCCCCTCCGAGGCGGCGGATCCCGGAGACCACCTTGGTTTACCGAGGAGCTCCGGGAGATGAAGCGCCGGAGGAGATGCCTGGAGCACCGTTGGAGGTCCGATAAGTCCCAGCGAACCGAGCAATGGTAACCACCTGCACCAGGGAATATACTAGGGCACTTAGGGCAGCCAAAAGATCACATATAGCCTCCCTGGTTGCGTCCGCTGAGTCCCGCCCAGCCGCCCTGTTTAGGATAACCCGCTCCCTGTTGAACAAAAGAGAGGCGGGGGAACCCTTGCAGGGCAGAGCTGAAGAATATGCCCAATTCTTAGCGGACAAAATTGCTCGGTTTCGGACGGACTTGGACTCCACACCTGCAGTTCCAGCCGAGACTCAGGGGGACCAAGTACAACAGCTCTGGGTTGAGTTTCAGGAGGTTACCCCCGGGGATGTGGACAAGGCCATGAGAGCTGTGAGTTCCTCCACCTGTGCTTTGGATCCGTGTCCCTCATGGCTGGTTTCTAACTGCAGTGAGGTGACACGAGGCTGGATCCAGGCGGTTGTAACCGCCTCCCTTCGGGAGGGGAACTTCCCCGCCGCACTGAAGGCGGCGGTGGTGAGACCCCTCCTGAAGAAGCCATCCCTAGATCCAGCTGTCCTTAATAACTACCGCCCGGTCTCCAACCTCCCCTTTCTGGGGAAGGTTGTCGAGAAGGTGGTGGCCTTCCAGCTCCAACGGTCCTTGGAGGAAGCAGACTATCTAGACCCCTTCCAGTCAGGCTTCAGACCCGGTTACAGCACTGAAACCGCCTTGGTCGCATTGATGGATGATCTCTGGAGAGCCAGAGATGAAGGACATCCCTCCATCCTGGTCCTCCTTGACCTCTCAGCGGCTTTCGATACCATCGACCATGGTATCCTTCTGCGAAGACTGCGGGAGGTGGGAGTGGGAGGCACCGTGTTACGGTGGTTCTCCTCCTACCTCTCGGACAGGTCGCAGTCGGTGTTAGTGGGAGGGCATAGATCGTCCCCAAGGCCCCTGAAATATGGGGTGCCGCAGGGTTCGGTCTTATCCCCCCTACTATTTAACATTTACATGAAACCGCTGGGAGAGATCATCCGTAGGCACGGGATTAGATACCATCAATATGCGGACGATACTCAATTGTATCTGTCCGCCCCGTGCCAAATCAATGAAGCGGTTGACGTAATGGGCCGGGGGCTCGAAGCCGTCATGGACTGGATGAGGATTAACAAGCTTGTGCTCAACCCAGAAAAGACCGAGTGGCTGTTGTGTTTTCCTCCCAAAAATTCGGCCATTAATCCAACACTCAGGCTGGGGGGTCAAATTTTACACCCCTCAGAGAGGGTCCGCAACCTGGGAGTCCTCCTGGATTCACAGCTGTCATTCGACCATCATATAGCGGCTGTGACCAGGGGGGCATTCGCCCAGGTACGCCTGGTGCGCCAGTTGCGACCCTACCTGAACCGGGAGGCCCTCACAACAGTCACTCGGGCCCTCGTGATTTCTAGGCTGGAATACTGCAATGTGCTCTACATGGGGCTGCCCTTGAAGAGCATCCGGCGACTTCAGCTAGTACAGAACGCAGCCGCGCGAGTGATTGCGGGTGCACCCCGATTCACCCGCATTACACCTATCCTCCGCGAGCTGCGCTGGCTACCTGTTGATCTCCGGATGCGCTTCAAGGTGCTATTGACCACCCATAAAGCCCTACATGGCAGTGGATCTGGATACTTGAGAGACCGCCTTCTGCCAATTACCTCCCTACGGCCTATAAGATCTCATAGGTTAGGCCTCCTCCGCATCCCATCGGCCAGCCAATGTCGGCTGGCAACCACAAGGAGGAGGGCCTTCTCAGTAGCGGCCCCGACCCTTTGGAACGAGCTCCCCGTAGAGATTCGTACCCTCTCCACCGTCCAGGCCTTCCGCACAGCCTTGAAGAACTGGCTCGCCCGTCAGGCCTGGGGATAAGGACCACTACCCCGCCCGAATGTTGTATGCATGTTGCGTATTATTTTATTATGTGTTGTTGTCGTAGTATTGTATTGTATTATATTCCCCTCTCCCTGGTTTCTGTGAGCCGCCCTGAGTCCCCCCAGGGAAAAGGGCGGCCTACAAATAAAATCAATTCAATTCAATTCAATTCAATTCGTAAGTGTGAAGAAGGTTCATAAGTCACTAAATGAATTGGTCGTAAGTCGAGGACTGCCTGCATTCCCCTTTTCTTCCCCCTGAAGGTTCTTATTCTCTCTTAATGTCCAGGTCTCTGCCCGGTGAATCGCAACACCATAGACTACCTCCTGTCTCAAAACGGCACCGGCAACGCCGTCGTCATTGTGGTGGGGGGCGCTGCGGAGTCCTTGAACTGTGCCCCTGGGAAAAACTGTGTGACTCTGAAGTACCGGAAGGGCTTTGTGAAGCTGGCGTTAAGACATGGGTAAGGAGCATGAAGGGCCCTCATTTGCCCCTCTGGACGTCAACGGTGGCTCAGCCCTACTCATAGGCATGAAAGCCGGCTGGGTGACTTTGGGCCAATCACCAGGAGACTGAGAGTTCTAGTCCTGCCTTAGGTCTGAAAGGCTTCCTGGGTGACTTTGGGCCCATCACCAGGAGAATGAGAGCTTTAGTCCCGCCTAAATTCTGAAAGGTGGCTGGGTGACTTTGGACCAATCACCAGGTGACTGAGAGTTCTAGTCCCACCTTAGGCACCAAAGCCCGCTGGATGACTTTGGACCAATCACCAGGAGACTGAGAGTTCTAGTCCTGCCCTCGCTCTTAAAACCATCTGAGTGAGTTTGGGCCAATCACCAGGAGACTTGAGGATTCTAGTCCCACCTTAGGTCTGAAAGGCTGCCTGGGTGACTTTGGACCAATCACCAGGGGTCTGAGAGTTCTAGTCCCACCTTAGGTTACCTAGTTACCAAAGCCCACTGAGTGACTTTGGACCAATCACCAGGAGACTGAGAGTTCTAGTCCTGCCTTCGGTCTGAAAACCATCTGAGTGAGTTTGGGCCAATCACCAGGAGACTTAAGAATTCTAGTCCCGCTTTAGGTCTGAAAGGCTGCCTGGGTGACTTTGGACCAATCACCAGGGGTCTGAGAGTTCTAGTCCCACTTTAGGCACCAAAGCCCACTGGGTGACTTTGGACCAATCACCAGGAGAATGAGAGCTTTAGTCCCGCCTAAAGTCTGAGAGGTGGCTGGCTGACTTTGGACCAATCACCAGGAGACTAAGAGTTCTAGTCCCACCTTAGGTCTGAAAACCATTTGAGTGAGTTTGGGCCAATCACCAGGAGACTTGAGAATTCTAGTCCCGCCTTAGGTCTGAAAGGCTGCCTGGGTGACTTTGGGCCAATCACCAGGAGAATGAGAGCTTTAGTCCCACCTAAAGTCTGAAAACCATCTGAGAGACTTTGGGCCAATCACCAGGAGAATGAGAGCTTTAGTCCCGCCTAAAGTCTGAAAGGTGGCTGGCTGACTTTGGACCAATCACCAGGAGACTGAGAGTTCTAGTCCCACCTTAGGTCTGAAAACCATTTGAGTGAGTTTGGGCCAATCACTAGGAGACTTGAGAATTCTAGTCCCGCCTTAAGTCTGAAAGGCTGCCTGGGTGACTTTGGGCCAATCACCAGGAGAATGAGAGCTTTAGTCCCACCCAAAGTCTGAAAACCATCTGAGAGACTTTGGGCCAATCACCAGGAGACTTGAGAATTCTAGTCCCGCCTTAGGTCTGAAAGGCTGCCTGGGTGACTTTGGACCAATCACCAGGGGTCTGAGAGTTCTAGTCCCGCCTTAGGCACCAAAGCCCGCTGGGTGACTTTGGGCCAATCACCAGGAGAATGAGAGCTTTAGTCCCGCCTAAAGTCTGAAAGGGGGCTGGGTGACTTTGGGCCAGTCCTTCTCTGTTACTCCAGCCCACCTCACAGGGTTGTCGTTGCGGGGAGAACAGGAGGACGAAGGCGTGTTGTATATTATGTGTGCTTTCCTGAGTTATTTGTAAAAATAATAATGGTGGAGTACAAATAAAAGAAATATACCCTTCCAGGGGGTAACTGACCCCGCGAAGGACCTCAGTGGTGATGGAGATGCTGTTTGCTTTTTACAATTCTGACCCTGGTTTCTGTTTTCTTCTCCAGGGCCGATCTGGTCCCCATTTACTCCTTCGGGGAGAACGATGTTTTCAAGCAGATCTTTTTCGAAGAAGGCTCCTGGTGCAGATGGGTGCAGAAGAAATTGCAGAAGTATAGCGGCGTGGCTCCGTGCATCTTCCACGGACGAGGGTTGTTTTCCTCCAACAGCTGGGGGTTGGTGCCTTACGCCAGGCCCATCACCACCGTCGGTAAGTGGAAAGAGAACGACTCCCGGCGCCGGCAGAGGAGAATGTTTGTCGCTCGGAGTCGAACTGCGGGGTCCTTGGTGCTCTCTGAGCTTGGTGGCTTTGGTGTGTGGACGTTTCATTACCAAACTAGGTAACATAATCAGTGCTAGAAGGGGTGGGTGGGTTCTGGAGAATGAGAAAGGAAAGAGGAGGATTGTGGGATCCTCTGAACTTGGTGGTTTTCTTGCAGATATTTCATTACCAAACTAGATAACATCATCAGTGCTAGAAGGGAGGGAGGGGGATTTCTGGAGAATGAGAAAGGAAGGAGGAGGATTGTGGGGTCCTCTGAGCTTGGTGGTTTTCTTGCAGACATTTCATTACCAAACTAAGTAACATCATCAGTGCTAGTAGGCGATAGGGGAGGGATTCAAAAAATTTAGCAACCGGTTCTCTGCCCGGTTGCTGGGTGGGCGTGGACATGGTGGGCATGCCCTACTTGCCCTCCTGCACTATGGCGGGGGCCTTCCCCAGACTCTGGAGGTTTTGTTTGAGCCTCTGGGAGGGCGAAAATGGGCTTCGGAGGCCCTCCAGAGGCTGGGAATGGGCCTGAACGTCCGGGAGGCCCATTTTTCACCTGCCCGGAGCCTCCATGCAGGCCCTGCCCTTACCTGGCCTCCAAATGGGCCATGTGGAGACTCCTGGGAGGGGAAGGGAGGGGTGGGCGTGGCCAGCCAATCCTTGCAACTAGCGGTTCAGCAAACCAGATGTGAAATTAGCATCCAGTTCGCCTGAACCGGTCCGAACAGGCTGAATCTCACCCCTGGGTTTGCTCATATTTTAATGTAACTCTATTAGATTGCAAACGGAGAGAAATTTACTTTCGGGCCTAACTTTTCTTCCCGCGACCTTTTCATCTTCTCTTCCTCTCCTTTTGCCTTCCAGTCGGCGAGCCCATCACGATCCCCAAAACCGACAATCCGAGCCAGAAGGAGATAGACTTTTATCACAGCTTGTACGTACAGTCCCTGGCGAAACTCTTTGAGAAGTACAAGACGAAATTCGGCCTGTCGGAGACGGAGATGCTGGAGATTAACTGACGGCCACCCCGGGCGACGGCGCTTGAGGGCCTTTAAATTTGCTGGTGGGCTTGGAAAAAACCGGCGCCAAAAGAGGCTCTTTCTGCCACTTTTCGTTTTTGTCTTCTGCTCTATGGAATTGGGGGGGAAATCGAGCATGGATCTGTAGAGAAGATAAAGGAATATTGTCTAAATATTCAAATATTAGATCTCTCTTAGAGACCGTGTACGGTTCGGCGGCTGACAAGAGTTGCCTTACCCCACTAAATCCCCCCCTCTTCCCACCTCAAATCTCCCAAGGTCAGCCATTTCCTTTTTTCCCCCCTCCGCTGCTATTCAGGGACGCCTAGATTTCCCTGGTTGAGAACAGGGAGAACGTAGCCAGCCATCTTTAAGCCAGCATACAGGCCACCATCTTTGCAAGAGAGGGGCTTTCCTTGAAGGGAGACCAGAGGTGAAATTCAGAAGGTTCTGACAGGTTCTGGAGAACCGGTAGCAGAAATTTTGAGTAGCTTGGAGAACTGGCAAATACCACCTCTGGCTGGCCTCAGAGTGGGGTGGGAACGGGGATTTTGCAGTATTCTTCCCCTGGAGTTGGGGAGGGAACGGGGATTTTGCAGTATCCTTCCCCTGAAATGGGGAGGGAATGGGGATTTTGCACTGTCCTTCCCCTGGAGTGGAGAGGAAACGGGGATTTTGCAGTATCCTTCCCCTGAAGTGGGGAGGGGATTTTGCAATATTCTTCCCCTGAAGTTGGGAGGGAACGGGGATTTTGCAGTATCCTTCCCCGGGAGAGGGGTGGGAACGGGGATTTTGCAGTATCCTTCCCCTGGAGTAGGGAGGGAATGGGGATTTTGCACTGTCCTTCCCCTGGAGTGGGTGGGAATGGGGATTTTGCAGTATCCTTCCCCTGGAGTGGGTGGGAATGGGGATTTTGCAGTATCCTTCCCCTGGAGTGGAGAAGAAACAGGGATTTTGCAGTATCCTTCCCCTGGAATGGGTGGGAATGGGGATTTTGCAGTATCTTTCCCCTGGAGTGGGTGGGAATAGGGATTTTGCAGTATCCTTCCCTGGGAGAGGGGTGGGAATGGGGATTTTGCAGTATCTTTCCCCCGGAGTGGGGAAGGAATGGGGATTTTGCAGTATCCTTCCCCTGCCACGCCCACCAAGCCACGCCCATAGAACTGGCACTAAACATTTTTGAATTTCACCACTGATGGACACCTTCTCTGCTCCAAGAAGGTTCTCCAACCTGTGACATGGCGTAGCTTCTTCTGAAAGGGAAAATGCAGGGAAACGAATAATAAACGGGGACAGAAGGAGGTGCACACTGGAGCCACCTCATGGCTGCTGCTGCTGTGTTGCAATATTTTCGGGGAGGGCTTATTATCCGGGGAGGGCTTATTTTCGAGGAAACAGGGTATAAACATAGTCCTTTTGGCTGTTCCCAAGAAGATTCCAGGAGGGCCTGAGGTCGCGGCTAAAACCCCAAGTAACCGCAATGGCTCCGAGAGAGCGTTAAGACCAGGGTTGGGCTGCAACCGGTTTAACAACGGGTTTCGGTGATCGCACGCCTAATGCACTTGCGCCAGTGCTGGGATTCAGCCGGTTCGCACCTATTCGGGAGAACCGGTTGGTAACTTTCTAAGCAGTTCGGAGAACCGGTTGTTGGAAGAAATCTCCTTTTGTTTTTCCCCACTTTACGGGGCTAATCCTGTAAGGAAGGCAGGAAGGAAACATTCTGGTGTTGTTTCTAGCCTCATCTTTATTGCCCTGCTTAGAGAAACTGCCTCTCCGGTTAACCCTGATTACATTGTCACAGCTAAGGCGAAGCGCCCATCGACATGAGTGACGTCGAGTTGGCCACGCCCACACGGTCACATGACCACCGAGCCCCGCCTACCCAGCTAGTCATTAGGGCAGAGAACCGGTTGTTAAATTATTTGAATCCCACCACTGACTTGCACGCAGTGTTCAAAATACAGAAATTTGAAGCTCAGCTGCTTATCTTCTAAGGCAAGTAGCAATAGCAATAGCAGTTAGACTTATATACCGCTTCATAGGGCTTTCAGCCCTCTCTAAGCAGTTTACAGAGTCAGCATATCGCCCCCACAGTCTGGGTCCTCATTTCACCCACCTCGGAAGGATGGAAGGCTGAGTCGACCTTGAGCCGGTGAGATTAGAACCGCTGAACTGCAGATAACAGTCAGCTGAAGTGGCCTGCAGTACTGCACCCTAACCACTGCGCCACCTCAGCTCTAGAATAGCAGGGGCACGGAAATCAGCTGAGCCAGAAAGAAGGAAATATAGGATAGGACAGGACGGGCTGATCATCCGAACCAGCTGAATCCCACCACTGGTTAAGACCAGTTGACTGCATAGAAACACAATCTTTCCGTCTCTCTCCGCCCCCCCCCCCATCAAAATCTATCATTCTCCCTCTCCCACCAACTCATTTCAACTTTCCATAACTCTCTTTCCATCTCCCACACCATCCGATACAACTGATGAAGCTTCCAGGATTGGGAGCGAAACGTCTTC
This sequence comes from Thamnophis sirtalis, assembly GCF_051295495.1. Lineage (NCBI taxonomy): Eukaryota > Metazoa > Chordata > Lepidosauria > Squamata > Natricidae > Thamnophis > Thamnophis sirtalis. The sequence goes on along the minus strand of NW_028261388.1, from coordinate 4,057,236 downwards.
TTCCTCTTCAAAAAAAAAATAAGTCCAGTTGTCTTTTCAAAAATTAAACAAAAAAAACACACCCTCTTTTGATACAGCTGGATGACCGAGAAGCTTCCTAGACAATTTAAGAAGGGTTTATATCAAGACGCCTCTGAGCTGCACCTGGGATCAGGCCGTTCTTTCTCTTCTTCTTTCTATCACATCATAATTCAGGGGTCAATCTTAACAGATTAACAGAGTTGGAAGGGACCTTGCAGGTCATCTAGTCCAACCCCCTGCCCAAGCAGGAGAGCCTACACCATTTCGGACAAATGGCAGTCCAGTCTCTTCTTGAAAGCCTCCAGGGATGAAGCTCCCACAACTTCTGTTCCATGGGTTGATTGTTCTCACTGTCAGAAAATGTCTCCTTATTTCCAGGTTGAATTTCTCCTTGATCAGTTTCCATCCATCGTTCCTTGTCTGGCCTTCAGGTGTTTTGGAAAATAGCTTGGCCCCCTTCCTCTCTGGGGCAGCCCCTCAAATATTGGAAGATGCCCTCGTGTCTCCCCTGGTCCTTCTCTTCACTAGACTAGCCAGGCCCAGTTCCTGCAGCCGTCCACCATATGTTTTAGTCCCTCATCATCTTGGTTGCTTTTCTCTGCCCTCTTCCTAGAGTCTCAACGACATTTTTTATATCGTGGTGATCAAAACTGGATGCAGTACTCAAGGTGTGATCTATATGGACACTTTGGGTTTTTCTTGTCTAAGTGTAAAACTTTACTTTTCTCTACGTTGAATTTAATTTTGCTTTTTTAAAAGTTTCCCGGGCGTTTGTGCAAAACCTCAACCGTGATGCGGTATAAACAGTTTCCTGTCCAATAGGTGTAATTTTTTTTCCCAGTAGTCCATCCATTAAAACGAGGGAGCAACCTGTGTCCCCCCCCCCACCATGTCATCCCGAGATTGCTCTTCCCAAATTTAGCTGCAAAATAGCCATATTTTCCCACTACTGTTTCAAGACGTGAGAAAGGCGAGGTGAAAGGAGGTTTTAAGGGTGCCAAAAAGTTGCTTTCTTGAACGGTTCGGCCAGGCCTTAAAAAAATATTTCCCTTTATTTAAAAGCATGTACTGTAGAAAAATCCTTTGCTATGTTTGTCAGCCAGTTAAGAAGGAGAATTTAATCCGGATGAAAGTTTGGGAGAAAACCTTGGGGCTTACCAATAACTTTGGTAATTTTTAAAAAGAATGCAGAAATGATATCGAAGTTTTCTGCTCTGGGCAGGAGGCCGGACTAGAAGACCTCCAAGTTCCCTTCCAGATTCCTATTCCGTTCCATTCCATTCTATTTTCTGTTCTGTTCTGTTCTGTTCTATTCTATTCTTCTATTCTATTCCATTCTATTCTATTTTATTATTCTATGCTATTCTATTCCATTCCTATTTTTATTCCTATTCCTATTTCATTCCATTCCATATTCTATTCTATTCTATTTTCTATTCTATTCTATTTTCTATTCTATTCCTTATACTATTCTATTTCTTATTCTATTTTATTCCATTCCCTATTCTATTCCTATTCTATTCTATTCTTCTATTCCATTCTATTCTATGCTATTCTATTCCATTCCTATTTTTATTCCTATTCCTATTTCATTCCATTCCATTCCATTTTCTATTCTATTCTATTCTATTTTCTATTCTATTCCTTATACTATTCTTTTCTTATTCTATTTTATTCCATTCCACTCCCTATTCTATTCCTATTCTATTCTTCTATTCCATTCTATTCCTATTCCTATTCTATTCTTCTATTCCATTCTATTCTATTATTCTATGATATTCTATTCCATTCCTATTCTTATTCTTATTCCTATTTCATTCCATTCCTTTTTCTATTCTATTCTATTTTCTATTCTATTCTATTTTCTATTCTATTCTATTTTCTATTCCTTATACTATTCTATTATTCCATTCTATTCCATTCTATTCCATTCCATTCCCTATTCTATTCCTATTCTATTCCTATTCTATTCCTATTCTATTCCTATTCTATTCTATTCTTCTATTCCATTCAATTCCTATTCCTATTCTATTCTATTGTTACTCCTACTCCTATTCCTATTCCTTTCTTTGCTGTTCTTATTGCATCTCATCCCATCCCATCCCATCCCATCCTCCGGTCCATTTTAGATTGATGTATATATGCTAGTTATCCGGTGTAATGTATTTCCTATTTCTAAATGTTTACATGTTGGCTGAAGCTTTGTAAAGGAATAAATTCGGAGCCAATCATGCTGACATGTTAACATATGTTTAAATGTTTTGCACTATTGTATGTTTAACCCTTAGCCTTCCAAGTGTTTTAACTGCCAATAATAATTGAAGCTATATATATGTGCCTTTGTGTAATGCAGTTTTTTTCTCCAAACTTGGCCACTTTAAGGTGTCTGAACTTCAACCCCCCAGAATCCCCAAGCCAGCATTTAAGTCTGGACATCTTAAAAGTCACATTTGGAAAAAAAAAAACTGGTGTAATGCAAAAAGCCAGGGGCTTAATTAATGTTTAAGGTTCTCTGACGCTGATCATGTTACACACATATTCATTTAGAAAAATTTGACTTCTGCATTCTGGAAACATTTCACGGAGAGGACTGAACATAGGGGTTGGGCTGGAAGATTTTGTATAAATTTATAAAAATAAACATTAAACAAAAATACACTGGTTTACTGCTTGTTATTTTCCTGGATCTGGTCTTCAAAAGTTTAGTCTGTAAGCAACATTCTGCAGAGTGCAGAAAAATGAGAAATAATAAACTAAAGATGAGGAAAAATCAAGGTTACACCAACAGAATTTATTATACCAGCATCTCACCAAAGTTTTCCATTCCTCTCGGCTTCAACTATGTTGATATATATCTCTTCATACATTATTCTTTTAAGCATTTTAATTTTTTTGTAGCTGTCATCGATTCTATCCAACTACAACCTCCTTGCCTTCCTCTTCTTCATTTTTCTACCGCAGGTTTTTATGCTTTAGTCCTTATTAATTTTATGGGATCAAGCCACCTTAAGAATGAATTGTGGTTTAAAAATTGAGAAGATTGAGCTGGAAATGTGTATAAATAAGACTGGATAAACGACTGAACTATGATTAGTGCTGTTTGAAAACCACCCTAAGAATATATAAACAGATGCAGCCTTCAGCTGGTTTGATCAACCCAAATACCCCAATAAGACTCTATTAGGCTATATACACAGTCATTGAGTGGTGCGGTGGCCAAGAGGTGGTGCTCTCACCTCACAATCAGGAGGCTCAGAGTTCAATCCTAGGTAGAGGCAGATATTTCTCTCTCTGGGCATGTTATAATTATATCTGCTGAATATAACTCCGTATTGGTGACAGGAAGGGCATCCAGCCAGTCAACACTCGGCTCCAGTTGCCCAGACTCCACCCCGCAAGGGATTATGGGGTCATTAAAAGATGATGATGATACACAGTTAGTCATTGACAATCACCACAATTGAGCCCCAAGTTTTTGTCGCTAAGCAAGACAGCTTAGTGAATTTGGCCTCATTTTAAAATCCATCTTGCCACGGTTGTTAAGCGGACCGTTGCAGTTGAGTTAGTAATGCAGTTGTTAAGTGAATCTGGCTTCCCCATTACTTTTGCTGCTTCTGAGAACGTCCCCAGGATACGGCAACTGCCATAAATATGAATCAGTTGCAAACCCCTGAATTTTGATCACACGAGGATGCTGCAGTGATCAGAGGTGTGAAAAATAGCCGTAAGTCACTTTTTTTCAGTGCCGTAACTGTGAAACGTCCCTAAATGTTTGTAAGTCAAGAACTACCTGTATAATTCAGCAGATGCAGGTAGTCCTCAACTTACGACCAACAATGGAGCCCCAAATGTTTGTTCAGTGAGGCATTTGTCAAGCGAGTTTTGCCCCATTTCTTGTCTTCGTTGATAAGTGAATCACGGCAGTTGGCAAGTTGGTTAGCCTGGATGTTAAGTGAATCTGGTTTCCTCATTGACTTTGCTTGTTGGGTCATAAGAGTGGATCGCCTGGCCTTGGGACACAGCGATGGTCGTAAATGTGAACCAATTGCCAAGTGCCTGAATTTGGATCGCATTATTATGGGGAGGCTGCAAAGATGGTAACTCTGAAAAAGTCGCTTTTTTCAGTGCTGTGGTAACTTTGAAGGTTCACTAAGTGAACTGTTTTAAGTTGAGGACTATCCGTACACCTCTTCTGAAGGTATGCCAACTTTTCTAAGGAAGGCAGTACATCAGATGCTCTGTCATTGTTGAAGGCATTAAAGAGTCTGATGGGGAGAGGGAAGCCACCCCCACTCCTAGAAGAATGAAATATTTTGAGGAATATTAAAAAAAAGGCAGAGTATTATATTTTCCAAAGGGAGAAATTGAGAAACGTGTTTTTTTAGAGGCAGAAAGCAGCTCCCCACTTTCCTTAATAGCCCACATCAGATGTCAACACTTAAGAGCTAAAGAGCTTGTTGAAAGCTAGATAGCTCTATTCATAGGCAAAGCAAGAGATCTCCCCAAGGCAGGATATTTTGAAGCAGAAGCAGTGTCAGGCCTGCAGCCATCTTTTCTTTTGGATCTTTGGCCTGCCACACTTTCTATTATTCTACTTTGCATTTTCTGTTATGGGAAAATTGGAGGGGGGGATTGTATGGAGTTAGATGCTATGTAGCCATAACAACATTCTTTCTAGAAAGCCAAGGTCATCCTTTGTCTTTTCACCTCTGAACCCGACCGGAACTGGATGGGTGGAAGCTGCCAGCATGGCAGTGGAAGATTGGACCATGTGATGGACTTGTGGGTGTGGGGGCAGGATCTTGAACTTTCAGCTGGGTGGGGAAAACCAGGAAGCTTTCAGATTCGGGTTTTCCCAGATGTGCCAACATGCCTCTCTTAATAAATTGGAATTTTGAGGAATCCTTTGCCTCGGACTCTGATTTAATTTTGGATCCTATTTGGAACCCTAACAGGCAGAATGGTAGGATGAAAAGCAGCCATCACTCAAGATCCAAAACAGGACAAAGCTGTTAAGCCACAATAGGAATTATTGCATTAACCTCAGAGCAGTCCGAACATCAACCAAACTTAGCTCAGACAAACACCTAAGATTTGTATTTTGCTTATAGAGCCAGCTATTACCCTACATAACCCCTGCAGGGCCGCATGGGAATCTGACAACAGCCAATAGGAATACACGCTCTTGCACAGAAACAGGAAGCTCAAGTGCAAAGCTTAAGAGAAGGTATAAAATCCACTCTCAACTACATTTTGTCAGCTGCCCCAGAATGATGGCCTTGGTGGTCCTGTTCATCATTAAGCCTTCTTTCCAATTGGCCACCCATTTTTCCGGTCTTTTTCCCATATTGGAAATGAACCCCCAATGGACATTACTTCCCCACAAGGGAATATCTCTGAAATTATAACTGAACCGGTTACCTAGTTATTATTTGAATTATTTTAAAGGGCTGTGAGGATCAATTGTGATATAATTATCCCTGATTTAAACTGTTTTTTTTTTTATTTTCTTTTCTTTCATGGTATCATGAACATTTTGTTCTTATATTGAGCTATAAAAATAAACAGAAGCCACTGCCAACAGAGTCCAACTTTATTCATTGTGCATTTTATGCCATTAACAAAAGTTCTTTGTGGTGGCTTGCAGAAAAGCCACAAACATTTTTAATTCCCGTTTTTTTGCAAATGGGCGACGCAATGCATGATGGGTGATACAGCATCCCTCTAGACAAGCCGGGCCCGGCCTCCTTCATCTGTTGCTATGGAGATGCGCTCCCCTCCCTCCGAACGTCACTTGACAAAACAAGACCACGTGACCCCCTGTCCTCGGCTTTCCACCCTTCACCTAGTTCCATCCGTCTGTCCATCACTATAAAGCTCCGTCCAATCGCGAAGGACGTCTTATATAGTATCCCTTTAGGCCCGCCCCTTGTAAGGAGCCCGCCGACCAATGAGGGGCGAGATGCGCGTTCGCTGTCCATAGAGGCGGTGTTTCCAAATACACACGCAGACGTAACGAAGCGCCTCAGAAAGACGGAGACGTTGGTTAGACCGACGTGCTTAGGGACCAATGCGTCCGCATTGCCGCAAGGAGGAAGCCCGCCTTCCTCCCCGAGGAGCCAATCAGCGGGCGGCGTGTCTCCGTCGCTCCGTCTTCTAGTCGCTTCAGCCGTATTGGAAATAACAGGGCTTCGCGGAGAAGCGCGGGAGGCCCTGGAGTCGTTTCGCCGGTCCCGGAAAAAGCGAGCTGGAGGCTTTCAAAGGAGCCCCGGGGGCGGCCGCCGGGACCTTTCGGAGGCCTCGTCGTCACCCTTAACTCTTCCAAATCCTCCACCGGCAGCGGCAGGAGCGGGCTCAATGCGCATGCGCCAAGGCCTCTCCTGCTTCCGAGCCCTCCGGGCCGCCGCCGGGTCGCCGTCAGCATGAGCCAAAGTGCTGCCGTCCTGCCCCAGCCGGGTCCCACCTCCCGCTCCATGCATGTGGAGCTGCCGTCTCAGCAGGTCGGTCGGTGTTTTTTGCTGCGGGCCCGGGAGGGAAAGGGTTAACGAGCCGCGGGAGCGAGCACGTGAGAGGGGGGCGGGGCCTGGGGAGGGGAGGGGGGCCTCGCTCCCTCGATTCCACGCGCGTCCTCGCCGCTTCACTTCCAGCTCCCGTCCTGCTTCCGGGTGTCTGGAATCGCGCGCTCATCACAAAAACCCTGTGAGTTGGGTTAGGGTGAGAGTGAGTGAGTGGTCCAAAGTCACCCAGCTGGCTTTCGTGCCTATGGCAGAACTAGAACTCACCATCACCTGGTGATTGGCCCAAAGTCACCTAGTGTTTTATGCCTATTGCAGAGATAGAACTCACCATCTCCTGGTGATTGGATCAAAGTCACCCAGCTGGCTTTCATGCCTAAGGCAGAACTAGAACTCATAGACTCCTGGTGATTGGCCCAAAGTCACCCAGCTGGCTTTCATGCCTAAGGCAGAACTAGAACTCACAGACTCCCCGGTGATTGGCCCAAAGTCACTCAGCAGGCTTTCATGCCTAAGACAGAACTAGAACTGACAGACTCCTTGTGATTGGCCCAAAGTCACTCAGCTGGCTTTCATACCTAAGACAGAACTAGAACTGACAGACTCCTTGTGATTGGCCCAAAGTCACTCAGCAGGCTTTCATGCCTAAGGCAGAACTAGAACTCACAGACTCCTTGTGATTGGCTCAAAGTCACTCAGCAGGCTTTCATGCCTAAGGCAGAACTAGAACTCATAGACTCCTGGTGATTGGCCCAAAGTCACCCAGCTGGCTTTCATGCCTAAGGCAGAACTAGAACTCACAGACTCCTGGTGATTGGCCCAAAGTCACTCAGCAGGCTTTCATGCCTAAGGCAGAACTAGAACTCACAGACTCCTGGTGATTGGCCCAAAGTCACTCAGCTGGCTTTCATGCCAAGGCAGGACTAGAACTCACAGGCCCCCCGGTGATTGGCCCAAAGTCACTCAGCAGGCTTTCATGCCTAAGGCAGAACTAGAACTCACAGACTCCTGGTGATTGGCCCAAAGTCACTCAGCAGGCTTTCATGCCAAGGCAGGACTAGAACTCACAGACTCCTGGTGATTGGCCCAAAGTCACTCAGCAGGCTTTCATGCCAAGGCAGGACTAGAACTCACAGACTTCTGGTGATTGGCCCAAAGTTACTCAGCAGGCTTTCATGCCAAGGCAGGACTAGAACTTACAGTCTCCTGGTGATTGGGCCAAAGTCACCCAGTGGGTTTTACGCCTAATGTGGAACTAGAACTTCCTGTCTCTTAGTGATTAGACCAAAGTCACCCAATGGGCTTCCTTGGTGGGACTAGAACTCACCGCCTTCTGGTTCCTTAGGCCAGCACCTTAACTCCTGGACTGATGTATATCAAAGTAGCTCTGCTATTATTTTTTGGACTTTACGCTGCCCTATAACACAGGACCAGTGAATGTGTGGCATTCCTTTCCCTAATTCATGACCTTTTAAAAGGAGTCAAATGACCAGCTGTCTGCAAGGAATATAAATCCGTCCATTCCCCACTTTCCCGTCAGAGCTGAAGAAGATTCTTGGATGAGAAGTGAAACATCTTTCAAAAGAAAAAACAAGAAAGTCCAGTTGCCTCCTGAAAAAAGCACCTTTGGGACAGTCCTTCCCCTAATTATGTCTTTGTGAAATAAATGACTTTATTATAAAAGGTGCAATGCAACAGAACAGGGACGATTGATTCAGTCGGCTTTCTCTTAAAGTCTTACGTTATATGAAATATTTTCTGTAATTCCATCCTAAAGAATGGCTATTCGGAAGGAATCAAAACATGCCGATGTCAGTGCTCTTAATCGATCTCTCTAGTTTGCTGGCCTGAAAAAGGAGTTTGAGAACTCAGAAGCATCCTAGGTAGGGCAGACTGTTTCCAATGGCTTTCCAAGCTTCTGGGTTGTTAGAGCACAGTCATCACATGATCATAGCCCATGGTCAAGATTATCTCTTTGAAGAAACAGCATTGCGGTTTTTATAAGGATGATTAACATACCTACTTACACTTTTGGGTTCTTAGTGTTCTCTGGGCTTTTGGTTGTTTTCCTACAGAAGTTTCATTATTCGTTCATGCACAGTTGATGTTCCTTAGCTTGGCAACGAAATCTGCAGGAAAACATCGAAGCCCAGAGAACACTAAGAATGCATAAGTTTATGCTCTAAACTTTATTTAGAGCAGGGTGAGGAACTATGGCCCTTTTATTATTTTTATTACTTCCTCCACAACTGTGGGTTTCAACTCACAGCTGACTTGTGAGTTGAAACCCATAGTTGTGGAGGAAGTCCACAAGTCACAAAGGGACCATATTTTCCCCAACCTGCCTCCTTCGTGCCATTTTAGGTACACGAGGGGTCCTTTGGGATATATATAGTCCTTAGGAACGGAACTCTTTGCAGAAGAGCAAGGACTGATATGATCTTAACTGAGCCCCAGACAAAAGTTTTTTTTATAGATTCCTTTGAAATACATGCTGCTTCTGCTTACTCCTCCCACTACTTTTCTTTGATCAAATAATGAACGTTCAAAATGATAAGATGAGCCACACTAAAGCGGTGTCTGTTGTTGGTATTTGATTTATACATCTGTTGACATTCTAGAATATCATTTTTAATAACTTCCTTAGCCAACTATAATTATATTGCTTGTGTATGCTTTGCCTTTGGGTCAAGTGGGAGAGATTACATTTCTCTTGCTAGTATTGTGCATGTAAGCTGTATAATAATTATGTGGTCTACATTTGGTAGAGCTATGGAAAAATGTATTCCAAGCATTTAAACATTTTAACATGCCTAATGTCTGACCATTTAATCGCCAGGCATTTATTAAGCTGAGATAAGTAGAAATTAGGATCTTGATTTTAGCACAATTACTTTCAGGTGTTTCCTCAGAACAAGAGGCTAAAAAAGCTCATTTTAATCCTGTTGGTATTTGCCTTACATCTGCTTATAGACGTGGCACGACAAAACCGCGCTCGACTAAAGCGCGCCCGATTAAACTGCGTCGCTGACGTCATCAACAGGGCGACAACAGCGAGCGCGGAGAAAGAAGGGCACTAAATAGCGCTTTGAAAGCAAGCCGATTCAAGTTAAGGTAAGGGTTAGGTTTAGGGTTAGGTTTAGGGTTAGGTTAAGGGTTAGGGTTAGGTTTAGGGTTAGGTTAAGGGTTAGGGTTAGGTTTAGGGTTAGGTTAAGGGTTAGGGTTAGGTTTAGGGTTAGGTTAAGGGTTAGGGTTAGGTTAAGGGTTAGGGTTAGGTTAAGGGTTAGGATTAGGTTAAGGGTTAGGTTTAGGATTAGGTTTAGGGGGGTTAGGTTTAGGTTTAGGGGTTAATTTTAGGTTTAGCGTTTACAGCGTGCTTTTTTCTCCGCGCTGTTGTCGCGCTGTGATGACGTCAGCTACGCGGTTTCGTCGAGCGCCCTTTAGTCGAACGCGGTTTTGTGGTGGAACCGCTTATAGAAGCAGTATTTTTGCATTACCCTTACAGCTTTGTTCTGGAGATGAGCTTGAATGCAGATTGGAAATCAGTAGAGGCAGTGTGGAATACAAGACCTGGCTTGCATGATATTTTTTCTGCTAGAAATTGTAATATAAGAGCATGGTCAAAAAACAGAGTGTCTGATCATCTGCCAGAATGCGTTATGAATTGATTCAGTCAGTTAAATAAGTGCTTAGTATAGTACAATGCTTCTTTATCTACAACTACTAAAATTTTCATTGGGTTTGTCTGTTTATATTCCCAAGATATCTCAGACAGTACCTTACGCCCAAACAATTTTTGAATAAAGACCCCTAAAATTTGCTAACTTAAAGAATGTGTAAAATATCAAAATGCAAAATAAAATTTCATCATGTGACCATGGGAATGCTGTAATGATTGTAAGTATGAAAAATGGTCGCTTCAGACAGTCACTAAACACACAGGAGTACAGATAGTCAAGCACTACCTGTACTCCTGTGCAATTGAAATTGAAAGTAGTGGCTACCGCAGTGTCCCCGCAGTCACATGATTGTGATTTTGAATGTTCTGGCTTCCTACAAGCAGAGTCACTGGGGAAGCCAGCGGGAAGTTATACCCGCTCTCAGTGCTTTTTTGCCCACCTGTGGTCATTCTGTTTATCTATTTACCTTAAGTAAATATTAACTTACTGATGTTTGTTTGCCAATTATTATTTTTCTATTTATGATATATGCTCTTCTGGGGTGACCATATGACGATCCAGCATTGGTGTAAATATGTATGTATGTATGTATGTGTGTGTGTGTATGTGTGTATGTATGTGTGTGTATCTATCTATATCTATATCTATATCTATATCTATATCTATCTATCTATCTATCTATCTATCTATCTATCTATCTATCTATCTATCTATCTATCTATCTATCTATCTATCTATCTATCTATCTATCTATATATATATATATATATATATAGTCAGCCTAATATTTAGTGTCCATTCTGGTAATGTCAGACTACACTGTCTCTCTCCCAAAGGATGACCCAACGGATCACAGAGTTGCTTAGCTAGACAGGTAATCCTTGACTTATAACAGTGACGTGTGACAATTTTTCACACTTACGACCATTGCAACATTCCTGTGATCAAAATTCAGATGCTTGGCAACCGATTCATAGTTATGACAATTGCAGTGTCCTGGGATCACGTGATCCTCTTTTGCAACTTTCTGATCAGCAAAGTCAACGGGGAAACCAGATTCCTTTAACAACCGTGTTAACTAACTTAGCAACTTTGGTGATTCACCTAACGACTGTGGGGAGAAAGGTTGTAAAATGGGACAAAATTCACTTAACCCCACCCGAATGATGAATGAATGTTGTGTTCTACTTTTACTTATGTATTGTTTTATGTCTCACTGTCTTGTATTCCCCTCCTCATAAATTGTAAGCCGCCCTGAGTCCCCTCAGGGAAAAGGGCGGCCTATAAATAATAAACCATAAACCATAAACCGTCTCGCTTAGTAGCAGAGATTTCGGGCTCAATTGTGGTTGTAAGTCAAAGGCTGTGCACTAACGTGGATGATTAGTCTGCTAATAGAACATTTTAGATTGTGCATTTTTCTAGACCGGCAGTATAAATGTGTGGAAGAGCAGGCTGTGTAGAAAAATTGCAGGCCCCTGCGCTGTCTTCCTCTCCTCCCTTTGAGCCTTCTCATCATCATCAGCCCAGCGGAGTTGCCAATAAAGCTGCAACCTTGAAACAGGTGTGTGGGAGCAAAACAAAAGAGACCCCTGTGTTTTGCAAACCTTACATCCACCAGAAAACAAAGTAAAGCAGCCAAATTTAAAAAAAAAGGTATTTCTTCCTTCAAAGGGAGTGGAGGAGAGGCACAACGATGCGGAAACACAACATGGGGAGGTGCAGTTATTTTACACGCTGGCCATTAGCAGAAAAGTAAAAGGTACAAGAAATTCCAGAGAAAGGAATCAATACCAAACGGTGTTTATAACAAAAGTTGGGCTTTAGAAGACTTGTTAGACAAGTTTGAAATTGGGAGCAATTTGTTTTGAGCTCTAGAGCCAATTTAGCTCCTCTTATTGCTAATAATATTCTAAAGTGATCGGTGGTGAAATTCAATTTTTTTTTACTACAGATTCTCTGGGTGTGACTTGGTGGGTGTGGTGTGGCTTGGTGGGCATGGCAGGGGAAGGATACTGCAAAATCTCCATTCCCACTCTGGGGCCAGCCAGAGGTGGCATATGCCAATTCTCTGAACTACTCAAAATTTCCGCTACCGGTTCTCCAGGGTCTGTCAGAACCTGCTGAATTTCACCCCTGGAAGTGATCCTCTTACACTTTTTCTAGCAAAAGAAAAGTGAGTGAAAAGGACCTGGTGATTAGATAAGAAGCTATCAAGCACCAAACATTCTTAGCTTGTGATCATGTTCTTTATAAGCATTTCAAGAAGTCCCGGAAAAGTCCTGTTTTCTTAATTCCTAGCAGATTTTTCAGAAGAGAAATTCTTCGGGTGGAATGTGAAGCTGATTCTTCATTACATTTGAAGTGCCCAGCCAATTATTTCATAACTTCTTGGCACTCTGAATCAAAACGGGGGCTGGGAAGGGTAAGCTTGTTCTTAGATTTTACTCTCTTAGCTAATCCCAGGGCAGATAATACTGGTTGAAGTAGCTGAATAAATTTGCTATAATCCCTTTCCTTGAGGTTACAGCCACATAAGCAAGAGGAAAAGAAAGTGTCAAGTTGCCTAGATAGGCTTCTACTTTGCCCCATGTTATTAATTTGGCATTACGTTTGCAGGGTGAGATTTTTGAGTTTTAACTCCTGCAAAAGGCCCCCACTGTAGAGTTGACCTAAATTATCATTTCTGTGTAAAGTGTGTAAAGTTTAGTGAAGTGGAGACAACTCTCACATAACATAGCTGGATAATTACACATTTATTTGTACTGATACCAATAGAAGAGAATCTTCCTAGCTCAGGCTTGTGGCAGCCATGTAGTCTCTAAGCTTGGGGTTGTGCTTGCAAGCATTTTATCACCTGAGTAACTAACATCATCAGTGTTTAGGGAGTGTGGTGTTTGCTGCCTGTTCATATACTGTAGCTTGCCTTGCCAGGGTTGGTTGGGGTATGGTTTTGATAAACTTAAGATCTACCAGGGAGGAAAACCACACTCCCACTACTTTAAAACTACTTTATGCAATCTGAGAGCAAATATACCACTCACCAGCACTGATGATGTTACCTGCTCAGGTGATGAAATGCCTGCAGGCAAATCTCGAGCTCAGACAGCACAAATGACTTCTACTGAATTGCAAGTTGGGAATGTAGGTTACTTCTCTCTCTCTTTTAATTTATCTCTCTTTCAGGGATGCTGTAGTTTCTAGTTTTTATCCTCACTAATTATTTGAGGTGCAAGTCACAAGTTCATTCGAGATTGCCTTCATTTGCAACAGCTTTGACCCGTGTTTCTGTTCTTGAATAGCTGTTCGAATAATATACCCTTGACAATTTAAAAAACTTGGATAAAAAATAAAAAATTCTTTGGGTGGTCTTTAGCAGAACATACCCATGTCCTCTGGGTATAATGGATTCCATCTTCATGCTTAATTATTGGAATTGTCATTTGCTATACCTTGTTGGCATTAATGCGATGTAGTTGTGTTTCTAATGTCCAGAGAATGGTAGGAGGAGCCCAACGGCATTTGCTGAAACGAAGCTAATTTCCATTAATCTCCTTAAGTGTTCAAAATAGTTGAGCGTGTGAGTGATTGAACTATACTAAATCACAGTATTGTTTCGGAAGAAGTTTCTATTAACGGGGGAAATTTAATTTGCATGCTGGAAGATGGCTTTTTTCCTATGGCTATACTGTGTTATATCTTTGGTTTTTCATTTTTCCTTCCCTGCAGAACAATTGCACAAACAAACCTGTTACAATAATTTAAAGAGAGCGAAGTGTTGAAAGCGAATGTTTATTACACTTTGTTCTGTGCAAGTCTTGTCTATTAAAATTTTACGCTGAGCAACTTTTTCAACTCGTAAGGTTCTTAATGAGCTTAATACTCCATGGGAGTTATATCCCCGTTGGGCTGTGAATAGGCTACTGAGTAGAACAGAGCTATATTCTTAGTACATTCCTTTGAATAGTATTTGAGTAACAACGTAAGCTTAACGTTGAGAGTAGTCACACTGCCATCAGTTGATCTCTTTGAAGTTGCTTTGCTGATTTGTTGGTGTTCAGTCAGCAGATGCATTTTTATTTAGAAATAAAGGAACACCTCTTTCATGGGGATGTTATTTCAATTCTACTGCGCAGTGGTTAGGGTGCAGTACTGCAGGCCACTTCAGCTGACTGTTAGCTGCAGTTCAGCGGTTCAAATCTCACCGGCTCAAGGTTGACTCAGCCTTCCATCCTTCCGAGGTGGGTGAAATGAGGACCCAGACTGTGGGGGCGATATGCTGACTCTGTAAACCGCTTAGAGAGGGCTGAAAGCCCTATGAAGCGGTATATAAGTCTAACTGCTATTGCTATCCGCTGTGTTTTAGGTACAGCAAAGATTTCTCCAGATTTTATTCACGCAACTACCTGTGGCTGCCGTAGCCTCTCAGAAATTCTTTATTACTGCAGCTTATTTTTTGAAACAGGTGGCCAAATCTCCCCCAAAAGCTGGAGTCTCCATTCTTGCAGTGCCCTGGAGATTCCTGAGGCACCGTAAGAACCCGAAAACACTCTAGAACTGTCATGGTGGACCTATGGCACGCGTTCCATAAATGGCACGTGGAGCCCTTTCTGCGGGCACGTGGGCTGTTGCCCCAGCTCAGCTCCACTGCGCATGCACGCGCGCCTCCCGCTGGCAAGGTGATTTTTGGGTCTCTGCCGCGCATGTGCGGGGGCGGGGGGGGTTTGTCCGTGAGTGGGTGGGGGGAGTGTGGGGGCGCCCCCATGCCCCATTTTTGGTCCCAGGAGGCTTCAGGGAGGCCTGCTAGGCCCAAAATGGGGGGTGCGGAAGGGTTGTGCGTGCATGTGCGGGGTAGGGTGGGGCGGTGTGTGTGTGTGTGTGTGTGTGTGTCATGCCTGCATTGCATTATGGGTATGGGCACATGTGAATACGCTGTCCCTTTCGGCACGTGAGGACAAAGGTTAGTTATCACTGCTCTAGAAAATACTATGAGGGCAATATTAATTTTGTAATATGTTAGCTTCCAATGTAGTTATTTTTTTAAAGTTTGATTTGTATAGCCACTCAAATTCATGCATTTGAGATAAGGGGCTATGTATCTCAAATGAGGACTCTAAATGGCTTACAGAAATGAAAAGCAATACAAAAATACTAAAACATACTTTAAAAGTGTCATGTAAAAAATTAAATGAATCTTAACAAAATTTGGTAATGAATGAAGCCTAGGGAAGGGTTTTTAGGTACTTTTGGCATTTTGAGGTGTCTTATTTAAGATCCAGAATATACATGTATTTATTCAAGAGTTTCCAGGGCTTATAAACCATTTAAATCACAATCAGCTCTGAATGTCATATATTCCCCTACTTCTGTATCCCCAGAAGAACACATCAGGATAGCTGATGCGCAAAATACATTGCAACGCTTATTGCAAAGCCTCTCAGCTATCAAACGACAACCCGGCCTTCACGTGGTGCCCCCCGTTCCCACCAATCGGGCTCTGTCGACCCTTGGGACTGGCTCTCCCTTGGGTATATCCAGCCGAAACAGCTTCCATGGATCGCCGTATCCATTCCAATCAGTCCTTTTTAGGGCTAAACAATATCGGTTGCCTCAATGTGCAAACATTGCTACCGAAAACAGTGGCGTCAAATTTCCATGGAAGTCGCCTATACCCACGATGGGTGAAGAGGCGTCAAGTACAAGTACAAGTACAAGAAGAACACAAACACAAAAAAGTAACAATCCATGTAATTTAGGAAGTCACATATATAGGGCTAGGAACACGCAACCACCCAACCAAACATCAGGCAACTTAGAGAAGCCAACCTATTCCAGCTCCTGAGAGCTTTTGGAACAACCAGCTCTGACTTCCTAAGAGAGAGGAGAAGATGTCCAGGAAAATGCTTCCCCCAAACAACTGAAGAAGCTACTTGGATAAGCAGCGAAACGTTTGAAACCAACAAGGAAAAGAGTCCAGTGGCCATGACTCAACTTCTAGACTAGGAGGAAGCGGTGATTGAAAAGGCACTGACTGTCAACAGTTCGATCCTGACCAGCTAAGCTTGACTCGGCCTTCCATCCTTCCAAGGTGGTTAAAATGAGGATCCCCCGTTTGTTGGGGGCAAGAGGATGACATTGTAAACCATTTAGAGGGGGCTGAAAAGGACTGTGAACCGGTATACAAGTCTCAAGGGCTATTGCTGTCTGTCCATGGCCCCTAAAGATGCAGTCCCTGAATTGGGGGACACAGATGGAACCCACCTTATTTGATGTTATCCGGAAGGCAGATATCCAGGCCCTGCGTTCTATGAAGGGCTTTCACAAGCAGAACTTTGAATCACACCCAATTGGTAGCTAGGGCAATTCTCAAAGCATGATGCTGCTCAGTGCATCAGGAAATGCTTGTACCTACTGGAACCTACTGTGTTCTGGAGCAGCAGAAAATGCTCTTCAAGGGCAGCCCCACGGAGATCTTGCCACAGTGGTCCAATTGATTTTTGTAAATGTTCAGGAAGATGGGTACAACAGAATTCTTGCTGCAGTGTTTGACTGGCACATGAGCCTGTCAGTGCCCTGCTCTGGCCCTGTAAACTGATATGGGGAAAAAGGAAATTTGATATGCCAGGAAATGGTAAGGGAAGAGTTTCAAAGCAGCCTCTTATTATTTTCTTTCCTTCGTGAGAAGAAGAGTTCCCTGGAAGAAAAAGAGGATATGATTCTCTATTGACTCAAGTTTCCAATGAAAGGATATTAGCCACAGCAATAGCCGACTTATATACCGCTTTCCAGTCCTCTCTAAGCAGTTTACAAAGTCATCATCTTGCCCCCCACAATCTGCGTCCTCATTTTACTGACCTCGGAAGGATGGAAGTCAACCTTGAGCCAGTCAGGATCTGGCAGTGGGCAGAGTTACGCCTGCAATACTGCATTTGGCGCCCCTACAGCTCGGAAATTAATAAGATTTATTAAAACAAGACAGAATAATTACCTATTAATGTTTTCCTTTTGGTAGTGACATATTCAAGTTTTTATGTAGAGAATGATGTGTATTTGGAAAAGGCCTGCTTTTTTTTTTTGTATACTCTCATTTAATACTTTTAATAAAAGAATAAATGGAAAGTTGTAAATCCTTAGGTTTGTTTATTTATCTACCATCGTATTTCTTACCAAATGTGACTCATTAATGAAAAAGAAAACCCGATGACGTGGTAAAGAATTCCATGCTTCTTTCCGTATAGATGGCTACTTGCAACTTGTGTTGCAAATTGAGTAAAACAAATTATGTGTAAAATGTAGAAGTAGTCAAGGGGAATTGAAATTTCCTCTAACACTAAGTTGCTGAAAGAGTTATTGCTGTCCATTGAAAAGTAGGAAGCCAAGCATTCTAGTTTATAAGCTCAACTTTTCTTTAAAAAAAAAGAGAAAAACAGTCTTTGAATAGTTTAGGAAAACTGAATGTCTTTCTCCAGATGGTTTTTATCTCTTGCTTTCTTCCTGGAATGCTGTTTTGTAGTTCTTGTTAATGGGTTTAAACCATGTTGATAGTTAATAGCCGTTGAGATCGTAATGTGATTTTCTCGTTCAGAATGAAGTGGATAGGAAGAGATAATTTTAATTGGCACTGGTCATAGTGTGGTTTGTTTGTAAGTGTGTTTAACAGAAGAAGTTGCAGGAGGTTGCCGAAATTGGTGAAATACTCCTACGTACTGCTTGCTTTCTGCTGAAACATTTCTGTTTTTCAATGTCCCAAAGGCGTTTTTTTTTCAGGAGGCAACCGGAACTTTCTCTGCTTTACCCTTTCTTCCTTTCCCTCCTCATCCCCTTTCTGGTGCTTTTTTTCAGGAGGGAAATGAACTTTCTTGCTTTGTCCTTTTGAAGACGTTTCGCTTCTCACCCAAGAAGCTTCTTCAGCTCTGACTGGATGGTGGGAGAATTGAGGATTGATTCTCCTTGCAGGCAGCTGGTCATTTGAATCCTTTTAGAGGGTCGTTGAGGCCACTTGGAGGATTATCTGTGTCCTCAGGATCACCCGAGTGGTGCAAATAGGTGTGGAGCCTTCTTGGGGCTCCTGAAAAGATTGTGTTTTGGAGCTGTGCTTTCTGCAGGATGTTTCAGCAGTTCCACACCCATTTGAAACCACTCAGGTGACCTTGAGACAAACCTCCAAGTGGCCTCAGCGACTCTCTTAAAAAAAATGCAAATGACCAGCTGTTTGCAAGGAGTATAGGAGGACTCTGTACATTTTTAACTGAAGCTACACATAACGAGAGAATTTATTTTGCTTTCTACATCTGGGTGCTTAAGGAACACACGCAGGATTTTTATTTGAAAGGCTGTGTCAGAGAGACAATAGGAGGCTGGGCCCTTGAGAACAAAGCTTTATAAAGAATAAAAATACCTCAAAACAAACATGAGCAATTCTTACCCAGCGTTCCATGTTAAACAATATAGCATTTGTCAAATAGCGAACACTGCTTAATATTTGTTAACGTTTTCTTTTCCAGCGTCGCCTCCGTCATTTGCGTAACATCGCAGCCCGGAATATTGTCAATAGGAACGGTTATCGCCTCCTGGATACCTATTTCACGCTTCACTTGTGCGACAACATAAATATATGTAAAGGTAAAGAGATGTCTGTTTCTATCATTGATTTACATCACCATCTCCTCAGTTTGTCTAAAGCAGGGGTGTCAAACTCATTGAGGGGCGCATCAGGGTGGTTTTTGACCTCAAAGGGCTGGGGTGGGTGTGGCCAGGGTGGGAGCGGCCAGTTCAATGTCACTCGTGTTGGGGGCACCTGTGGCGGCCTGAGTGCCTGCGAAAACAGGCTCCCAAGCTCCGTTTTTGGTTGCAACGACTTTCTGAAACCCTCTGCCAGCGAACAGAGCTCAGGAGGGATGCCCAATTCCACCATGCTGTACAGTAGAAGCCATTTTAAGGCACAACAGGTTGCATCTTAACAGAACACACACCCCAAGGGATATTAGGGGTGTCTTACCCCCGGAGTATTTTTTTCCAGAGAGTAAGTCATCTCTGCACCAAGTTTGGTTGAAATTGCTCCAGGCGTTCCAGAGTTATGCTGGAACACCCACACCCACAAATCAAGGAGACAGCCATGTTTATATATACTTGGATCAAAGAAAGCTGGCTTTTCTGATAACAAGAGTTCAATGGGTATGGGTTCTCACAGGCTTGGTTTCCATGTAATCCAAGGATAATACTTTATGACAATAATTGTTTGCATATCCTGCCATCTCTAGGGCTTCCAGTTGATTTTAATTATCATTTGCTGTTTTGCTCTCCCGGCTGGATAGCCTTGGGAATCTGTGCAATGTGATCCCTAACTTCCTTTTAATTTCTTTTCTTTTTTCTTAATAGAATTTTATAAGAGTGAAGTCATAAAGAATTCATTGGTAAGTGAACAGTTATTATCTTTACTAAGATTTTCCTTTTAATTTTTTCCTTCAAATTGTTAATCCCACTTTATAAGGCCACACTTGGAATATTGCATCCAGCTTTGGTTACCACAATGTAAAAAAGATGTTGAGATTCTAGAAAGAGTGCAGAGAAGAGCAACAAAGAGGATTAGGGGACTGGAGGCTAAAATGTATGAATGTACGGTTGCTGGAACTGGGCATGGCTAGTCTAGTGAAGAGAAGGACCAGGGAAGACAGGATAGCAGTCTTCCAGTATTTGAGGGGCTGCCACAGAGAAGAGGGGGGTCAAGCTAGTCTCCAAAACACCTGAGGGCAGGACAAGAAGCAATGGATGGAAACTAAGCAAGAAGAGAAGCAACCTAGAACTGAGGAGACATTTCCTGACAGCGAGGACAATTAACCAGTGGAACAGCTTGCCTCCAGAAGTTGTGACATTGAAAGCTTTTAAGAAGAGATTGGATAACAATTTGTCTGAAGGGATGTAGGGTTTCATGCCTAAGCAGGGGGTTAGATTAAAAGACCCCCAAGGTCCCTTCCAACTCTGTTATTCTGTTCTATTCTAATTAATTAGAATTAGATTAATGGCTTCTGCGGGCTGTAGTTTGAGGACCCCTGAGATAAGGTCATAGCTGATCTATCAATTGTTAGTGAAGGTTTTAATGACAATTTGTAATTAAGCAGAGCTCCCAAAAGGTTGAAATCTGTCCCTTTGGAAAAAGTCTTTCCAATACAGGTAATCTTCCTAGTTCCCAAAGCTGATACATATGCAGGTAGTCCTCGATTTACAACATGTTCACTTAGTGACCGTTCGAAGTTACGACGGCACTGAAAAAATGATGACTGTTTTTCACACTTACGACCGTTGCAGTGCCCCGGGGTCACATGATCCCCTTTTGCGACCTTCCGACCAGCAAAGTCAATGGAGAAACTAGATCCACTTAAGAGCCATGTTACTAATTTAGCAACTGCAGTGATTCATGTGGCAAACGTGGCCAAGAAAAGTCATTAAATGGGGCAAAACTCGTTTTAACATATTTCTGGCTTAGCAACATAAACTTTGGGCAGTTGTAAGTTGGGAACCTCCTGTGTCCACATTAGGGCTGTGCTGCACTTTGGATTCAGATGAAGAGACACCTGTATTTTGGACTTAATAGACTCTCCCTGGTGAATCCTAACAGCTAGACAAGGACCTAGAGTAGGGGTCGGCAACCTTAAACACTCAAAGAGCTACAAAGCTCCTAACCGGAAGCCCCCCGTTTAATTCTGGAGCCGACCGGAAGTCCGGTTCCCCCACCATAGAGTCTCCTCCTAGCACGGCGTCCTTTTTTTTCTCTACCTGTTCTAACCGAAAGCTCTATCAATTGTGGAGCCAACTGGCGACCGGGAGGGATGAAAGAGCCACATGCGGCTCCAGAGCCGCAGTTTGCCGACCCCTGGACTAGACTGGCCCAGTTCCAAGTAGCACCTTGTGTTGTCCGTTCCCGATGAAGCTAATCCCATCAACCCTGAACAGCTGACTCTCCCATGAATGGAACAGATTTTGCAATTGTCTAATTTTTTTTGGGGGGGGGGGAATCCAGATTACTTGCCCTTCAATGTTCTTTGGAAACCTATTATGTGGCCGAGCAATTGGCCGCATCAGGACGAACTTTGAACAACTCACTTAGCCACCCTCTTTGGAAGCCTTTTTGAACACACCTTGTTTGTCCTTGTTTAACAACTGGTCACTTAGCCACCATTCCGAGTTACAACAGATCTCCCCAGAGCTACTTAATAGCCTATTTTGGAAGTTCTGATGCGCCCCCACACCCACAGGGTTATTTTATGTATTACTTGTTTGTTTATAAAATTTGCAGGCCACCCGTCTTAACCTCAAGGCAACTCTGGGCAGCTTAGAATCATAAATGGTTAAAACTTAAAAATGACGGTTACGTAATTGCATTTGGGATGCTTAGCAACCCGGCTCATTTCAACAGCTGTTTTCAGCATCCCGTCTGAATGGGATTGTGGGAATGCAATTTTCAGCCTTTTTTTGCTGATTTTGAACCATTAAATGGACCCATTTAATGACTGCTGCAACACGGTAGCAAAATTGGTACTATTGGGCGTGGCCACATGGTGATACGCTTAATGACCACACACGACTTAGGGCTCTAATTCCGGATTTCAATTCCGGTCTTAATGTTGAGGACTACTGATATACTAATCTCTGTTTGGGAAAACAATCTGGAATATTTACAGTGGATTTCCCCTTATTTCCACATGAACAGAATCCAACATGGCGCAGCCTTGATTTTGGTCTAATGCCCGATCGCCTTGATACGTCTGTATCCTGTTTTGTGGTGAGGATATGGGGTGGCAAGAATGATACCTATCAGCTACTGATTGAGTGGAAAGTCACTCTAGATGGACTCAAATATTTGGGCCAGCAGGTAAAAGAAAAGTATACTGTTTCAACTTGGATTGGCTATTTAAGAATATTTACAGCAAATATCTGTTGATGGAATAGCAAAGAATTATTGCAAGAGATAAGTGAAGATGCTCAATCATTCAGGTTATGGTGGTCCCAAAGATCCTTTTCAAAAGGCAACCGGACTTTCTTAATGGTTGTTTTTTTCCTTGGAAACGTTTCACTTCTCATCCAAGAAATTTCTGAAGTGAAGAACTGAAGAAGCTTCTTGGATGAGAAGCGAAACATTTTCAAGGGGAAAAAAAACTAAGAAAGTCCGATTGCCTTTTGAAAAGGACTGTTGGTGCAAGATAATAAAGTTAGCAGATGCTGGACAAAATATTGGCAGCTTAATAGGAATCTTCTATATATTACTAAAACTCTTACTGTGTTTATCTGCTTGTACCATCAAGGTAGCTCAAACCATATATTATACCACAACAATATTTGAATCAAGATAACCTAAAATTCATTAATTTAAAAATCAAGCTGCCTAAAATTCATTAATTTAAACAATTAATTTTAAAAATGCATAAAAGAATCCAGGACTCATTAGTCCTGTGGAATTGAAATTTCCACGATGTTCAGGTCATTTCTATGTGCAAAATTGTGGCTATTGGAGCCGTCCCTGTAGCCACAATTTCAACACTCCCTGCCAATTTCCCACAAGCAAAGTCGGTGGGGAAGCCAGCAGGAAGTCAAATGTCAATCCCGCTGCTTTGCCTGCCTATGATCTTCCTGTTTATTTGCATAATTGACTTGTTACTGAACTTCAATTGCCACTACCATTAATTTCCAATTTATGAAATATACTTTACTTAGATGACCATGAGACCGTCCAGCATTAGGGTTCCCAGCTCCCGCGGCTTGGCACATTTGGGATACCCCCTAGGTATCGATGGTTGTGGGCCGGCTGGCGGACAGAGAGAGTTCCAGAAGCCAGCCCACAACCACAGAGCGCACTCCTAGAGCGGCCGCTGCTGGAAGTCTCTGCAGCCGAGTTTTGGAGTTTGGAAGCCGGAGAAGAAGTTATGCTCGGAGCACGGCGGGGATGGAACAGGCTCTCGAGCAACACCACCCCCCCTCTCCAGCCGGGCAGAGCTCCATGCACTGACCTAGGGGGGGTATCCCAAATGTGCCAAGCTGGGGAGCGGGCAGAGCACCACGTGCCTTGGCGCCCTAGGGATACCCCTTAGGTCAGTGAATGGCGTTCTGCCCGGCTGGAGAGGGGGGAGGCTGCTCGTGACCATAGTCACCTCATGGCTGCTTCGCCCCTGAGGCTGTGCCCGGCTCTTCAGGAGCCAGTTCGCAAGGGAGCAGCCGCCTGGCAACTCCCTCCTCCGGCCAGGCAGAACACCACTCCCCAACCTAGCGGTATCCCCAAGGCGGCAAGCAACGTGAGCGCCTTTCCCCCCCTGGCTCCTGCGACTTGGCGCCTTCGGGATAACGCTAGGTCGGTGAGCGGTGCTCTGCCTGGCCGGTGGGGGGGGGTTGTCAAGGGGGCTTAATTTTGGGGTGGGCTTATATTTTTGTCCACGCGAAAAATGTGGCAAGGCGTTAGTTTCAGGACAGGTCGTATTTTTGGGGAAACACGGTAAGATGCCTCCAGTGAATTCCAGATGTTTAGCTTTGGGCGTGCTTCAGTAGACTATAAATACTGAAGGTTTAGCAGATTTATTGTGCATTTTGTGGGGTGGCCAAGGCCCCTGAAAGCGAAGGCTATGTGTGATTATGTGTCCGTTTTTAAGCTCTCTGATGATGTTCGTTGTGGCCCAGAAAATGAATCCACTCAAGGGATCAAGTTTCAGCTTCTTCCTTTCCCCTCTATAGGGTCAGTGGTGAACCTGAATAACAGAAGGATGCCACAAAACAAATGATCCCTACAAAGAATGCCACTCTGGGTGCTAAAAGAACTAAAACAATGGCTTTAAAGTAAGCTGACTGAATCTGTGACACTGGTTTTACTTAACAGATACATGCTCGTAGCCCGAATGAAATCATTTTTGGGCTGAATGATGGCTATTATGGAGCCTTGTACGAGCGAAAGGTAAGCTTACGCCCGCTGCGTCCGTAACTTCTTAAAATCGTCGCCCCGCGTAGCGCATTAGCTTTCCGGAATATTTTTTTCCCCATTTCATTAAAAATCGAATTAACTGTCCGGTGAAACATAAGGGGGCAAGTTTGGCCTAGTGGTTAAAGGTCTTGGCTTAGAGACCAGGAGACCGTGAGTTCTAGTCGCACTTCAGGCAGGAGGGACATTTAGGTCAGTCACACTCTCTCAGCCTAACCCACCACACAGGGTTGTCGTAAGAGAAGAAGGAGTCTTCGGTATGTGTGGTGTGTTCATTGCCTTGAGGTATTGATAAGAAATAAGTTGGGTCAAAAATCTAATTAATAAATAAATAAGAATGAATAGCTTGGGGAGTGGTGCGGTGGCCTAGAGGTGGCGCTCTTGCCTCACAATCAGGAGGCTGTGAGTTCGATCCTAGGTAGAGGCAGATATTTCTCTCTCTCTATGGGCACAATGAGAATATTATCTGCTGAATAAAACTCCGCACTGGCGACAGGACGAGCATCCGGCCAGTAAACACTCAGCTCCATTCAGTTGCCTAGACTCCACCCCACAAGGGATTACGGGATCATTAAAAGACAATGATGAAGAGTAGCTTGGGGATAAAGATTTTTAAACACGCATATCCCGTATAAAAGGTAGGCTGTAAACGCCATGTGCGAACAAAACGTGCGAGTAGAGTTTTTAAATTAGGAAGATAGACTTTAATTCGAGTGTTACCAAAACAAAAAATGTTAATGCACGGTCTTGTTTGTCTTTAAGGGTGTCCCAGAAATCCAAAAGAATCTGCAAGTGGATCCAAATTGTGTGCGTAACTCATATGATGTCTTCTCTTTGCTAAGGTAATTCCTGGCTTCCGGTTAAGAAGCAGCTGAACTGAAAAATAACATAATTTCCAAGGATGTTTTTCCAAGTCATGCATTTAGTGATAGTCCTAAGGTCCTTGCATAATGAGTATGTTTAACCTCAAGGTCACCTTGATGTCGACTTGCTGAAAGTTTGTTTCTTTTACCCTCAGTGGAAGGAGTCGAAATGTCATTCTTCGTGAGAGGAGTGTTCTTGTGAGCGGTTCCTCTTTTATAATATTTTTATTATGCGCTGGCTGATAACCCATTGCCCGGGTATTTATTTATCCTAATCCATACATTTGTCCTCAAAAATAATCCTGGACCAAACATAATTTCTAATGTTGGATTTTCCCCCTTAACCAGAGGAGAGCCCCCTTGTGGAGTACTGTGAAGCCGTTACCATGGCAACTCCACTGTGCTGCACAGTAGAAGTCATTTTACGGCAATACGGTAGAAGCCATTCTAAGGCACAACAGGCTGTATCTTAACAAAAAAAACCTCCCAAGAGGTTTTAGATGTGTCTTACCCACACAGTATTTGTTTTCAGAGAGTAAGTCTCCTGTGTACCAGATTTGGTTGAAAATGCTCAAGGCGTTCCAGAGTTATGCTGGAACACACACACACACACACACACACCACACCACACACCACACACACATTTTTATATAGATACTGGGTGCATCTTACACACTGAATACAGCATTTTTTGCCTCCTGAAAGCCCTGCTCCTTTGCAAAAATGGCCGTGCATAGCTTGTAAGAGGCTTTCAGAGAGCTCCTGGGGGCTGGGGAGGGCCAAAATGAGCAAAAAACAGGCCGTTTTTTGCTCAATTTTGCCGCACCCAGCCCCCAGGAGCACTCTATAAGCTTCCTAATGCCCCTTTTTTTGACGTAAAACGGACCCGTTTTTGCTCAGTTCCCCCCCCCCCCAGGAACACTGTACAAGCCTCCTAAGGGCTATCCATCCCCTTTCTTTTGAAAAAAAAAGGGCCAGTTTTTGTGAAAAATTGGCCTTTTTTAGCAGGTTTGCAGAGTGCAAAAGCATTTTTTTAAAGGTTTTTTTTAAAGAGGTTTTGCCTCTTCAAAACCTTGGTGCGTCTTATACTCCGAAAAATACGGTAGATTACATTAAAAAAGATAAAAGATTAATGCAAAGGTGGAAAACGAAAATAAATGGTTCTAAACTCTGCTCCTGGGTATGTGCAGAAGCAGTTTCTGATCGTTGTGTAAGCATGACAGCAAAGCATTGTTGTTGTATCTTTTCACGATGAGAAGCCAGCATAGTGGCAATAGTGTCATGTTGCCTTTCCAAGCAGCTTCCCTCTGACCAGCAATTAATTAGCCCAGACAACCACCCTCATTAAACTAGTTGCATCATGTAGTCCTTGATTTACAACCGTTTGTTTAACAACCGTTGAATGTTAACGACGTTGAAAAAAGTGACTTACGACTGCTTTTCGCACTTAACGATTGTTGCTGCAACTCCGTAGTCATGTAATCAAAATTCAGATGCTTGACATAAACAGTTCATGTTTATGACGGTTGCAGGGCCCCAGGGGGTCGGGTGATTTCCTTTTACGACCTGAGAAAGTCAGTGGGGAAGCCAGCTTCACTTAACAACCGTGTGACTGACGTAACAACTGCGCTGCTTCACTGAATCGCTGTGGCCAGAAAGGTCGTAAAATGGGGCAAAACTCACTTAGCAAAACTCCCTAAACTACCTTGTTTAGCAACCTAAAATTTGGGCTCAGTCGTGGTCGTAACTTAAGGACTGCATTTCCTGTACGTGGGAGTGCCCTTAATGAACTACTGTAAAGAGTTTCTGCTGGGTCTCCAGCTGAGCTGTTGAAAATGCTTAAGAGTTTCAAAGTTTGTGCAGATCTGCTTCCCAACCTCGCAAATATCCTTAAAATAATAATTTGAATGTTGTGTACCTTTGTTTTTATGTTGTTCGTAACCCAGAGTTGCTCGACAAGTAAGATAGGCGGCCACATATGTTTCACAAATAAAGGATAGTAATAAAACTTTCCAAAACTTCAGTTGAGTTTGCTTGGCATTTGGTAAATCAAATTCCTTTGTGGGAGACAAACCAGCAGATGTCACTATTGCCTTGCAAGAAGTTAGGATAGAATCCTCTACTTCAGACATCTGAATCCCAAACTTCTTAAAAATACCCGTTGGAAGCGAAATTCTTAAATTCTCAAAATACCCGAGGTTCTGTCGTCGTAATCAAAAGCAGGTAGAACATTTTGCATGTAAATTGGGCTTTCTAGAAGGCTGCAGGATTCAATCTGCGTTAACTGGGCCGACCCAGTTTGGATCCTGCAACATTGTCCCGAGACAGGTATGTTCGCCTTCATTTGTCTTAAAAGGTTGCTTATTTGTTAATAAAGCTAATCAATCAAAAATATAACAACCACCAAAGCAATAGATGTGTTTGATCCAGTGCAAAGTTTTACTTAATGTGGCTTGTGAGGGAAGTCACCCCCTCCTAGAAGAATGAAATATTTTGAGAACTATTTAAAAAAGGGAAAAATTATATTTCCCTAAAGGAGAAAAAAAGTTTTTAAAGACAGAAACCAGCTCCCTGGCCCCAGCCCATTTGGTGCCCATTGAGAAGGACTGGGCCAGCCTACCTACCAGACAAAAGACCTCCAGCTCCAGGGTGATGGGATTAAAACATGACCCTCTGGGACATAATAGGATTATCTAACAGCAGAGTTCACTGCATTGCAAAATCTCCTAAGGACAATGCATCATCCGGCAAACTTCAACCAAACTTATCTCAGACAAACATGACCTCTACATGGCCCCATGGGAGTCTGACCACAGCCACTAGAATGCAGGCTATTGCACAGGAACAGGAAGCTCAAGGGCCAAGGGAGGGTATAAATACCCTTCTTTCTCCACCATGTGGTCAGCCGCCCGGAACGACCCATGTGCTTCTGCTTCACCATTAAACCCTCTTTTCTATCAGCCTCCATGTTTCCAGTGGATCTGAACCGAATGGAGATTCCTTCCAACAATGGCCTGTTAGATTCCTCCAGAAAGACTGAAGGTGATGATTTCCTATCCAAGGAGATTTTTCCTAATCGGGGAATATGGAAGTTCTATTTTCCTGCCTGACAGCCATCAATCAATGCTTGTTCCCCAAATCCCTTTAATGTCTTATTAAAACGTGGCCCCGTGTTAACCATAGCTTTGGGGACACCAGCACGAAGCTTCATTCTCTCCCAGTAAGATACCAGAATGAAGCTACATGATGGTTTAGACTAGCGTTTCTCAACCTTGGCAACTTGAAGATGTCTGGACTTCAACTCCCAGAATTCCCCAGCCAGCGAATGCTGGCTGGGGAATTCTGGGAGTTGAAGTCCGGACATCTTCAAGTTGCCAAGGTTGAGAAACACTGGTTTAGACCAGTGTATGAACCTAGGTAGCTATAGTTCATTCAATACTTATAGTTAAACAAACCACGGTTTGATGGGGATGGGCAAACCCAGTCTGTGGTATTTTGCGTTTTATAATAAAACTGGAAGAAAAACACAATACCGGCTTCTTACGGAGGAAAAATTAATAGGTGAAATCATTTGTATTCTAGTAATCAGAGCAGACCGTGACTGTAGTGGTGGGAATTTTTATTTGGCCAGGCTGGACTTAAGTGAGAATTAAGGCTTTAGTAATATTTGAAAATAGGCCTATCTTTTCCCAAGGATGACTTTCTCTCTCTCCTCCACCGTTTTATTCTTAGCCAACTTGCAACCCAGTCTCCAAAGAAAATACATGCCAGCGTTTCTCAAAATCCGCGCTAATCATGACAGATGGGTGGGTTAGGAATCCTAAATTCTTCCAAGAACCTCAAGGATAAGGAGCAGCCCCGCCTGAATTCAGCAACCCTGAGTTTAGCAACTCGCTTTGTATTTTACTCACGGGGAGAGAGGAGAGGAGAGCAAAACACCCAAGCCCTTTCCTTCCTTTTCTCCTTAATAAGTCCTGACAGTGCAATTTTCTATTAGGTTGCGGGGAAGGGCGGCCATCACCTCTGGACATCTTGCAAAAAAGGATTAGATGAGGAATGTTAACAGCTGGCAATTGGGTGCAGAGTATTCGCCTGGAGATAGAGATCTTGGTGAACTGTAGGTTGATCTGGGGAGAGAATGTGCATGAAAAAAAGAAAAAAAGAGGAAAGATGAGCTGATTCTCTACTGGGTCTTAATAAGAATATTTTCAGGTGATGCCTGAAATCCTGAACTCTGGCTTTTAAAGCTTGAAGCAATTTGCATCTCTTCGATTTCTGAACCTGCCTTTTTCTGAACCCCAAATTTGGGGGGCAAGAGGCTGACCCTGTAAACCGCCTAGAGAGGGCTGTAAAAGCACTATGATATGATGATATGGAGAGTTAGGTAAAGGTTAGTTGATGAAGGTTGGATGAAATTATTTATTTATTTATCAGATTTAGGTACTGCCCATTTTCAGAGATGGTGGCTGGACAGAAAGAAGTTAGGTGAAAAAGAGAGAGAGAGAGAGAGGTTAGGTGGATAAAGGTGAATGGATGGATGGATGGATGGATGAAATTGGGTGGGTGGATGGATGGTTAGATAAAGACGTATAAGTAATAGAAAGGTAACTAAATAGAGAGAGAGAGAGAAAGAGAAACAGAAGAAGAGAGAATAGCAATAGGAGTTAGCAATAGCAGTTAGACTTATATACCGCTTCATAGGGCTTTCAGCCCTCTCTAAGCAGTTTACAGAGTCGGCATATTGCTCCCAATAATCCGGGTCCTCATTTTACCCACCTCGGAAGGATGGAAGGCTGAGTCAACCCTGAGCCGGTGAGATTTGAACCGCCGAACTGCAGAACTAGCAGTCAGCTGAAGTGGCTGCAGTACTGCACCCTAACCACTGCGCCACCTCGGCTCTATATTAAGTCTACGTGCTATTGCTATGGAGATTCTCCATCATCCAGGTCATGGTTGTCCCAGAGGCGTTTTTTTGTCAAGAGGCAACTGGACTTTCTGGTTTTATTCTTCGCAGTCCTCCTCCTCTCCCTCTTCCTCCTCCTCTCCATAAACCCCACTCCCTTCTAGCACTGATGTTGTTCCCTAGTTCGACAATGAAACGCCTGCAATAGAACAGCAAGCACAGAGAGCACCAAGGACCCCATGGTCCTAGTCCTTGTCCTCCTCCTCTTCTTCCTGCAAGCCCCCCTCCCTCCTTCCAGCACTGATGATGTCCCCTAGTTGGGTAATGCAGTGTTTTTCAACCTTGGCAACTTGAAGATGTCCGGACTTCAACTCCCAGAATTCCCCAGCCAGCGAATGCTGGCTGGGGAATTCTGGGAGTTGAAGTCCGGACATCTTCAAGTTGCCAAGGTTGAAAAACACTGGGGTAATGAAACAACTGCAAGGAAACAACTAAGCTCAGAGAGAATCAAGGACCCCACAGTCCTCCTCCTCCTCCTCCTCCTCCTTTATGACAGTTACCATGTGTCCCTGGGGATCATGTGGATCCCATTTTGCGACCTTCTGACAGGCAAAGTCAATGGGGAAGCCGGATCTACTTTACCACCGAGTTACTAATTTAATAGCTGCAGTGGTTCACTTGACAACTGTGGCAGAAAGGTCGTAAAATGGGGCAAACTCACTCAACTCACTTAGCAACCTACATTTTGGGCTCCATTGTGGTGATACGTTGAGGACAACCTATAATAAATGGTTAAGGCATTTTTCTTTTTTTTCTTTCTTCCATTGTCTTTTTTTCTTTCTTCCTCCTTCCCTCCCTCCCTTTCTTTTTCTCTTTCTCTTTCTTTCCTTGTATCTTCCTCCTTTCTCTCCCTTCCCTCTCTCTCCCTTTCTCCTCTTTCCTTCCTTCCTTCTTTCTTCCTCCCTCCATCCTTCTTTCTTTCTTTCCTTCTTTCCTTCCTTCTTTCCTTCTTTCCTTCCTTCCTTCCTTCCTTCCTTCTTTCTTTCCTTCTTTCCTTCTTTCTTTCCTTTCCTTCCTTCCTTCTTTCCTTCCTTCTTTCTTCCTCCCTCCATCCTTCTCTCTTTCTTTCTTTCTTCCTTCTTTCCTTCTTTCTTTCCTTCTTTCTTTCCTTCTTTCCTTCCTTCCTTCCTTCCTTCTTTCCTTCTTTCCTTCCTTCTTTCCTTCTTTCTTTCCTTTCCTTCTTTCCTTTCCTTCCTTCCTTCCTTCCTTCCTTCCTTCCTTTTCCTTCCTTCCTTCCTTCCTTCCTTCCTTCCTTCCTTCCTTCCTTCCTTCCTTCCTTCCTTCCTTTTTCTTCCTTCCTTCCTTCCTTCCTTCCTTCCTCTTTCTTTCTTTCTTTCTTTCTTTCTTTCTTTCTTTCTTTCTTTCTTTCTTTCTTTCTTTCTTTCTTTCTTTCTTTCTTTCTTTCTTTCTTCCTTTCCCCAAAGCACATTCTTTCCTGGATAAATCTTGGCATTTAAATCCAAGAAATCGATCTTGAATTCGGTGGTAGTTACCACCGTAACTTAATAAGTTACACTTAATAAGTCAGTCCGTCGTAATTAATGTTTCTCTCATAGATGTATGTCTGGGGGCTATCTGATAATACATTCCAATTCTGAACGAAAATATTTACTTTCTGCAAGACTTGAATTGATGTGCCCGGCTTGTTCCCATGCCGTTCCTATCAACCTCTTTTAAGATTTTGAAAGCTTAATTTTTTGGAAATCTCTTGGCCCTTGGCCAATTTCTCTGAACTTCCTGGACCCCTTTGCGGGAAATTAAAGCACTTCGTGACAACCCATCATGCCCTAACCCATCATGCCCTAATCCACGCAATTAGTATTAAATCTTGCAACGATAGCTGTTCCTCAGTTTGAATTGGGTCACCGCCGGGCCCCGTTCCAAGGCATTATTGTTTATCAGGAGAATTATGTTGTGCCAGGAAATGGAAGAACCTGACGGTGATTTCTGGTGTATGGTTAATCGTAGAGCCCTTTCCGCCTAAGAGGAATTGATTGCGGAGCAAAATTGGGCGCAATTATTGCGTGCGGCGTATCTGGGAGAGTTTTGAAAGGTTGCTTATTTGGACTGCAATCATCTTTTGCGGAAGCCCCTTCTTGCAAAATGCGCGGCATCTATTATTCATCCGTCTATGGCTATTGTGTTATTTTTAAACTTGGGGTGCACGAAGTGTCTCTGGGCTCACATTTGAAGATGAGATAAGTAAAGCAAGGCCTCACTGGGATAGAATCAAGGTCAAATGAAGGGTTAATACCACTTTATAATAGCAGTAGACTTATATAGCAATAGCAGTAGACTTATGTACCGCTTCATAGGCCTTTCAGGCCTCTCTAAGCGGTTTACAGAGAGTCAGCATATTGCCCCCAACAATCTGGGCCCTCATTTTACCCACCTCGGAAGGATGGAAGGCTGAGTCAACCCTGAGCCGGTGAGATTTGAACCGCTGACCTGCTGATCTAAATGCAGCACTGCAGGCTACTTCAGCTGACTGCAGTTCGGCTGTTCAAATCTCACCGGCTCAAGGTTGACTCAGCCTTCCATCCTTCCGAGGTGGGTAAAATGAGGACCCGGATTGTTGGGGGACCAGTGGCTGACTCTGCAAACCACTTAGAGAGGGCTGGAAGCCCTATGAAGCGGTATATAAGTCTAACTGCTATTGCTATAGTCTCTTCCTAGCATGGCATCCTTTTTCCTCTACCTGCCCTAACTGAAAGCCCTATCAATTGTGGAGCCGACCGGAAGTCCAGTTCCCCCATCATAGAGTCTCCTCCTAGCATGGCATCCTTTTTCCTCTACCTGTCCAAACTGAAAGCCCTATCAATTGTGGAGCCGACCGGAAGTCCAGTTCCCCCATCATAGAGTCTCCTCCTAGCACGGTGTCCTTTTTCCTCTGCTGACCAGAATTATGGTTCCCCCCATCATAGAGTCTCTTCCTAGCATGGCATCCTTTTTCCTCTACCTGCCCTAACTGAAAGCCCTATCAATTGTGGAGCCGACCGGAAGTCCAGTTCCCCCATCATAGAGTCTCCTCCTAGCATGGCATCCTTTTTCCTCTACCTGTCCAAACTGAAAGCCCTATCAATTGTGGAGCCGACCGGAAGTCCAGTTCCCCCATCATAGAGTCTCCTCCTAGCACGGTGTCCTTTTTCCTCTGCTGACCAGAATTATGGTTCCCCCCATCATAGAGTCTCCTCCTAGCATGGCATCCTTTTTCCTCTACCTGCCCTAACTGAAAGCCCTATCAATTGTGGAGCCGACCGGAAGTCCAGTTCCCCCATCATAGAGTCTCCTCCTAGCACGGTGTCCTTTTTCCTCTGCTGACCAGAATTATGGTTCCCCCCATCATAGAGTCTCCTCCTAGCATGGCATCCTTTTTCCTCTACCTGCCCTAACTGAAAGCCCTATCAATTGTGGAGCCGACCGGAAGTCCAGTTCCCCCATCATAGAGTCTCCTCCTAGCACGGAGTCCTTTTTCCTCTACCTGTCCAAACTGAAAGCCCTATCAATTGTGGAGCCGCCCAGCGACAGGCAGCCGCAGCAGAGGGATGAAAGAGCCACATGCGGCCCCAGAGCCGCAGGTTGCCAACCCCTGGCCTAGGAGGCTACGACTTGATTGCATTTTCTAAAATCATTTTCCTGAAGTATTTGAAATCAGCCTGAGGGAAACTAAAGTTCTGATATATATTGCTTTTTTGGGTGGAGTGGTGCGTTGGCCTAGAGGTGGAGCTCTCACCTCACAATCAGGAGGCTGTGAGTTCAATCCTAGGTAGAGGCAGATATTTCTCTCTCTGAGCATGATGAGAATACATCTGCTGAATCTCTGCATCAACGACAGGAAGGGCATCCGGCCAGTAAACACTCTGCTAGCTCCATTCAGTTGGCCAGACTCCACCCTGCAGGGGATTATGGGGTCATTAAAAGGAGATGATGATGATTGCTTTTCCCTTGAATTAAAGCCCTTAGAATTGGCAGGTTCCAGATGTCCCGGCCCTTGAAAATTAAGGGTGTTAAGTGTTTAATTATGGCCACAAAACGTTTTGTATATTGGAGCTTTTTTTTCGTGGCTGGATTGCTTACACATCAGCATCCAGGGATGGAGAAACCTGGCCTACAGATCTCATCCAGAAGCCAACATTTGTAAGCCCTGGTTGAATGTGTTCAGGGGTTCTCCTATGTACGGCAGTTTTATTAGGTCATTGGCCTAGAAAGCACATTTTTCATCTCTCCATCCTTGTTCCTTCATATGGTCCAGGGACCTCAGGGACCACTAAATTCATAATTTTAAATCCCGCCAACCACTAATATGATCTGCCTAATGACCGGCTGGGTGGGCGTGGCTGGGTGGTCATGTGACTGGGTGGGCGTGGCCAACTCAATGTCACTCATGTCAAGGGGCGCCGCACCGGCCTCTACTCGCCCCTCCCCTCCCAGCCCCTCCTTGCCTGCCTGCCCGGGCTCCTTAGGGCCCCAACAGGGAGCAGTTGCTGGAGCTAAGCAGCCCCTATGAGAAAGAGTTGGCAAAACAGCTCAGTTCAAATTGGATTTGACCGAGAAGGAGGCTCAGCAGAAGCACCTCACTGAGGACTAGGAGCATAGGCTTTCCAAACGGAAGAAAGACCTGGGGGAGTGCAAGGCCAGGTGCCAGCGCCTGGAGGCTCAACGGGCTGAGATGGTCAGCCAGTTCCAGGCCATGATGCAGTCCCACTGGAACAAGGCCCTCCGGCTCTTCGTCACCAGCGGCTCTTCCCTCCAGCCTTCGCCCAAAGCCCCCCACCAGGAGGCTGAAGCAGACCCCAAGTTGGAATTTTTGCCCCCCTCCGACTCCCACAAAAAGACCCCGAAGGGGGGGACTCTCTGCAGCAAAACACGCGTTCATTGCACGTATCCATCCCAGGGGGCGTAGTTTGAGGACCCCTGATTTAGTGCAATATAAAACATGCAAATTATTTTTACGCGGACCACCAAATTTTTCTCACGGACCACCCGTTGGTGATCACTGGTCCAGAACACATGTCTCTAAGTTCACCGTCCACGATGTAGTATGGTTAGATCTTTTTCTATATGAGAGAAAAAAATGGTTTTTTTAAAAAAAAATATGGAGATCCATCTTACAACATAATTGAATCAGAGTAACAGCGTTGGAAGGGACCTTGGAGGTCCTCCAGTCCAACCCCCTCTTCTCAAGCATGAAGCCCCATACCGCCTCATACAATCATCATCGAAGGATAATTTCCTTTTTCTATTTTAAGTGTTCCACCTATTTCTTTATTTTTTAATTTACATGAAACGAATACCCAGGCTCTCCCCACTGAGAATGGCTTTGCATCTCAAAACTGACTATAGGGAAGAATTTCCTCTGGTTTTGTTTCATGAGGAAATTTAGAAATAGCAAGCTTTTTTGTTTGTTTGTTTGTGCGCAGAATAAATGTGGAGGTAAACAAGATTGCAGATGGATTTGGAGCAAACGAGAGGAACCGTCAAGCCTGCCTAGAACAGACCTGCCTGAAACAATATATTTCACTTATTTAGATTTCATTGCTTGCAGATGCTCACCCTTTAACCTGGCATTCATCGGAATTGCCTCAGCAACAAACAAGGTGCAAGGTTCAAGGTTCATTTTATTTATATGCCGCCCTATTCCCGGCGGGACGCACAAACCCAAGGAGGGGAAGGGAAACACAAGAACTACAACAAAAAATACAGGGCATTTAAAACAACCAACAGCCACACGATTCGAGAGGGGAAGGGAACTCATCAACCCCAGGCCTGCCGACACAGCCAGGTTTTAACGGCTTTCCGGAAGGCCTGGAGAGAGGTGAGGGTCCGGATCTCTGCGGGGAGCTCGTTCCAAAGGGCCGGAGCCGCCACAGAGAAGGCCCTCCCACGGGTAGTGGCCAGATGGCATTGGCTGGTAGACGGAACCCGGAGGAAGCCTAATCTGTGTGATCTAATGGGTCTTTGGGAGGTAATTGGCAGCAAGTACCCAGGTCCAATACCATGAAGGGCTTTATAAGTGAATGATTTATGATCAATCAGACCAAGTAGTTTATGTGTCTGAGATATTTGGGTTTTTTTTTTTTCAATAAAGCACACTCTCTTTACGTTAGACCTGCATTTTTACAATTCGGTACATTTAAAATTTGTGACAAACCAAACGTTTGTTTTGGTTTCTTGAGTCATGCCATCCGCCATATAACATGCTAGAGAAGATGCCTATACAGTAGTAGATAATAATACCTTGTTGTCCTGAAAATAAGACCTCCCCGGATAATAAGCCCAATCGGGGCTTTTGAGCGCATGCCCTAATACAGTGTTTCTCAACCTTGGCGACTTTAAGTCCTATGGACTTCAATTCCCAGAATTCCCCAGCCAGCTATGCTGGCTGGGGAATTCTGGGAGTTGAAGTCCATAGGACTTAAAGTCGCCAAGGTTGAGAAACACTGCCCTAATATAAGCCCTCCCTGAAAATACTGCAACACAGCAGCAGCCATGCGGTGACCACGTTCGTCACCTCCTGCACCTCAAAAATAATAAGACCTCCCCGAAAATAAGGCCATTTTGGGGGTCAAAAAGAAATAAGACCTTATTTCTTATTTTCGGGAAAACATGGTATGATCTGGTTTTAATCCTGATGCTTGAACATGCAGGATTAATGCAATAGGCAGGGAAAATTGCCGCGGAGACATGCTTAATCCTGTAACATTTGAATCCCTTGGTTCTGTGACACAACAGCACAGGTAGTCCTCGACTTACAACAGTTCATTTAGCGACCGTTCAAACTTAGGACAACACTGAAATAAGGGACTTGATCATTTTCCTCATTTAGGACGTTGCATCCCCATGGCCACGGGATTTACATTCAGATACTTGACAACTAACTCACCTTTATGACGGTTGCAGTGTCCCGGAAGTCACTTGGTCCCCTCTTGCGATCTTCTGACAAGCAAAGTCAGTGGGGAGGAAAATCAGATTCACTTAACAACCGTGCTACTAATTTAAGAACTGGTTTGATTCGCTTAGCAAACGTGGTGAGAAAAGTAGTAAAATGGGGCAAAAGTCACTTAACAAATTTTTCATGTAGCAATATACATTTTGGGCTCAGTTGTGGCCGTAACTTGAGGACTACCTGTAGTAGTAAGGTGTTTTTTTTAAAAAAAAAAATCTCAAACAGGAGGACTTGATTCAGGTAATTTATATTATTGGCAGGAGGCTGCAGGTGAACCAAAGGAAAATTTAAAAACAATAATTTATACTATGGAATGATTTGCTGATAGATGAATGGATAGAGAGAGAGTGGAGGATAGGGATGGAGAGATGGAGAGATAGATAGATTTGCTGGTAGGTAGGTAGGTAGGTAGGTACGGTAGGTAGGTAGGTTAGGTAGGTAGGTAGGTAGGTAGGTAGGTAGGTAGGTAGGTAGGTAGGTAGATAGATAGATACATACATAGATAGATACATAGATAGATACATAGATAGATACATAGATAGATTTGCTGATAGAAAAAATAGATTGATAGATGGATGGATAGATATGCTGATAGACTTGCAGATAGATGGATGGAGAGAGAGAGAGAGAGAGAGATAATATGTGTACATAGACAGATTCATAGATGATTTGCTGATAGATTGATAGATGATAGATAGATAGATGATAGATAGATAGATAGATAGATAGATAGATAGATAGATAGATAGATAGATAGATTTGCTGATAGATGGATAGACAGACAGACAGACATTGATTTATATCTTGCTTTTATTATTTTAATTTAAAAAACCTGGCTATTGTTTTAATTTAAAAAAAACAGCCACAGGACTCCTATTTTCCCCATAACAGCAACCTTGTAAGGTGGGCTGGGTTGAGAGAGAGAGAGAGAGAGTCACTGGCTCCCGGTCACCCAGCATTTTTTCTGCCTAAGGCAGGCCTAGAACTCACCAGTCTCCTGGCTTCTCCCCCCTGGTGCCTTACTAGACCAGACTCTTAATAATAATCAGTATGCATCTTCAAACAAACAAGGAGATCTCCTCTTCACTGGGATAGTGTCTATCTGGCTGGATAGTCTCAATCTCTTCTTTCCCCCTCCTTGATGGGAAGGCCTGGCTGTTTGTGAGCTGCCCTGAGTCCCTCAGGGAATAGGGCGGCATATAAATAAAATAAACCTTCAACCTTCAAGGCCAATAGCACTGATTGACACCTTTGAGGTTTCACAGCACTCTTAAAGTAGTCGGGTAGACAATTTATGACTCGTAGCTCAGTGCTTCAGCTGCCCAGCTTCAGCAATCCTCAAGAGACTGGCTTCGAATCACGCTTCACCCTGCTGCTTGAGTAACGTTGAATTGTACCTGTGTGTGTTTTTCCGCAGGCTCCACCGGGCCCAGTGCGCCATTAAGCAGACTCAGGTAACCGTTCAGAAAATAGGAAGGGAGATTGAAGAGAAACTGAGGCTTACGTCTACAAGCAACGAACTGGTATGCTTTTTTTTTTTTTTCTTAAACTGGGTCTGTGTGTGTCTGTCTCAGACAGGTGTTGTCAAATTCCCAGCAAAACAGAAATTATAGTCTTCACTTAAGAACTACCTGTAAGAGGTAATTTAAGTTTCCCGATTTGAACGTGACCCGTCAAAACCGCGGAGGACAAAATCGCGCTCGACGAAAGCGCGCATTTGACGTCATCACAGCGCAACGAAAAAAATTAAAAATTGAAATAAAATTAAAATTGAAGCAAGCCGATTCACATAAAGGTAAGGGTTAGGTTAAGGGTTAGGGTTAGGTTTAGAGCGTTAGGGTTACGTTTAGCGTTAGGTTAAGGGTTAGCGTTAGGTTAAGCGTTAGGTTAAGGGTTACGTTTAGGGTTAGGTTAAGGGTTAGGTTTAGGGTTAGGTTTGGGGGGGTTAGGGTAAGGTTTTCGCTTTATTTTTACATTTTTCGATCACAGCGCGATGTTTTCGTCGCGCTGTGATGACGTCAAATGCGCGCTTTCGTCGAGCGCGATTTTGTCCTCCGCGGTTTTGTGGTGGAACCGATTTGAACACTGCAAATATCAAAACTTATAGACAAACTCTCCCAAAGAGCCAAGGTGGCGCAGTGGTTAAATGCAGCACTGCAGGCTACTGCTAGATCAGCAGGTCAGCGGTTCAAATCTCACCGGCTCAGGGTTGACTCAGCCTTCCATCCTTCCGAGGTGGGTAAAATGAGGACCCAGATTGTTGGGGGCAATATGCTGACTCTCTGTAAACCGCTTAGAGAGGCCTGAAAGGCCTATGAAGCGGTATATAAGTCTACTGCTATTGCTATTGCTATTGCTTTTTCAAGAGGCCACTGGACTTCCTTTCTTTTTCCTTGAAGATCTTTCACTCCTCATCCAAGAAGCTTCTCCAGTTCTGGCTGAATGTTGGAGAATGGAAGGATTTATCTTCCTTGCAGTCATCTTCTCTGAGAGTCCACGTTGAGTCCGCGACTCTGAGAGGAAGGGCTAAGGACCACATGACTGCAAGGAATATAAATGCGTCCATTCTCCACCATTCCGCCAGAACTGGAGAAGCTTCTTGGATGAGGAGAGAAACCTCTTCAAGGAAAAACTAAGTAAGTCCGGTTCCACCACAAAACCGCGGTTGACTAAAGCGCGCTCGACGAAACCGCGTACCTGACGTCATCACAGCGCGACGAAAAAAGCACGCTGTGAGCGGTAAAGCTAAAATTAATCCGTAAACCTAAACCTAACCCTTAACCTAAACCTAACCCTAAACCTAACCCTTAACCTAACGCTAAACCTAACGCTAACCCTTAACCTAACCCTAAACCTAACCCTAACGCTTAACCTAACCCTAAACCTAACCCTAACCCTAAACCTAACCCTTACCTTAACGTGAATCGGCTTGCTTTAAAAGCGCTTTTTAAAGCGCCCTTTTTTCTCCGTGGTCGTTGTTGTCGCGCTGCTGATGACGTCAGCGACGCGCTTTAATCGGGCGCGCTTTAGTGGACTGTGGTTTTGTCGTGCCACGAGTAAGTCCAGTTGCCTCTTGAAAAAGCACCTTTGGGACAACCATGACCTGGATGATGGAGAACGTTGAAGCATCTGATGTAAGAATAGAATAGAGTAGAGTAGAACAGAACAGAATAGAACGGAACAGAACAATAGAATGGCATCTACAGTAGAATAGAATAATAGAATATAGAAGAGAAGAATAGAATTGAAAGAGACCTTGGAGGTCTTCTAGTCCAACCCCCTTCTTAGGCAGGAAATCCAATACCGTTTCAGACCTTTCCCCCCCCCCTTTTTTTTAAACTGACGGGAGACAATTTTTTGAAAGAATGAAATGCAATTATAGAATTTATTCCCTTTTTTTCTCAACTTCCGTAATGACCCACTTTGCATGTCAAGAGGACTCTTTTGGTATTAATCGAAATTACAAGCATTTTCTCAAGCGCTCTCCCCCGTGCGCGTAACAAAACCTCTCTTTTTTTTATTACCATTAAATGAAAATATTTATCTGGAAAGTCCAACAGCTTAATATGCTGGATTAAACCTAGCGGGGGGGGGGGAAATGAATTAATAGGTCTCCTAATGCTCTCCGGTTACAAAGTGGACTCGGCGGTGAGCGAGAGGGTTGCCAGGGAACGCAACCTCTCGCAAATCCATCAATTGCCAGCTGGAAAGAGTGGTGAATCTCGTAACCACGTCAGCTGGGTGATGCTCTAAGGTTTCGAGGACGAGTAACAGGAGGAACGGATGACATTTTGGGTGCTGGGACGTGCATTTTGCTGGCCAGCTTAGGACTGACGCATTATGGCTTTGGAAGAAGGCCTTCCGTGAGACCAGCTGTTGAAATAGGAACCATTCTAACAGAATAACAAAGTTGGAAGTGATCTTGGAGGTCCCCTTAGTCCTGCTCAGGTAGGAAAACCCTATACCATTTCAGACAAATGGTTGTCCAGTCCTCTTCTTGAAAGCCTCCAGTGATGAAGCTCCCACAACCTCTGAAGGCAACTTCTGGTTGATCGTTTCTCCCTGTCGGAAAACTCCTCCTTATTTCCAGGTTGAATCTCTCCTTGGTCAGTTTCCACCCATTGTTCCTTGTCTGGCCTTCAGGGGCTTTAGAAAATAGCTTGACCCCCTCCTCTCTGTGGCAGCCCCTCAGATATTGGAACAGTGAACATCATGTCTCCCCTGGTCCTTCTCTTCACTGGAGTAGCCGTGCCCAGTTCCTGAAACCGTTCCTCATATGTTAAGCACATCAATGTCGATTTGTTATATAAAATAAAATATTCACAAAAACTAATCAAGGAGAGAACCAACCTAGAACTTGTTCTCACTGTCAGAAAATTCCTCCTTATTTCCGGGTTGAATCTCTCCTTGATTAGTTTCCATTCATTATTCCCTGTCTGGCCTTCAGGTGCTTTGGAAAAGAGCTGGACTCCCCCTTCCTCTCTGTGGTAGCCTCTCAAATATTGGAAGACTGCTATCCTGTCTCCCCTGGTCCTTCTCTTCCCTAGACTAACTGGGACCAGTTCCTGCAACCGTTCATCATATGTTTTAGCCTCCAGTCCCCTCATCATCCTGGTTGCTCTTCTCTGCCCTCTTTCTAGAGTCTCCACATCTTTTTTATAGTTCCATTCTAGCCTTTTCCAGTTCCATTCTAGCTAATGATTGAATTTAAAAATTTGGATAGCTAAAGCCCAGCTTGCAACTAGTTAACTGTACAGGTAGTCCTCAACTTAACGACCACAGTTGAATCCATCTTTTCAGTTGTTAAGCAAGGCCGCGAAGGGAGTTGTGCCCTGTTTCGCAACCTTTTTTTTTCAACCACAGCTATTAAAGCGAATCACTGCCAATTGTTAAGTGAATCGTGCCTTTGTTAAAGGAATCTGGCTTCCCCCACCAATTTTGCTGGTCGTAAGCCAGCTGGGAAGGTTGCAAATGGCAATTAAATTGACCTTGGGACAGAACACCCAAGGTCATAGACACATACTCATTTATTAGTTTAGCCAAGTCTCCAAATTTTGATCCCATGTCCACGGGGATGCCGCAACGGTCATAAGTGTGAAAAATTACCCGTAAGTCACATTCTCGGCGCTGTTACAACTTTGATTCGGTCACTAAACAAAGAGTTGTAAGTCGAGGACTACGTGTATGAATGGGACGTGGTGGCTCAATGGCCAAGACGCTGAGCTTGGGGATCAGAAAGGTCGACAGTTCGAATCCCTAGCGTCACATATCAGAGTGAGCTCCCGTTAACTTATCCCAGCTTCTGCCAACCCAGCAGTTCGAAAGCACGTAAAAAATGCAAGTAGAAAAACAGGAACCACCTTTGGTGGGAAGGGAACAGCGTTCCGTGCGCCTTCGGCGTTGAGTCATGCCGGCCACATGACCACGGAGACGTCTTCGGACAGCGCTGGCTCTTCGGCTTTGAAACAGAGATGAGAACCGCCCCCTAGAGTCGGGAACAACCAGCACAGATGTGCAAGGGAAACCTTTACCTGTATGAATTTTATAAAGCCGTAGTTCTTTATAAAGATAGGAGGACGGCGAGATAGGAGGACAGCGGGATAGGAGGACGGTGGCTCTATGCTGGGCCCTTGACCCAAGGAGTCAAGATTTGAATTGGATTTTCTGCAGCTTTTGTCAATTCTGAGAAGCAAGGGAAAAGTCGGACTCCTCCACGACGCAGGTTGACAATGATGAAGAGTTTTGGCATTGCTCCGCGCTCTCCCTCAGCCAGAGAGGATTACACCATTATTTGCAAGCCTTTCCCAGCGTTCGCTATAATCTTTCTAGGACATCATCATCAGCGTCTCGTTCAAGAGACAGCATCTAAACTTTGTTGTTGGGTTGGCTGTCGTCCTGGAAACGGAACGCGGCTGCTATTCTTTCCACGAAAGACCACAATTAAACAAACACGCAAACACAACCCAACCGAAAACTGTGTTTAGTTACCGCTTTTCAGGAAGACTTCGTAACGTAGAGAGCCGTTGCATCTTCGCCTAAATTGGATCCGCATGGCTCCCACCCTGATGAAGTTCTGGAAGCTGTTAAAAAGGGCTGGCTATTCTCCCAGGCTTTGGGGCAAGGGTGATGGTTGAACACACACACACAAACACACAAACACACACACACCCGCTGGATGGAGGGTTTTTTTTGGGGGGGGGGGAAGGGGTTTTTCTGTGTTTGCTTTCAAGCCACTTACAATTTCTTTTTCGGTTTTCTTGTTTTGATTTCTTCCACCGTTGCAAGCCACCCAGAGTCACCGGAAGTCAGGAGAGCTATAAATTCAACAAATAAGTCAAAAAAAATAAAATGTGAGAGCTGCATGGAATGGAAATGCGCCCGGCATTTGTCTTTCTGTGAAGTGATTAAAAAGACAGAACGGTAGTTTATTTGGGGGTAGGGGGGAAAACGTGCTTTGCACGTTTGTTTTCCCCCCCCCTTCTAAAATGAAAACAGTAGCATCGGTGTGATCGTGGGTGATTTTGCATTAAAGGTTGCCGGTGTGATGCTGTGAGTTTCCAGGCTGCAAATGTATATAACACAATAACTCGAGTTTTAGATGTCTGGGGTTGTGTGTCAGAAGGAGATTTCTGCCAGTCGTCTTCAGTTATGTTGTTGCAGACATTTAGTTACCCATCCAGGTGACGACATCAGTGCTAGAAGGCAGTGGGGTTTGCTCTCTGTTTACCTATAAATATTTATATACAGGGCGGGGCATAACCTTTTCCTAGGGAGTCACAGCAAGATCGACAGCAGTTTACAACTTCCGCGACACCTCATTTTAAAGCCCATAAAAAACTGAATTGAATGAGCTATTAAATCGTGTCAATAAACTCAGTTTTTGATGGGCTTTCGAATGGTGTATGAATTATTTGTGTTGTTATTAGAAGAGCCAAGGTGGCGCAGTGGTTAAATGTAGCACTGCAGGCTACTGCTAGATCAGCAGTTCAGCGGTTCAAATCTCACCGGCTCAGGGTTGACTCAGCCTTCCATCCTTCCGAGGTGGGTAAAATGAGGACCCAGATTGTTGGGGGCAATATGCTGACTCTCTGTAAACCGCTTAGAGAGGCCTGAAAGGCCTATGAAGCGGTATATAAGTCTACTGCTATTATTACAAGTGTTGCTGTGACCCCCTAGGAAAAGGTTATGCCCCGCCCTGTACTTTGAACGGTTGGCAGGTCTTTGGCAAGCTAAGCATGATTTTCAAGCACAACCTTCTCCCCTAGGCCTGAAGAGAAAAGTTTTCGATTGGTGTGTGTTGCCTGCTTTAACATACGCAGCGAAAACACGGACAGGCACCTCACAATCGGTACGAAAGCTGTGAATGGCGCAAAGAGCCACGGAAAAGAGACACGCTCGGCATCACGAGACAAGATAGAAAGCCCTGCGCGTGGATTAGAGACCACAGAAAAAATATACAGTGTCCATCAAAAGAGTAAAAAAAAAAAATGGAAACGGGCTCGCCAGATCCAAGAAGAACTGAGGGTAGGTGGACCAAGACAGTCGTAGAATGGATCCCACTTGATCAAAAGCATCCATGAAGGAGACCTAAAAGAGGATGGAGTGACGACATCAGCAAGTATGGTGGCCCTCATTGGCC
Source organism: Thamnophis sirtalis (assembly GCF_051295495.1). Lineage (NCBI taxonomy): Eukaryota > Metazoa > Chordata > Lepidosauria > Squamata > Natricidae > Thamnophis > Thamnophis sirtalis. The sequence continues at coordinate 4,012,652 of NW_028261388.1, read as the reverse complement.
AAAGAAAGCACAGGGCAGTATTGGTTGGGAACAAGGAGAAGTGGCCTTCATCCAAGTAGATAGACAATGGCTAGAATCATGGTATTTTGAATATAAGCATTGAGCCAACCATACTCCAGCGCTTAAAATGTTGCCTAGGCCGGTAATGAAATGCCTGCAAGAAAGCACAGAGAGCACCGAGCACCCCATGGTCTTCTTCTTCTTCCTCCCCATCCTCACCAAGAGGAGAGGGACAACCTATATTCCAAAGCCCCCGAAGGTCAGACAAGGAACAATGGATGGAAGCTGATGAAGGAGCGATTCAGCTTGGAAATAAGGAGGAATTTCCTGACGGTGAGAACCATCAACCCATGGAACAGAAGTTGCCTTTGGAAGTTGTGGGAGCATCATCCCCTGGAGGCTTTTAAGAAGAGACTGGACAGCCCCTTGTTGGAAATAGGATAGGGTCTCCTGCTTGAGCAGGGGGTTGGACTAGATGACCTGCAAGGTCCCTTCCAATTCTGTTATTCTGTAACATCTAGCACTGATGATGTTCCCTAGTTGGGTAATGAAATGTCTGCAAGAAACCAACCAAGCTCAGAGAGCTCCAAGGACTCCACAGTTCAGCTCCGAGCTACAAGTATTCTCTTGGTTGGTTCCACCACAAAACCGCGGTTGACTAAAGCGCGCTCGACGAAACCGCGTACCTGACGTCATTACAGCGCGACGAAAAAAGCACGCTGTGAGCGCTAAAGTTAAAATTAACCCCTAAACCTAACCCCCCGAAACCTAACCCTTAACCTAACCCTAAACCTAACCCTAAACCTAACCCTTAACCTAACGCTAAACCTAACGCTAACCCTTAACCTAACCCTAAACCTAACCCTAACGCTTAACCTAACCCTAAACCTAACCCTAACCCTAACCCTTACCTTAATGTGAATCGCCTTGCTTTCAAAGCGCTTTTTAAAGTGCCCTTTTTCTCCGCGGTCGCTGTTGTCGCGCTGCTGATGACGTCAGCGACGCGCTTTAATCGGGCGCGCTTTAGTGGACCGCGGTTTTGTCGTGCCACGTTTTTGGTTACCTCTTCTGAAACGCCCATAATCTTATTTTCCACGGAAATGTATAATATTCACCGGTAGCATTTCTCCCCGAAGTGTCTGCATATATTCTGAGCAATTCTTGTTCTTGTTTCGTTTTTGTTTTTATAGAAAAAAGAGAGTGAGTGTTTACAGTTGAAGATTCTGGTGCTTCAGAATGAGCTAGAGAGGCAGAAAAGAGCCCTGGGCCGGGAAGTAGCCTTACTGCATAAGGAGCAAAGGGCACTACTTGAAAGAGGTGAGTGCGAATGATACCAGTGTTCTTGTACCCGCCCCCCTGCAGTCTAACAACCAAGAATGAGGAGTTATTTGAGAGCAGGTTGCCCCTAAAAATATATATAATTTTGCAGGCTGTGGTTGCTTGTTACTGGCTTCTTTACATTCTCTGTGTGTGATATTTGTGCTGATAAATAAATAAAGGGAGACTAGTATAGATCTATTTCAAGCTATTTAGCTCTCATCAGCTAGCCATACCCTTACTGGGATTCAAACCTGTGCTGTATTGCATCTTAGGCAGACGTCTTAGCCATTAAGCCACAGAGTTCCTCTCCTTATCAGCTGAGCCAGGGAGAAAGGTATATATTTAAAGTCACAACCCCTGGTATGCCCAAATGTGGGAGGAAGTTCACTGCTTCCATTCTCTGTCCATCGGCTCGTCATAAGAGACCATCCAGACAGAAACCCAATATTTTTACTGTTGCCTTTGTTACATTTGTGTTGTATTTGTGCTGATAAATAAATAAAGGGAGACTAGTATAGATCTATTTCAAGCTATTTAGCTCTCATCAGCTAGCCATACCCTTACTGGGATTTGAACCTGTGCTGTATTACATCTTAGGCAGATGTCTTAACCATTAAGCCACAGGTCCTCCTCCTTATCAGCTGAAGCCAGGGAAGTAGGTATATATTTAGTGTCACAACCCCTGGTATGCCCCGATTATGGGAGGAAGCTAACTGAAAATATATATATATATTCAAAACAAACATACAAATCCTCCTCCTTTACATACGTGGTCACCTCATGGCTGCTGCTGTGTTGCAATATTTTTGGGGAGGGCTTATTTTCGGGGAGGGATTATTTCAGCGCATGCGCTCAAAAGCCCAATTGGGCATACTATCCGGGGAAGGATAATATGAGGTCTTATTTTCAGGGAACCAGGGTAGACCCTTCCTTAAAATTAACCCTAGTAATGACATGCTTGTTACTCAGTTTTAAGCAAAGCCGAGAACAGCATGGGACCAAATCTGGAAAAAGAAATGATATAAAAATAGCTCTTTAAAAACGTGAGCAAAAAATGCTTCAAAATCCATTCCTTTGCCAAACAAATCAGCCTCAGAGGTTGACAGATAACACAGCCATCAGTTGCTATGTTTCAAATGTAGAAGTTATTCTTCCAAGGCTCTCGGCCATCTCTTAACGTGTGAAAAGTTCACCGTTTTCGACGTTTTGAAATATTCCTAGTCCTGAGAATCAAGCCAAGAAGAACATGCACGCCCTTAATATGGGGACGATCCAGCCCCAAATCATGTTCACACTTTTTGAGATTTCACGCCAGAAGTGTGAGCAGGGAATCCCAGAGCACGTCAGTAAATAATACCTCTCCTTGAATGGTGTTTTCGAGAGCAGAACAACTGCTCTGGCTCTGAAATCCTTGTTCGAGAATTGTTAAAAATTCTGCAAAGTGTCCAATTTGTAATTTGCAAATTACATCAGGAACTTAGATCATGCCTTTGTTAGTCTTGTATAGAAGGGGAAAAAAATCCATTTCCCACTGACTGATGTAGATGAACATGTAATAAATAGCTGCAGGGAAGATATGAAAGCAGAAGTTGATAGATAGCGCTGTTAACATTAGAGGGAAGGAATCGAACTGAATAGATTGTTGTGATTTTATATGAATTTTGCTAAACCCTGTGATTGAAAAACAAGAAAAACCTCCCCATTTCTCACTAGAGACTAATTTAATATTCTTTAAATTAACTCTGCCCTGGCTTGCCGGAATAGGATATGAGCATCGTATTCCAAAGGTTAATCTATATCTATCTATATCTAAAAATGGCTGTCTGTGTCTGTGTTTTCCAGAATAACTCTGGAACGGCTTGACAAATTTCAACCAAACTTGGTACACAGACAGTTTACCCTCTGGAAAAAAAAATACTGTGGTGGTAAGACACCCCTAACACTCCTCGGGGTGTACGTGTGCGTTCTGTTAAGATACAGCCTGTTGTGCCGTAAAATGGCTTCTACTGTTGTGCCGTAAAATGGCTTCTACTGTACTGCCGTAAAATGGCTTCTACTGTACAGCGCAGTGGAGTTGCCATGGTAACGGCTTCACACTCCTCCACAAGGGGGCTCCCTCTGGTAAGGGAGAAAAATCCAACATTAGAAATTATGTTTGGTCCAGATGTTTTCCCCCTATAAATTAATACCAGCAGTAGAAATTGGACTGCGTAGTCCAAAGAACAAACGCTTAAATGGAATAAATTACCAAGGAACGTTTAGAATTTCGCTTCAGCTGAATTGATCCACGGTAATAATGTTAAGAGAGGCTAGTAAAACCCAAATCCAGGTCGTCCCTGACTTACAACAGTTTATTTAGTGACCGTTCAAAGTTAAAATGCACTGAAAAATGTGACTTAGGACCGTTTTTCACACTTGTGGCCGTTGCAACATCCCCATGGTCACATGATCACAATTCAGACGCTTGGCAATGGGTTCATATTTATGACGGTTGCAGGGTCCCAGGGTCATGTGACCTTTTGCGACATTCTGAGGAGCGAAATCAACGGGAAATTTCAAATTCACTTAAACAGCCGTGTTTCTAAAACTCAACAAATGCAATGATTCATTTAACAACTGTGGCAAGAAAAGCCCTGCAAAACTCACTCGACAAATGTTTCACTTAGCAACATAAATTTTGGGCTCAGTTGTGGTCGTAACTCGAGGACTGCCTGTAATTGGTTCACTCTGCAGCTGTTACACTAGATCCTGAGGTTCAAATCCTTGCTCAACAACATTGCTAAGCTGTCTCTTAACTTCTCGAGTTGATGTCAACAAGTGACATTGCCGCCCAAAAACCAAGCCTAAATCAGTGTTTCTCAACCTTGGCAACTTGAAGATGTCCGGACTTCAACTCCCAGAATTCCCCAGCCAGCATTCGCTGGCTGGGGAATTCTGGGAGTTGAAGTCCAGACATCTTCAAGTTGCCAAGGTTGAGAAACACTGGCCTAAATAACAGAGAATAAATAGCAATAGGGTTCCACCACAAAACCGCGCTCGACTAAACCGCGCCCAACTAAACCCCGTCGCTGACGTCATCAACAGGGCTACAACAGCACGGAGACAGAAGCACGCTGTAAACCCTAAACCTAAAATTAACCCCTAAACCTAAACCTAACCCCCTAAACCTAACCCTAAACCTAATCCTAACCCTTAACCTAACCCTAACCCTAACCCTTAACCCTAAACCTAACCCTAACCTTTAACCTAACCCTAAAGCTAACCCTAAAGCTAACCCTAAACCTAACCCTTACCTTAAGTTGAATCGGCTTGCTTTCAAAGCGCTATTTAAAGCAACCTTCTTTCTCCGCGCTGGCTGTTGTCGCCCTGTTGATGACGTCAGCGACGCGGTTCAATCGGGCGCGGCTTAGTCGAGCGCGGTTTTGATGGGTCACGTAGCAATAGCAATAGCAGTTAGACTTATATACCGCTTCATAGGGCTTTCAGCCCTCTCTAAGTGGTTTACAGAGTCAGCATATTGCCCCCACAGTCTGGGTCCTCATTTCACCCACCTCGGAAGGATGGAAGGCTGAGTCAACCTTGAGCCGGTGAGACTAGAACCGCCGAACTGCAGATAACAGTCAGCTGAAGTGGCCTGCAGTACTGCACCCTAACCACTGCGCCACCTCGGCTCAGGGTTGAAACAAAGGGGTCCTTGGTGTTCACTTGAAGACATTTCATTACCCGATTAGGGAACATCATCAGTTCATCAGTGTTAGGGGTAGACTAATGAAACGCCTGCAAGAAAACAACCAAACTCAGAGAGCACCAAGGAGCCCTCAGAAACAAAGCAATGAAAACAGTGCAAAATAAATATTTTACTATGGATGTTAATACATCCAGGGAAACATTAGTATTAGTATTTATTAATGCTTATAGGCCGCCCTTTTCCCTGAGGGGACTCAGGGCGGCTTACATAAAATAAGGGGGGGGGGGTATACAGACAATAGACACAACAATACATAGAAGTAAAATAGTAAGCAACATTCAGGCCTTAACACAGGGATCCCTAATCTTTGGCCCACAGGCTAGTACTGATCTGTGGCCTGTTGGGACAAGACCGTGCTAGTGGCGGGAAAGCATGCGAAAAAAATGCGACAAAACATTTGTGCATTTGTGAGATTAGGTAGTATTGTGGCCCGACAGTGGAGCTGCCAGCCTATTCGGACAGTGAGGAGGGTTGGGGAGGAACCTGGGCTAGTCCTGGAGTCTGGGGAAGGCTCTGATGAGGGCTGTGTCGGAGGCAGAGAGGGGGCCAGGGCCGTCTGACAGTTATCAGCTGCCTTCAGAGTCAGACATCAGTGAGGCAGAAGAACAGCTGGAGCCTGTTCCCAGTGTGCGCATGCGCAGAGTTGCCAGACGAAGGGAACAGCTAAAGAACAGGGGTCGACTTGGGAGTAAAGCCACAGGTGGACGGTGAATGGCCCCTCCGAGAGGAAATAAAAGAGGAGCGAAGGGGGAGTGGAGTTTGCAGGAGACAATTAGTTCGCTTAATTGGTTCGTCACTCTCCGAGACCCCTTGCCAAGTTTTGCAGCTCTCCAAGCCAGATAAGGTCTGTGACTGTAAATCCTGCCTTGAAACACTTTGCTTGATGTGAAGAATTCACAATTAAATTAATAAAAGGAGTTTGCTTCATGCTCTTGGGTAGCCTTGGTCAGAACAAAGGGTTATGAGAGATTAGAGATTTGGCACGAGATAATGCCGTAGAATGATCTTGCATATTACCAATGCTTTAACTAATTAAACAGTGTTGCTTAATTGCCAGTCTTTCCAACTGAAGAGTAACCTCCGCTATTTTCTTCTTCCTCAAACGATTTCGGTAGGAAAAGTGTTCGAAGAAGAACATTCAAAGCTCCTTTTAGATAAGGAACCTCTTCAAGAATTAAGGAAAGAATGCACTGCCAAGAGGTAAAAAGCACTCTTTAAATCGGGGCAGGGAGATTTGTGTATCTTTTGCTTGTTCGTATACTAACCAACACATATCCTAAACGAAAACCAAATCTTGTCTGGTTTTTTTTGGAAAGACAGGTACTGAAGCTGAAACTCAAATACTTTTGCCACTAACGGGGAAGAGACGACTTTTTGGAAAAGGTTCTGCTACTGGGAAGGAGGGAAGGGAAAAGGAGAAAGGGAGGGCAGAGGAGAAGATGGTTAGAGAGATAAAGTTAGTTAGATATACTTATAAAATACAAACCCGAAATCTTTCTACTGGGAATAATCAAAGGGAAATATACGAAGAAAATTAAGTACATATTAACACATCTGCTAACTACAGCTAGAATAGCCTTTGCCCAATGCTGGAAACAAAATAATACCCCCTCGGGCGAATTAGTGATTAAAAAAAACTTTGGATTGTGCAGAGATGGACAAATTAACACTGAAATTAAAAGATAAAGAAGAGTCGGAATATTATGAAATTTGGAACAATTGGTACAAATGGCTGCAAAACAAGAATAAAATTAATTAAGCCAATAGATAGATAGATAGATAGATAGATAGATAGATAGATAGATAGATAGATAGATAGATAGATCGATAGATGATATATATATAGATAGATAGATAGATAGATAGATAGATAGATAGATAGATAGATGATAGATAGATAGATATAGATATATAGATATATATAGATATATAGATATAGATATAGATAGAACAATATCTAAATACAAATAATAAAATTCTATTCTATTCTAAATTCTATATAGAACTGTGTATAAAGTGTGTAAATATAGAAGTGAAATATTACATACATGTACAGGTATGATGACATAACAATGTTGATGTAATGACTGTAAGGTGTTGTAGAAGGGAAAAAATAATAATAATAAAAACATCTGCTAAAGATATACTTATTAGGCGCTGCGAGAATCAGGTGTCCATCATTTTGCTGGACACTTAATTCCTGCAGCTGACAAAATTCAATGACTACCAAGGTTTTTATTTGTCTAATGCCCTGATGGCGAACCTGTGGCATGCCGAGCCCTCTCTGTGGACACGCGCACTGTCGCCAGCTGCTCTTATAATTTCCGATGCGCACATACACGCCGGCCACCTGGTCTTCATGGGTGCTGGAGAAACACCATTGAAAGCGGCCCGAAAAATGGCCAAATATCCCAGGTTTGGAGCTGTTTTGGGGGCCGTATTTTTGGCTGTATTCTGGCATTGGAAACAGCCAGAAACAACCAAAATAACAGGCATGCGCGCACCAGCTAGTTGGCCTTTGGGTTTCCGATGCTCTGGGCATGCGAAGACCAGCTGGCCGGTGCCCGCATGTGCCCTCATTCATGCATGTTCTGGTTTGGGCACTCAGTGCCATCCCTGTCCTAGGTTAAAACTTCCCAAGACATCATTTCCCCCCTAATGTCCATGTCAGCGCATTACACAGGAAAGGTATCCTCCTTAACGTTGGCCATTTTCAGCCCAGCTACGCCGGATATTGGAAGTTAAGAGATTGGGCCCCCTCTCTCAATGGGGCAGAAATAACAATTTCTCAGAGAATACGGGTGCGTCGACAGCTGTTTCAGGAAGTCGTCCTTGCACATCTGACCGGTTTCTGTCTCCTTCCCCAGAGAGCAGTTCTTGAAGACCAATGCTCAGCTGACCATCAGGCGGAGACAATTGCTCTCAGAGCTTTCCTGTATTTATCCGATTGATACGGTGAGTGACAAGTTTTTCTAAGGTGGAAGGGCCGTTTCGGGAGTTTAATTAAGTGTCTGGCTTTTATGCTGGAGGAAAATCTGAACCTCAGTTATCCTAAACCAGTGTTTCTCAACCTTGGCAACTTGAAGATGTCCGGACTTCAACTCCCAGAATTCCCCAGCCAGCATTCGCTGGCTGGGGAATTCTGGGAGTTGAAGTCCGGACATCTTCAAGTTGCCAAGGTTGAGAAACACTGTCCTCAACATTAACTATCCACGATGAACAAAAAACGACCTTAGCTCAAGCAGCCCAGAGCTCATGTGTTGGGACATAAGGTTCTGCATCCCTATATTTCCAGGTTCAATTCCTGGGGTCTTAAATTCAGAGGGGTGAAAGGGCTGGGAGAGGCCAGTACAGGTAGTCCTCAAATTACATCCGCATTTTGAGCCCACAATTTCCATTGCTAAGTGAGACATTTGTTAACTCTGTTTTGCCCCACGGTGGTTCAATGAATCGCTGCAGTTGATAAATTAGTAGCCTGGTTGTTAAGTGAATCCGGCTTGCCAAATTGAGGGGATCAGATGACCCCGGGACACAGCGACCGTCATAAATATGAGCCAAGGGCCAATCATTCAGAATTTGGATGACACGACTATGGGGAATACCGCAATGGCCGCAAGTGTGAAAAACGGTCATAGGTCACTTTTTTTAATTGTATGGAATGGTCCCTAAATGAATAGTTGTAAGTTGAGGACTGCCTGTAGTTTCTCCCATTGTATTTATTGAAATATTTGAGGCGGGGGGAAGGAATCAGCTAACACTTCGCAGTCATGTACTGTCTAAAGTGGAAGGGGCAGCATATAAATTTTAGATGGATGGATGGATGGATGGATGGATGGGGAGGGGAGGGGAGGTTGGGTGCGTGGGTGAGAAGATATATATATATTTCCACCTGCTAAGTGGGCAGGAGCTGGAGCAAGGGACGGGAGCTCACTATATATATAGTGTCCCTTGCTCCAGCTCCTGCCCACTTAGCATGTGGAAAGCATGTAAAAGCAGGGAGATAAATAGGAACCACTTTGGTGGGGAAGGTCACAGCGTTCTGTGTGCTTCTTCGGACAATGCTGGGTCCCTTGGCTGTACAGTGGGGAAACCTTTACATACATACATGTACAGGGCGGGGCATAACCTTTTCCTAGGGGGTCACAGCAAGATCGACAGCAGTTTACAACTTCCGCGACACCTCATTTTAAAGCCCATAAAAAACTGAATTGAATGAGCTATTAAATGTTAAATTTGCTTTAAGAATGGCTGGAAAATTCGATTCGGAAGAACAAAGGATCATTGACAGAATAAAATGCATTGCCTTTCGAGAGGCTCGCGATGCTGGAGCGACGTTTATCAATCGAAAATGGATTGCAAACAAATTGAAACGTCATCCGGATTGGGTTACTGATAATTGGAACAAAACAGCCCAAGAATGTTTCACAAAATTTGGAGAAGGGCGTCCTCTGCAACTGTCCCAAGAAAGCAAAGCCATCATTGCAACTGGCAGTCGCAAACAACGAAAAGGAAACCGAAAAGTGGCCCAAGAAATCCTTCAAATTCGTGGAAAACGAGTTGATCAAAGGACAATCGGCCGATATCGAGAACGAGAAGGTTTGAAGCCATTCCACGTCATTTGCAAACCATTGAAAACTCAAACACACGTTCAAGATCGGCTTTGGTTGTGCGATTGGTTGTCTGAATGGACCGAGGAAGATTTTCTTCATTTGGCGCCATCTGACGAATTCTTCGTTTATGCCATTCGAAAACCGAATTTCCAGAACGATCGAATTTGGGCTAAAGACGTCGACGACATCTCCAAACATGAACGATATCGACAAATCGTTCGCAATCCGACTTGCATCGGGATTTTCGTCATTTTCACAGCCAAGAAACTGCATTGGGTTTTGAAGGATAAAGGGGAATCCTGGGATGGCAGTTATTTCCGTGAGAAAATTTTATTGGAGAATGTCATTCCATTTCTCAGTGATCCAGACAATGTCTTGGTGGTTGGTGAGGCTGTCTTTCTTCATGACAAAGCTCCTTGCATGCGTGCAAATGCGACTCAGCAATTGTTAAAGGAAAACAATGTCGAATTTTGGGGCAATGACGTCTGGCCGGGAAATTCGCCAGATCTCAATCCGGCAGAGAACATTGGGGCCATAATTAAGGATGAAGTGGAAGCTCTGATGATTCAGGAGCAAGGTCAAAATCGATATTCGGTTGAAACTTTGAGAATGAATTTGGAAACTGTGTTGAAAAATCTGGAAAATCGAACGGAACTGTTTGAAGATTTGTTGTGTTCTTATCCACCTCGTTTGAATGCTGTTCGAAGGGCTAATGGTGGTCATACTGACTATTAAATCGTGTCAATAAACTCAGTTTTTGATGGGCTTTCGAATGGTGTATGAATTATTTGTGTTGTTATTACAAGTGTTGCTGTGACCCCCTAGGAAAAGGTTATGCCCCGCCCTGTATGTATATATATTAAGATGTACAATATGTGTGCCAGCTTGCTGTCAGAATCGGGAGTTTTATCAACATGGCCCTGATACAACTTCACTTTCTGCCATTCAATCCGCAGAACGATCAAGAACATTATTTTATTTGTGGAGTGAAGCTGCCCAATTCTGAAAACTTCCAAGGTAACTGGGGATTTACCTTCTCGTTTTGTGATCTCATTTTGTGCAATGGAATAGGCCAACAACATCCCCCACCCCCACCCCGTTTCTGTTAAAACTGTTGTTGTTGTTGTTGAGACAAAAAAAAATTGCTGGCTGGGGAATTCTGGGCATTGAAGTCCACACCTCTTCAATCAACCTCTTGCCATGATTGCAAAATGCCGCACTAGAAAATTGTGAAGCTTGGAGTAGATTCAGTCCTGGAACAGTATTCTTGAAGCATTTTGCTCCTGTTTTCAAAGCCATACTGCCCAAATCGCGAAGAAACCTGCAAAACAACTGCACGATCTTAGAATTATGTGTCACGTTTTATGAATTGGACTTGAGCAAAAGGAGAGGATAAAACGGAGAGAAAGGAAACCATCCTGATATTCCTCAACAGCTGGATACTGTTTCTTAAGGCTGCTATTTGATAGTGCCTGTGAGGCTGTTAATATTTTTACAAACTCTTCAATTGTCCCACAGTATGGTTAAAAATTTTGGAGAGGAAAATGAAATCAGATTGCATTGAGGGAGAGTTGCTTTCATCTTTTTTTATATATATATTTTGGAGAGGGAAAGAATTAAAGGAACGAGGCTATGGAAAACACAGATTTGAACCCCAGAGGATAAAGTTAATCCATAAAATCAAAGGTCTTTGAACTAACAACTCCCTCCCCTCCCCTCTTGCTCTAAATCATATTTTTTTAATCGAATATCTCTTTTCTTAAGGTTTCCTGTGTTGCCTCTTGTCACCAAAAAAACCTTGACACAAATTTATACAAGTAAAAATTGTAATTTCTTTTAAGGTTTGCCCCAGAAAATGTTTTTTTTTTCTATACAGAAAACTCAGACGCATAGACGATAAGTTAGTTCCTCCACTAACATCCTTCTGTCTTCCATAAACCTGAGTTTTCTTTGTAGGAAAAAAAAGGAAAAGTAGAAAAAGGAAGAGGAGAAATGGGAAGTTTCCAAGGAAGATGAAGGAGATTGTGAGCTAGTGGGGGATGTGGCCAGGTGGGGGACCGCTGTTTTGGCCATGAAGGATGCTTTCCCTGGACAAGAGGTATTTGGGGAAAGGTGCTACACAAAAGGGTTAACTATGAGTGAAATTAAAAGCAGTGCAGGGCATGAAAATTGCCATCTGCAATCCTTTTATCCAGCCCAAATTCTTTCTCTTATTGAAGCACTCTTGTTTTGACTTCCGTATACCTCAATTAAACCGGTAGTGATGAATGCATTGGACTAGAAAACCAGGAGACTGGGAGTTCTAGTCCTGAAAGCCAGCTGGGTGATCTTGGGATGATCATTAGGAGCCTATGACTTCTAATCCCACTTTAAGCATGTAAGCTGGCTGGGTGACTTTGGGCAGATCACTAGGAGACTGAGTTCTAGTCCTGACTTAGCCATGTAAGCTGGCTGGGTGACTTTGGGCAGATCACTAGGAGATTGTGAGTTCTAGTCCTGATTTAGGCATGTAAACTGGCTGGGTGACTTTGGGCAGATCACTAGGAGATTGTGAGTTCTAGTCCTGACTTAGCCATGTAAACTGGCTGGGTGACTTTGGGCAGATCACTAGGAGCCTGTGAGTTCTAGTCCTGACTTAGCCATGTAAGCTGGCTGGGTGACTTTGGGCAGATCACTAGGAGCCTGTGAGTTCTAGTCCTGACTTAGCCATGTAAGCTGGCTGGGTGACTTTGGGCAGATCACTAGGAGACTGTGAGTTCTAGTCCTGACTTAGGCATGTAAGCTGGCTGGGTGACTTTGGGCAGATCACTAGGAGCCTGTGAGTTCTAGTCCTGACTTAGCCATGTAAGCTGGCTGGGTGACTTTGGGCAGATCACTAGGAGACTGTGAGTTCTAGTCCTGACTTAGCCATGTAAGCTGGCTGGGTGACTTTGGGCAGATCACTAGGAGACTGTGAGTTCTAGTCCTGACTTAGCCATGTAAGCTGGCTGGGTGACTTTGGGCAGATCACTAGGAGAGTTCTAGTCCTGATTTAGGCATGTAAACTGGCTGGGTGACTTTGGGCAGATCACTAGGAGACTGTGAGTTCTAGTCCCACCCAAGGCATGAAAGGCAGCTGGGCCAGTCGCTTCCTCCCTGCCCTAGGAAGCAAACAATGGCAAACAGCTTCCAAAATCTTGCCTGGAAAACTGCAAGGATTTGTCCAGGCAGTCTGGCCGGACTCAGCTCTGATTCGAAGGCCCACAAATATAATCTAAACCCCTCAATTAAGAACGAATCCCAAAATCTGGAGAGCACAACTGGGGGTCCCGCTCTGAAAGCTTGAACTGGTCAGCTGGACTGAACGGCGTGTGCTCTTGTTTGATTCTTCTTCACAGCAAAGGATGATGGGAGTATTGCCGTCGCTCTGGGCTATACGGCTCACCTGGTCTCCATGATTTCCTACTTCTTGCAAGTACCACTCAGGTATCCCATCCTTCACAAGGGCTCCCGGTCGGCCATCAAAGATAACATTAATGACAAACTGACTGAGAAAGAAAGAGAGTAAGTATCTTTTTTTAACTCTCATTTTGAAGAAGGAGGGGCACCACATACTTGAAGGATAATATGGGTTTTTTTTTTGGCTTAAAAATAGAATAGAATAGAATACGGAATGGAATAGAATAGAATAGAATACAGTATAGAATATGGAATGGAATAGAATATGGAATAGAATGGAATAGAGAATAGAATAGAATATGGAATGGAATAGAATAGAATGGAATAGAGAATAGAATAGAGAATGGAATAGAATAGAATACAGAATAGAATACAGAATAGAATATGGAATGGAATGGAATAGAATATAGAATGGAATAGAGAATAGAATAGAGAATGGAATGGAATAGAATAGAATAGAACAGAACAGTGATGGTAAACCTATGACATGCGTGCCACAGGTAGCATGTGGAGCCATATCTGAGGGCATGCGAGGCGTCGTCCTATGTCATCTCCAGGGCCCATGCACACGCTGGCCAGCTGATTTTCGGCCAACCGGAGGCCCACACCCATACTGCAATGCCCTCTCCCCCGCACACATATGTGCACACACACACCCTCCCCCATGCTCCCCTCCACCCATGCGCACAGGCCTCATTGAAGCCTCTGGACTTCAATGGGGTTTGGCTCACATGCCATAAGTGGTAGCGCAGGGGGGGGTCGTGCACGGACGTGCCGCACCCATAATGCAACCCCCCCAGTGTGCATGTGTGCATGAGAGGCGCACCCCCCATTTTTTTGCATGCTTTTTTGCGCTCCAGAGGCTATATAGGAGCCTCGAGAGGGAGAAAAGAGCCCCTCCCCCGAGGCCCTCTGAAGGGTTCAGGAGCTTCCCTGAAGCCTCCGGAGCACAAAAATCCTGAACATATGGGCAAACGGGAAGTTCAGGAACGGACTTCCGGTTTGCTCGTAGGGTCGGTTTAAGCCCTCTGGAGGCTTCAGGGTCCTTTAGAAGGTGTCCCTGAAGCCTCCGGAGGGCATAAAAGGAGCCTACGAGCAACTGCCAGAGACACCACGGGCTGCTTCTTTGATATTTCCAGGGTGGCCCCGCAGGCTAGATTTAAGCACCCCGTGGGCCGGATCTGGCCCGTGGGCCTTGAGTTTGACACCCCCGTTTTTTTTTAAAAAATCCCATGTTAAAACCATTTTAATTTATCCTGAAGTGTCTTCTCCCTCGATTGATTTATCAAACTTTTATGCCACCCATCTGGCCAGACGCGATTCCAGGAGACTTAACAGCTTTGTTGATAGTTTTGGTAGCTTGTTTTGTTAGTGGTACTTACTCTCCAAGAAGACACCCCACACACATACCCCTGAGCTCAACACCTGCAGTTCAGTTGCATTCCCTCCCCCTCGTTGAAGGCAACTTAACCATGTTGTCTTTAACGGGCCAGAAGCGAAGCTCTGAGGCCTCGTGAAACTTCCAGCAGCGTTGAAGCCACAGGAAACACAAGACCTTTGGGAATAGGTACAGAAGTCTTAAACAGTAGTCAGTAAAACACACTTTATTCTTGCTTGTTGGGGGTTTTTTAAAGAGGAGAATTAAAAAAACCTCTTTAGCTTCCTGCAAGTAGCACGTTCGGAGTTATTGCCAAGACCTCCTTGTTGAAACGAAGTTGACTGTCTCGTTCTCCTAGAGCAGCGTTTCTCAACCTTGGCAACTTGAAGATGTCTGGACTTCAACTCCCAGAATTCCCCAGCCAGCGAACGCTGGCTGGGGAATTCTGGGAGTTGAGGTCCAGACATCTTCAAGTTGCCAAGGTTGAGAAACACTGTCTTAGAGCATGGTGAAACAGCTGCTTCTGATTTGCCCCATCTATAATATTCACTAGATGTCCTATTAAAAAAATCTCCAGAGATTCTCCATCATCCAAGTCCTGGTTGTTCCCTTTTTTAGGAGGCCACTGGACTTCCTCGCTTTTTCCTTTGAAGATGTTTTGCTTCTCATCCGGGAAGCTTCTTCAGCTCCGACAGGATGGCGAGGGAATGGAAGGATTGACACTCCTTGCAGACAGCTGGTCATTTGCATCCTTTTAGAGGGCTGTTGAAGCCCTTGGAGGTTTATCTGTGTCCTCAGGTTCGCCTGAGTGGTGCAAATGGTTCCCGTAGTCTGCCATTTTTCTCTGGAAATCCATTCGTAGGAACGTTAGAAGAAAGGTGTCAACTCGCGAAGCACCCCTGCTCTGCTCTCGAGTTGCCATAGGAAAGGGGGCGATGGGAAACCGATGAAACAACATGGCAGCAAAAGACAAGATGCACATTCCAGACTTGTATCCCTCAAGGCTGTATCCCAGGTTTACTTACAAGAGGCCGGAGGGGAGTGATCTTTACAAACTGTGAAATTGCCCCCTTTGGCAAATGTGATTGATGACACACTCTGGAAGAGGGGGGGCGGTGTGAAACAGGGTCATGATTGGGGGCCGTAAATTATGTGGGGTCAGAGCTGGCTTCACCTAGGAACATGCCTACCTGAAGCTCCTAATAAATAACTGGATTTATTTTGAAGCTTGGCTTGAGGCTCATGATTTAATTAGGGCACCTGTTGGAACCCTGACAAAAGGAAGCTATAAAATTCAGGACTTGGGAGAGGAAATTTGCTGCGGGCTTGCACCATTGTTATTTTTTCCTCCAGAAATTTGAAAAGAAATCCCATAAATGCATGCTGTCCGTACATCTTTCTGGCAGCGTTGTTGTTGTTGTTAGTTACAAAGTCGTGTCCGACCCATCGCGATAACGGATAACATTCCTCCAGGCCTTCCTGTCCTCTACCATCCTCTGGAGTCCATTCAAGCTCACGCCGACTGCTTCGGTGACTCCATCCAGCCATCTTCTCTGCCGTTCCCTTCTTCCTTTGGCCTCCATCGTTCCCATCATGAGGCTCTTCTCCAGGGAGTCCTTCTTCCTTCTCATTAGGTGGCCAAAGTCTTTGAGTTTCCTCTTCAGGATCTGGCCTTCTCAAGAGCAGTCAGGGTTGATCTCCTCTAGGACTGACCGGTTGGATGGCCTTGCAGTCCAAGGGACTCAACGCAGGAGTCTCCTCCAGCATCAGAGTTCAAAGGCCTCTACTCTCTTAATTTCAAGTTTTTGGCAGCGTAACAACTCTGAAACTAGAATAGGATGAAATCCTAGAAATCTGGTGTGAGGGAAGAGGCTGATGAAAGGAGTCAAGTTGAAAAAACAAGTTAGGAGAAGGGCGAAAAAAAATCCTTTTTTATTTTCCTTCCATTAGATCCTCATGGGAAGAAGGGCAGTAGGGCAATTGCTTGAGATGTGGCTGATTGCTCCATTGTAATCTTCCATCCTCTTCCTTTCCCGTGATCTTAACCAGAGTTGTAAGGGGTGGAAGGAAAGAGTGCCAGAATCCAAGGCCTGCAACATTTTATCCCCCTCCCCGCTTGTTTAATGTGCAATGCACAAAATTGCACAGCCATTATGCTTAATCAAACGATTTCGGTTGGAAAGGATCGTTTTTCACGATTTGGACTTCTCCGTGAATCGAGGCTTAAGCCGTTCTGCGTTGAGAGAACGTGAGCCGGCGAAATATATATATATATTTTTTTTTTTTACTCGAGGCTTCTTCGTCCGAGCCTCTTTTTTCTTTTTGCGTTTGTCTCCTCTGGGGCTTTTCCAGGTTCAGTTTGAAACGCAAGCAGGTTTGATTAGAAGAAAAATCAGGCTCCCTTATAAACCACATTTTTTTAATTTTATTTTAATGGGAGATTAGAAACAGACGGCAGGTGTTTAAAAAACAATTCGGTGTTTTACACTTTTGAAAAAAGTACAGTAGTTTGGATTAAAGGCAGATGTCACCAGGGGTCTCAACCTTGACAACTTTAAAGAGGTCTGGACATCAACTCCCAGAATTCCCCAGCCAGCCTAGCCTAGCTGGCTGGAGAATTCTGGGAGTTGAAGTCCAGACTACTTAAAGTTGCTAAGGTTAAGAAACTGTGCTATAAACATAGTCACTGGCCTTTTGGCACCTATGAAATTGATGCCTTGGAATATAAAGTTTACGAGCCACAGAATTTAACAACACTGGTAGTCCTCAACTTACGACCACAATTGAGCCCAACATTTCTGTTAAGCGAGGTGGTTGCTAAGTGGATTTTGCCTCATTTTACGACCTTCCCTGTCCCTTCAGTTGTTAAATGAATCTCTGCCGTTGTTAAGTAAGGAGCAGAGTTTTTAATTAGCCTCGTTCCCCATTGACTTTAATTGCCTGAAGATTGCAAAAAGCGACCACATGGCTCAGCGACACTGCAGCCGTCATAAATATGAGTCAGTTGCCAAATGTCCAAATTTTGATCACCTGACCATGGGACTGCTGCCGTTGTCGTAAGTATGGCAAAACAGTCATTCCAGCACCGTTATAACTTTTGAACGGTCACTAAATGAACTTGAAAATCGAGGGCTTACCTGTAAATACGTTTATAATTGAGAACCCGAGATAGCATTTTTGTTTTTAAGCTGAAGAGGATTTTCTCTTTAAAACAAGAATAGATTGTTTTAAGCTTTGTTTTAACAGTTAACATTTGACTCACTTGATAAAATATACATTACAGGTTTTTTTTCTTCAAATTATACAGAGAACAAGTCAAACTATACACCAGTCAAGTCAAGATAGCAATATATATATGTATATGTATATGTATATGTATATGTATATGTATATGTATATGTATATGTATATGTATATGTAGGTAGGTAGGTAGGTAGGTAGATAGATGATAGATAGATAGATAGATAGATAGATAGATAGATAGATAGATAGATAGATAGATAGATAGATAGATAGATAGATATAGATATAGATATAGATATAGATATAGGGAGAGAGACCGCTTCACGGTGCTTTTACAGCCCTCTCTGAGCGGTTTTACAGAGTCAGCCTCTTGCCCTCAACAATCTGGGTCCTCATTTTACCCACCTTGGAAGGACGGAAGGCTGAGTCAACCTTGAGCCTGGTGAGATTTGAACTGCTGAACTGCAGCTAACAGTCAGCTGAACTAGCCTGCAATACTGCACTCTAACCACTGAGTCACCCCGGCTCTCTAAATGGTTTACAGAGTTAGCCTATTGCCCCGCAACAATCTGGGTCCTCGTTTTACCAACCTTGGAAGGACGGAAGGCTGAGTCAACCTCGAGGTGGTCAGGATTGAACGCCTGGCAATGGCCAGAGTTAGTCTGCAATATTGTATTCTAACCATTGAGCCACCACAGCCCTTCCTTCCTTCCTTCCTTCCTTCCTTCCTTCCTTCCTTCCTTCCTTCCTTCCGCTTCACAGTGCTTTACAGCCCTCTCTAAGCAGTTTACAGAGTCAGCATATCACCCCCTACAATCTGGGTCCTCGTTTTACCCACCTTGGAAGGACAGAAGGCTGAGTCAACCTTGAGCCTGGTGAGATTTGAACTGCTGAACTGCAGCTAACAGTCAGCTGAACTAGCCTGCAATACTGCACTCTAACCACTGAATCACCCCGGCTCTCTAAACGGTTTACAGAGTTAGCCTATTGCCCCGCAACAATCTGGGTCCTCATTTTACCAACCTTGGAAGGACGGAAGGCTGAGTCAACCTCAAGCTGGTCAGGATTGAACTGGCAGTGGACGGAGTTAGTCTGCAATACTGTATTCTAACCATTGTGCCACCATAGTCCGTCCTTCCTTCCTTCCTTCCTTCCTTCCTTCCTTCCTTCCTTCCTTCCTTCCTTCCTTCCTTCCTTCCTTCCTTCCTTCCTTCCTTCCTTCCGCTTCACAGTGCTTTACAGCCCTCTCTAAGCAGTTTACAGAGTCAGCATATCACCCCCTACAATCTGTGTCCTCATTTTCCAACCTTGGAAGGACAGAAGGCTGAGTCAACCTCGAGCTGGTCAGGATTGAACTCCTGGCAGTGGACAGAGTTAGTCTGCAATACGGTATTCTAACCATTGTGCCACCACAGCCCTTCCTTCCTTCCTTCCTTCCTTCCTTCCTTCCTTCCTTCCTTCCTTCCTTCCTTCCTTCCTTCCGCTTCACAGTGCTTTACAGCCCTCTCTAAGCAGTTTACAGAGTCAGCATATCACCCCCTACAATCTGTGTCCTCATTTTTACCAACCTTGGAAGGACGGAAGGCTGAGTCAACCTTCAGCTGGTCAGGATCGAACTCCTGGCAACGGGCAGAGTTTGCCTACAAGGCTGCATTCTAACCATTGCGCCACCACTGAGATGCACTGAGTAACAGCATATGCTATTAAGTGGAGGGTCGAATGCGTTTTGGAAGTGTTTGTGTAAGGAGAGGGGTTACGAAATCAAAAAGACGAATAGGTGAAAAGAAACCGTTTGGTTCCAAATGTTATTATTTTTTCCCCGCAGTTATGGCTGGGAGGGCTCTCAAGAATGATTGCGGAAGAATCCTTAGCTGATTGCTTAATAGAAAAGCCAAAAAAAAAAATGGGCACAATTTCTTGTATTTTTAAGCTGTGGTCTACTGAGGTGTAATAAATCACCGTTTTTGCCAACAGGGTGTTGTTATCCACAAAATGAGAATATTCTCATATGCATCAAACTGAGGCAGCTTAAGTTCTAGTGACTTCACTACATAGTTGTGTAGTGATCTAAGCTTTCACGTGTTCTGTTTCTAATATTTCAGCCTGAGAAACTCTTTGGACAAAAATGCATCATTTTTAAGACAAGATGTTAGGAAGTCGGTCCAATATTTCAGCTTCTTTTCTGATTCTGGGTTGGATAGTTTAGCTGAGATGTTGATCATCGTCCAAGAACCTGATGCTGTGTTTTATTGCTCAGGTAGTCCTCAGCGTACGAGCCCCAAGCTTCTGTTGCTAAGTGAGACAGTTGTTAAGTGAATTTCACCCCATTATATGACACACGGGCAGCGTGGTACGATGGCCTAGGGGTGCAGCTCTCGCCTCACAACCAGGAGCCTGTGAGTTTGATCCCAGGTAGAGGTAGATATTTCTCTCTCTGGGCACGTTGAGAATATATCTGTTGAATATAACTCCGCACTGGTGACAATAAGGGCATCTGGCCACTCAACACTTAGCTCCATTCAGTTGCCCAGACTACACCCCGTAAGGGATTATGGGGTCATTAAAAGAAGATGATGATGGGACACGCAAGCAGCTTGATTTGCAAGAGTGGCCAGCACATACACAGACAGCTCCCCTCCCAGCCCCCCTCACCGGGTCCCCAAGCCACAAAGGTCGGGGACCCCTGTTTTATATCCCTAAATTGATGGTGGGGGTTTCCTACATTTATGTCTATATAAAACCTGTTTTACCTTTCTGATCTGCGGACGGCTCTGTTCTGACCCAGTCTTAGCCAAAGCAAGAAACGGACTCCTTTTCACGGAAAACCCTCCTCTTTATTTACCTCTTGTGAATTAATTGCATTCAGCCACTGAAAACTCCAAGCAAGAATCCTGCAAGGAGTTAATTGCAGCAACAGACCTTATCAGTTCCTGGTGATAATTGCTCCCAGCTGAATGGCTGCAAATTAAGTTCTGGCAATGCACGAAACACAATGAGCAAAACCTCCAGAACTGTTGTCTCCTACGACCACCACTCCCCTCTCCTTCTATTTATTCCCCAGACAGGGAGGGCCCATTCTGCATCCACGTGTGCCTTGCTTCCAGAGCCGACTCCTTGTCCTCCGTTGTCCTCCTCTCCTAACTGCTCTGAGCCAAGGTGGCGCAGTGGTTAAATGCAGCACTGCAGGCTACTGCTAGATCATCAGGTCAGCGGTTCAAATCTCACCGGCTCAGGGTTGACTCAGCCTTCCATCCTTCCGAGGTGGGTAAAATGAGGACCCAGATTGTTGGGGGCAATATGCTGACTCTCTGTAAACCGCTTAGAGAGGCCTGAAAGGCCTATGAAGCGGTATATAAGTCTACTGCTATTGCTATTGCTGTGCATACGTGCACCTGGAACAGGCCCCCAGCTGTTCTTCCTCCTCACTCATAGCAGCCTCCAAAGGCAGCTTGGCATTCTTGTATCCCACCAGAGATTCTACTAGTTGTAGTAGGCCGCAGTCTTGCTGGCCAGACGACTCTACCTGGAAACACTGCAGGAGGAAGCCTAAAAACACCTGCAGGCATAAGCATATCCATATATAAAGTCATTTCTTTTTCAGTGTGCACCTGCAGATTTCCTTATTTGAGGGGATGACAGCAAAAATGACTAGGATTTATTCACACTTCCCTTTTTTTGTTTGTTTCAGATTTCCGCTCTATCTAAAAGGAGGAGAGAAACTACAGTTCGATTACGGTGTCTTCCTTTTGAACAAAAATATTGCACAGGTATGTTCGTTCTAAGCAAGTTACCCTTCTGGATGGGAAGAGTGGAGGTTGAGAGGGAGGAGGCTGTTGCAGGAAGTCCTCGCTTAATGACGGTAATTGAGATTGGAATTTCCATGGAGGGGTCCTTGGTGCTCCCTCTGAGCATGGAGGTTTTCTTGCAGATGTTTCATTACGGAAACTAGGTAACATCATCAGTGTTGATCATCATTATCAGAGCACTGATGATGTTGCCTAGTTGGGTGTTGTGGCCCAGCAGGAGCCGTTGGAGCTGCAAACAGACTCCGATAGCGAGGGACCCTATGAGTCGGCTCTGGAAGATGTGGAGGACCCTGGACAGGGTTCAGATTCTGAGCAGGGACCAGAGAGGCTGGTTGGCCACCAGGAGGTGCCTGAGGCATGGAGCAGCGGTGAAAGCCAAAGGGAGCGTGCCCATGACATCAGGCCCTGGAGCAGTGGTGAAGACGTCAGGCCTTTGAGCAGTGATGAGGTTCAGAGGGTCCCGGATGCCCGGCAGAGACGGGCGGATAAACACCGGCAGCAATTAAGGAGACAAAGGAGATAATTGGACCAGGTGGTTGTAATTAGGCCCCTCCCAAGAGAGTATATAAGGAGAGACTTTGGGAGGAGGCTGTTTGCAGGATTCAACTAATATAATAAAGCTGGAGAAGCTCTCGTGTGTATTTCTTATCTGTGGAAGTCTGAGTTGCTGCCAAAGTCTTGTCAGTGTGTTAATTTACTGTGAATAAATTGTCTAGCAGTAATCTTGTGTCGGTGTGCCTCACCGTACGAGAGGGGTCAGAACAGTTGGGTAATGAAATGTTTGCAAGAAAACCACCAAGCTCAGAAAGAGGCCCAAGGAGGTCATAGTCCTCCTCCTTCTCTGCAAACTCCAATCCCTTCTAGCACTGATGATGTTACTTAGTTGGGTAATGCAACGTCTGCAAGAAAACCACCATGCTCAGAGAGCACCAAGGACCCATAGTCTTCCTTCTCCTCTTCCCCCCCCCTCCCTTCAACTGATGATGTTACCCACTTGGGTAACGAAACGTCTGCAAGAAAACCACCATGCTCAGAAAGCACCTCATTTCAACCCTGAGCTATTGGAATTTCCATGGCTAAGCAATGCGGTTTTAAGCATGACATCGCATGGCCATACACTTTAGCGACAGCAGTTACGGTAGTCCCATTAAGCTGATCATTACGGGTCGTTAAAGGTCTCACCTGCCCTCGACTGACTTCCTGCCTGCTTCCCCAGTGACTTTGTGGGAAGCCAACAGGAAAAATTGTAAATCACAATCATGAGTAGAAATCCAGGTTGGTTGTTGAGCAGCCAGATCACAACAGTGCGTCTGCAGGGGCACTTTGAAACTTTGAGAATTGGTCATAAGGACCACTCGCAGAACGCCATCGCAAGTTTGAATGGTCACTGAACAAGTGGTTGTGAAATGAGAACCTTCTGTACTTTTCTATCATCACATAGCTGTGGGATTTCTATACCAGAAGCCTTCTCCATTTATATGTTCAATCATTCTTTGCTTATTATGGCCACGTTTGGTGCCAACTTGGGCAGCTAAAGGCCATACAAGAATATGAAGCTGGAGGCTCAGTTTAACCTGTTGTTCTTTATTTGAACCGATTATTGGTTTGAACTAAGAACACCAGGACCAGAAATGTTAAGGCAAACAAGGACTATCGTCAGATAGTTCCACTGGTAGCATGAATTAACTTTTAAGCGTGATTTAGCCGATTCCCTACGTGGATTTCCCCTGGGACTACCTGGGAGGGAAGTAGCCACCAGATTGTGAGAACATGAGTGAATGAATGAGGAGATCTCACATTGCAACGAGCAAGGACCTGCATTCCATTTTACAGCTACCATGATTGTAGAGCTGCTACAGCGCAGTGGTTAGAATGCAGTACTGCAGGCTGTCAGCGTTCCAAGTATCATGTAGAATTAAATCAGAGTCCAAGGCAAAACGATCCTTAAAGTTCCAATTTAATAAAGCAGAAATCTTAGCACATCTGTGTTAATCCCAATACTGGAAATTACATCACAATTCCACCCAGTTAAAAGTTCACGATCTTGTCCCCACACCCACAATCCACATGGGCCAATCTTCTTCTTCCACGCTGGCGTCTCCACCCAGCTGCTTCCGGTCAGGTGTAAAAGTGCGGAGACAAAAGATGACCTTGGCCTCTAGACAAGAATGAAAACAATACATTCCACAATCCTACTCCTGTCTGTTCCCCCCTCCCATCAACTATACTAATGAAACAGCATAATGAAATAAGAGAAAGTGTGGCAGGCCAAAATTCTGAAAGGAATATAATTGCAGGCCTGACACAGGCTACTTTTGCTGACTGCCACCAATTTGGCAGATTGAATCTCACCAGGCGCAAGGTTGACTCAGCCTTCCGTTGTTCTGAAGCCTGTACAATGAGGACCCAGATTGTTGGGGGCAAGAGGCTGACTCCTTAAACCCCTTAGAGAGAGCTGTAAAAGCATTGTGAAGTGGTATAGAAGTCTTAAGTGCTCTTGCTATTGCTACCAATAGCATGCTACCATGATTGTTGGCCGAGCAGGGGCAAAAATAGCAAGAGAAATGATTGAAGCCTGGGAAACGGGCCCTTTCCAGTCAGTACGAGTGCTGATTTACCACCGGCCTACCAAGTACAATGCATTCAGAAAGTGTTTTCTTTTTCATAAACGTACAGGCATTTCTAACATTCGGGTTTTTTTTCAATTTGTCATTGTAGGGGTATACTGAGTGTAGATTAATGAGAAGAAAAATGAAATTTTAACAACTGTAGAATCGGGCTGCAGCATAACAAAATTGACAAAAGGGATCTGAATACTCTCTGAATGCCCTGCCCTGTTGATTTGCACTGCTTGGTTTTTATTGTTTTCCCCCCCCCTTTTTTTGCCTCTTGACCCTCATAAATGTTGCGGGAGAAGAGGGCCCCCCTCCTCTTAATCTATAATAGCCAAATATCCCACACCTAGAATACTGCATCCAGTTTTGGTCAACAGACTATAAAAAGAGGTTGAGACTCTAGAAAGAGTGCAGAGAAGAGCAAGCAGGATGATGAGAGGACTGTAGGTTAAAACATACCATGGACAGTTGCAGGAACTGGGCATGGCTAGTCTAGTGAAGAGAAGGACCAGGGGAGACAGGAGAGCAGCCTTCCAATATTTGAGGGGCTGCCACAGAGAGGAGGGGGATCAAGCTATTTTCCAAAGCACCCGAAGGCCAGAGAAGGAATAATGGATGGAAACTGAACAAGGAGAGATTCAACTTGGAAATGAGGAATTTCCTGACAGTGAGAACAATCAACCCATGGAACAGAAGTTGCCTTCGGAAGTTGTGGGGGAAAGCATCACTGAAAGCATCAAGAAGAGATGGAACAGCCATCTATCAGAAATCGTGTAGGGTGGACTAGATGACTTACAAGGTCCCTTCCAATTCTATTAATCCGCATCTACCTAGAAGCTGTAGGGTGTGGCAGACACAAGGAACCAACAACTAACAACTTAATATCCAGCCATCAACACCCTAGTTAACAACTTAAGCCTATTCACAGCCAGAAACCATATAAATACAAAGGGTAGAACAGCCCATATTCTGGAGAAGAGGGAAGATCCCTGAGGATGGGTTCCAGCCACGAGCCCAAAAGCTCGGAAGAATAAACCTCCGGGCCCTGTGACCGACTCAGATCGGCTCCTGCAACACATTATAATTTGCCTTGGCTGCCTTTACGCTGGATTTTCGATGGCCTGCATCTTAACTCTCAGATTCCCTCGCCGGGGGGGGACGGGGACTGAGAGGACCAAGATACACAGATCAGAATCGTTGCACAATTAAAACATTTCCCCGAAGCGGAGGAGACGGAATCTCTGCTGTGAAGCCACAACTGATTTCCTCGGAGAACCGTTAAGGTGGAATTCTAGGCCGGTCAATAACCATCCCTGCAGATCATGATGGGCGTCGTTTTGAACGGGTGTAACGGTATATCAGCGTGCTCCATTTCGGCTAGTTGATAATGGCTTCCATCTGTTTAGTTTAAAAGGACCCCTTTCTCTCTCTCTTTCTTTCCCCGAGAAGTCATAACTAATCACATACAGCGATTCCTGTTATTACTTGGAACTGAAGGGTTGCAAAGGTTCTCCCCCCCCCCTCCCCAACTGACGTAAGGCTAACTGCTACAGCAGTGCAAGAAAGGATTGCTAAAAACTGGAAACTGGTTGCAATAAAAGCCAACGGTCCATAATTAGGAATTTGCAAAAGGAAAAAAAAACAAACCATTATGCGCCGGTGATAGCACTTAGCAATAGGACTTAGACTTATATACGGCTTCATTCTGCTTTCCAGCCCGCTCTAAGCGGTTTACAGAGTCAGCATTTTGCCCTCAACGATCTGGGTCCTCATTTGATCCACCTCGGAAGGACGGAAGGCTGAGTCAACCTTGAGCTGGTCAGATTCGAGCTCCTAGCAGTGGGCAGAGTTAGCCTGCAGTACTGCATTCTAATCAATGCACCACCACGGCTCTTGATGATAGATAGATAGGCAGGCAGACAGCTATAGCACTTAGACATACTGTATATACTGCTTCACAATGCTTTCCAGCCCTTTTTAAACGGTTTACAGAGTCAGCCTTTTGCCCCCAACCATCTGGGTCCTCATTTGACCCACCTCGGAAGGACGGAAGGCTGAGCCCATCAGGATCGAACTTCCTAGCCTTGGGCAGAGTTGGCCTGCATTATAACCACTGCAACACCACTTTTCCTTCCTTCCTTCCTTCCTTCCTTCCTTCCTTCCTTCCTTCCTTCCTTCCTTCCTTCCTTCCTCCCTCCCTCCCTCCCTCCCTCCCTCCCTCCCTCCCTCCCTCCCTCCCTCCCTTCCTTCCTTCCTTCCCAATAGTACTTAGACTTACATACCACTTCACAGTGCTTTTACAGTCCTCTCTAAGCGGTTTACAGAGTCATCCTATTGCCCCCAACAATGTGGGTCCTCATTTTACCCATCTCAGAAGGACGGAAGGCTGAGTCAACCTGGAGCCTCATGACATTCGAACTGCCAAACTGCAGGCAGCCGGCAGCGAGCAGAAGTAATATAACACAGCGTCCTCGACTCACAACAGTTCATTGAGTGACTGAAGTTACAAGGGCGCTGAAGAAAGCGACTTATGATGCTTTGCATCATGCCTGTTTCAACGCAATCAAAATTCAGAGGTGTGGCTTCATGTTTACGACGGTTGCAGTGTCGCAGTGCGTGATCATATTTTGCAACCTTCGGACAAACCAGATTCGCTGAACTACCGTTTTATTAACTCAACGAGGCATTGACAGCCATTTGCAGCATCCCACAGTCCTGTGAACTTGTTTTATTATTATTTTTTTTGTGGAAAACTGGTATTCGCTTCTGGTTTTCAGCAAAACCAGCCCATTTCATGACTTGTAGCCATAAGTTGAGGACTGCTTCTGTTTTCACTGGAT
Organism: Thamnophis sirtalis; assembly: GCF_051295495.1. Lineage (NCBI taxonomy): Eukaryota > Metazoa > Chordata > Lepidosauria > Squamata > Natricidae > Thamnophis > Thamnophis sirtalis. The sequence continues at coordinate 3,985,654 of NW_028261388.1, read as the reverse complement.
GTATTCAAGTGGAGGGAAATTAAAACGGTTCCACCACAAAACCGCGGAGGACAAAATCGCGCTCAACGAAAGCGCGCATTTGACGTCATCACAACGCGACGAAAACATTGCGCTGTGATCGAAAAATGTAAAAATAAAGCGAAAACCTTACCCTAACCCCCCCAAACCTAACCCTAAACCTAACCCTAAACCTAACCCTTAACCTAACCCTAAATCTAACCCTAAACGTAACCCTTAACCTAACGCTAAACCTAACGCTAACCCTTAACCTAACGCTAAACATAACCCTAATGCTCTAAACCTAACCCTAACCCTTAACCTAACCCTAACCCTAACCCTAAACCTAACCCTTACCTTTATGTGAATCGGCTTGCTTTAATTTTAATTTTATTTCAATTTTTAATTTTTTTTGTCGCGCTGTGATGACGTCAAATGCGCGCTTTCGTCGAGCGCGATTTTGTCCTCCGCGGTTTTGACGGGTCACGAATTAAAACAGGGTTGTTTTAAGAGCATATATATATATATAAAGTCGGACGTGGTAGCTTAGTGGCTGAGACACTGAACTTGTCGATCAGAAAGGTTGGCAGTTTGGCGGTTCGAATCCTGAGCACCGCGAAACGGAGGGAGCTCCCGTGACTTGTCCCAGCTTCTGCCAACCTAGCAGTTCAAAAGCAGGTAAAAAATGCAAGTAGAAAAATAGGAACCACCTTTGGTGGGAAATTAACCGCATTCTGTGCCTTTTCAGCATTTAGCCATGCCGGCCACATGACCACGGAGACGTCTTTGGACAGCGCTGGCTCTTTGGCTTTGAAACGGAGATGAGCACCGCCCCCTAGAGTCGGGAATGACTAGTACATATGTGCGAGGGGAACCTTTACCCAGATAGATAGATAGATAGATAGATAGATAGATAGATAGATAGATAGATAGATAGATAGATAGATAGATAGATAGATAGATAGATGGATGATAGATAAATGATGGATGGATGGGTGGATAGATAGATGATAGATAGATGATAGATAGATGATAAATAGATAGATGATGGATGGATGGATGGATGAATAGATGATAGATAGATAGATTAGATAGATAGATAGATAGATGATAGATAGATAGATAGATAGATAGATAGATAGATAGATAGATAGATGATAGATAGATAAATGATGGATGGATGGATGGATAGATAGATGATAGATTGATGATAGATAGATGATGGATGGATGGATAGATAGATAGATAGATAGATAGATAGATAGATAGATAGATCACAGAGATAGATAGATTAGATAGATAGATTAGATAGATAGATGATAGATAGATAGATAGATAGATAGATAGATAGATAGATCACAGAGATAGATAGATAGATTAGATAGATAGATTAGATAGATAGATAGATAGATAGATAGATAGATAGATAGATAGATGATAGATGATAGATTGATGATAGATAGATGATGGATGGATAGATAGATAGATAGATAGATCACAGAGATAGATAGATAGATTAGATAGATAGATAGATAGATAGATAGATAGATAGATAGATAGATAGATAGATAGATAGATAGATGATAGATTGATGATAGATAGATGATGGATGGATGGATGGATAGATAGATAGATAGATAGATCACAGATAGATAGATTAGATAGATAGATTAGATAGATAGATAGATAGATAGATAGATAGATAGATAGATAGATAGATAGATAGATAGATAGATAGATAGATGATAGATAGATAGATAGATGGATGATAGATAAATGATGGATGGATGGATAGATAGATAGATGATAGATAGATGATAGATAGATGATGGATGGATGGATAGTTAGATAGATAGATAGATAGATAGATAGATAGATAGATAGATAGATAGATAGATAGATAGATAGATAGATAGATCCTGCAAGAAATCACGTTAGGAGGACATAGCCTGGATTTTTTTAAAAAGTGCTATTAACTAAGAAGCGAAACAAACAGGACCCATCATAGCAAAAAAGAAAAAAAAAAGTTTGCAAGATAGCAAGCCAGAAGTAGAAGGCGAAGAATTCAGTGATGTGTTTGGGGTTTTTCCACCCACTTTAACCATGGACAAGAGAACCGTCTAAGTAAGCTGAACGTCAAATGGTGGGAAATGAGGAGGGACGAGCGTTACAGTTGGATGGAGCCGTTGGCTGCTGTCCTTCCTTCCATCTGTGATTCCCCTTTCGTGAGCCAAGGGAAGATCTCAGCTGCATTTCCAGTATTTATACATTAAGAAATCGGAGGGCCTGCAGTCAACACCGATTTAGAGAATACGTAGCAGCTGTTTATCTCCATTAAATGTGTGGGCAGAAAAGTTGGAAAGTGGATAGTTTTCTCCAGGATAGGGGAAAATTCTCCAGCAGACCCCGGATTGACGTAAAAGTAGCACCCCTGCCAGAGAACCGAAGAAAAGAGCTGTCCTTACGTTTTCTCGTGGAAAAAAAATCAGGGTAACTGAAGACAGACGGAGAAAGAATTAGCAATAGCAGTTAGACTTATATACCGCTTTATAGGGCTTTCAGCCCTCTCTAAGCGGTTTACAAAGTCAGCATATTGCCCCCAACAACAGTCCGGGTCCTCATTTCACCCACCTCGGAAGGATGCAAGGCTGAGTCAACCTTGAGCCGGTGAGATTTGAACTGCCGAACTGCAGATAGCAGTCAGCTGAAGTAGCCTGCAGTGCTGCATTTAACCACTGCGCCACCTCGGCTCTAGAATTGAAGTACGAAAGGCAAGACAGTCACACACATCCCATGGGCATTTTGTCAGTACAAGCACTCCTTGACTTACGACCGTCGTTGAGCCCCTGATTTAACACTGTTTTAAGAGGATCGCCCCGCGAAGACGTCCCGTTGTATGACCTTCCTTGCCCTCGTTGTTAAGCGAATCACTGCATTTGTTCAGCGAACCACTGTTGGTTTCTTTGATAAAAGGTTTTTGATTTCTCAACATACAAGCATTCCATCTTTCCTCAAACAGTGTGTCACCTGGGAACAAATATCTCTGTGCATCAGCTTTCAGCATTTACAGCATCCTTCACATTAATATCAATTCTGTAATCTTAAAATGATAGTATATTAAAATTAAACATTATTAACGGGTGTTAAGTGAATCCGGCTTCCCCCCCCCCCCCCTTGACTTCGCTTGTCAGGAGGCCGCCAACGGAGGATCACCGGACACTTGTGACTGTCATAAATGTGAGTCGGTTGCCGAGAATTGGCTGAATTTTGATCCCATGAGCATGGGGAAATGCTGCAACGGTTGTACAAGTGTGAAAAACGGGCCTAAATCACTTCAGTGCCACTGTAACGTCGAACGGTCACTGAAGGAATGTTGTAAGTCGAGGACTATCTGTAAAATGCCAATTATGAAACGGAAAACACTGGAAAATCCTATGAAATGAAAAGATAAGTGGCGAGGAGCAATAGGGAATTTTACAAGAGCGATCAGGGGGGGAAATTAATCCTGATTTGTTCTCTTGTTCCAGTTTTGAGCCTCGGTGGCGCAGTGGTTAGAGTGCAGTACTGCAGGCTACTTCTGCTGGCTGCCTGCAATTTGGCAGTTCAAATCCCACCAGCCCAATATATAAGTATATATTCAAGAGTGAGATATAAAGTGGGGAAACATAACTAGGGTAGACTAGTGAAGGTAGGAGAATTAGATCCTGGAGCACCAGGGAACTACCAAAGGACTGGAAAAGAACTGATATGGTTCCCATCTTCAAAAAAAGGAGGGGGGAAACAGATCCAGGAAACTACAGACCTATCAGCCTGACGTCAATAGCAGGAAAGATTCTGGAAAAGATAATCAAGCAACGAATTAGCAAACACCTAGAAGCAAACAAAGTAATAGCCAAAAGCCAACATGGGTTTGTCAAAAACAGATCATGCCAGACTAATCTTATTGCATTCTTTGCTAATGTGACAAAATTAGTGGACCAGAGGAATGCCGTCGATATAGTTTACTTGGACTTCAGTAAGGCATTTGATAAGGTAGACCATAATCTACTACTAGATAAAGTAGAAGAATGTGGGTTGGACAGCATCACCACCAGATGGATTCGTAACTGGCTGACCAACCGCACTCAACGTGTAGTCCTCAATGGAGCTGCATCTACATGGAGGGAAGTATGCAGTGGAGGACCCCAAGGCTCTGTTTTAGGCCCAGGACTCTTCAACATCTTCATCAATGATTTGGATGAGGGAATAAATGGGGAACTCGTCAAATTTGCAGATGACACCAAGTTGGCAGGAATAGCCAACACTCCAGAAGACAGGCTTAAGATACAGACGGATCTTGACAAACTTGAACATTGGGCACTAGCTAATAAAATGAAATTCAATGGTGAAAAGAGTAAGGTTCTATATTTAGGCAAGAAAAACGAAATGCACAGGTACAGTATAGGTGGTACCTGGCTCAATAGTAGTAACCGTGAAAGGGATCTTGGAATCCTAGTGGAGAACCATTGAAATAGGAGCCAGCCGTGGGCAGCAGCTGCCAAAAAAGCCAACACAGTTCTAGGCTGCATAAACAGAGGGATAGAATCAAGATCACGTGAAGGGTTAATACCATTTTATAAGGCCTTGGTAAGGCCACACTTGGAATACGGCATTCAGTTTTGGTCGCCACCATGTAGAAAAGACGTGGAGACTCTAGAAAGAGTGCAGAGAAGAGCAACAAAGATGATTAGGGGACTGGAGACTAAAACATATGAAGAACGGTTGCAGGAACTGGGGATGTCTAGTTGAATAAAAAGAAGGACTAGGGGAGACAGGATAGCAGTCTTCCAATATCTCAGGGGCTGCCACAAAGAAGAGGGAGTCAAGCTATTCTCCAAAGCACCTGAGGGCAGAACAAGAAGCAATGGGTGGAAACTAATCAAGGAGAGAAGCAACTTAGAACTGAGGAGAAATTTCTTGACAGTTAGAACAATTAATCTATGGAACAGCTTGCCTTCAGAAGTTGTGAAAGCCCCAACACTGGAAGCCTTTAAGAAGATGTTGGATAGCCATTTGTCTGAAACAGTATAGGGTTTCCTGCCTAGGCGGGGTTGGACTAGAAGACCTCCAAGGTCCCTTCCAACTCTGCTATTGTATTGTAATAAGAAATGATACTAAATTATATTTGGGTTGGTGGAAATACCATCCCAAAGAAGCATAAACTGAGTTTTGATATATACACCAATAATAAAAGAAATGGAGAGAGGAGGAGAGAATGAAAGGAAGATGAGGGAAAGAAGAAAGAGGTAAGAGGAGGATGGGAGAGAAGGAGAGAGTAGGAAGGGGAAAAGGAAGAGCAGGGGTAGGAGACGGGGAAGGAAAGCAGGAAGGAGAAGGAGAGGAGGAAGAGAGAAGGGGGAAAGGAAAGGGAAAGAGAAGGGTGGAAGAGAAAGAAGGAGAGAGCGTAGGAAGGGGAAGAGTAGGAGAGGTAAGGGAAGAAGGAAGAGGAAGGAGAGAAGGGAGGGAGGGAAAAGGAAAGGGAAAGAAGAGAAGGATGGAAGGGAGAGGAAGAGAAGAAGAGATGGTAGGAAGGGGAAGAGTAGGAGAAAGATAAGGGAAGAAGGAAGGGGAAGGAGAGGAGAGGAGGAAGGAAGAAAGGGGAGGGAGGGAGAGAAGAAAGGGAAAACGAGGTGTTACAAAAGAAGGAAGGGATGGTGAATAAAGCAACCCAAAATGTACATTATAACTTGTTAAATGCAATAATAAATGTATAAGAATGATAAATGTAAAGAAGAATAACAATTATGTGAATGTATATTTAAAATGCTACGTAAGATAATAAAAAAAGAAAAAATTCTTTGGGGAAAAAAATCCCACCAGCCTCAAGGTTGACTCAGCCTTCCATCCTTCCGAGGTTGACAAAATGAGGACCCAGATTGTTGGGGGCAAAAGGCTGACTCTGTAAACCGCTTAGAGAGGGCTGGAAAGCAGTATATAAGTCGAAGTGCTAGTGGTAGTTTTGCCTTCTGTTGAATTCTAGCAAAATGCCTGGATCATATTTGCTCTATTGAAGAGAGAATTCTCTTGCCATAAATCGGATTATTGGTTCATCCACTCACTTCAGGAATTGACCGTATATCAGATTAGTACTTAAACCAGCCTCGTTCCGGTTTGAAATTTATTGACATCTATATTTTAATACCCGATCTGAAGTTTGGACTGCAAGATCTTTGGGGGGATGAGGGGGGGAGAATATTGTTTTCAGTGTAAGATTAAACCTTTACTGTTCATGGAAACATAACTTGTTTTAATTCCAGATTTTCTTGGCCTTGTGAACTTTTCACTGTTTGGGGAGGAAAAACTGCTTGATGTAGTTTTTAGATTAATGAGCGAGTTCCCTTCAAGTGAGATCATATAAAGATAATACACCCTTGCGCCAATATCTGATAAACATTGCTTAACGGTATTGAAAAGTTTATGTAAATCCAAAAGCATAAAGTTTGAGGAAGTTTCCGGTTGTAATATAAGACTGGTCTAGCTGTAAAGAGTTAAAACACAGCTTAGTGTGTTTTGAGTTTGAAAGATTGAAAGCCTCCCAGCCTTCTAAATTGCCCTTTTAATACAAGTCATATCAAATAATTTGTTGTGAATTAGAGAATTTTAATGAGTCTACAGCTAAAAGCTTATCTTAATTCCCTCATCATTTCTCTCTCTATTACTAGAAGATCAGAATATTGCATACCAGAGAACAGAACAGAATAGAATAATAAGAGTTGGAAGGGACCTTGGAGGTCACCTAGTCCAATCCTCCTCAACCAGGAGACCCTATATCATTCAAGACAAATATCTGTCCAGTTTCTTCTTGAAAGACCTCCAGTGATGGCGCACCCCACAACATCTGGAGGCAAGCAGTTCCACTGATTAATTGTTCTAATTGTCATAAAATTTATCTTTAGCTCGAATTTCTTAGTCTGATGAAATCTTTCTCCTTCTGTCCTGGCCACTTTTTATAGAGGAACGATTGAGAGCATTTTAACAAACTGCATCCCTGTTTGGTTTGGTGGCTGCGATGCCTCAGATAGAAAGTCCATTCCGAGAGTGGTGAGGACAGTGGAGATTATAGGAAGCTTGCCTCCCGCTATTCGGAATACTGCTGATTAATTGTTCTCAGGAAATGTCTTCTTAGTTCAAAGTTGCTTCTCTTCCACCCATTGCTTCTTGTCCCGCCCTCAGGTGCTTTGGAGAATAGGTTGACCTCCTCCTCTTTGTGGCAGCCCCTCAGATATCGGAAGACTGCTATCATGTCCCCCCTGGCCCTTTTTTTCCACTAGACTCAATTCTTGCAACCCTTATCATCTTTGTCGCTTTTCTCTGGACCCTTTCCAAAGTCTCAACATTTTTTATATAACGTACAATATTCCATGTGTGGTCTTCCCAAGATCTTATAAAGCGCTACTAACTTTTGAATTGATACTTGAATTCTCTTAATTCAATTTTTTTTTTTACCGAAACAAAAATCTGAAAAGCTGAGCTTTCACGAAGAAAAGTATTGCCTAGGCAATGCCCACATGCGATGACTGTTTGTTCTTCAAAGTAAAATTCGAAAGGCATTAAGGCACAATGCAAATTGTGTTTTGTTTGAATTTATTTCAGCTTGCTCCATAGAGACTCTCTTCTCAGAAATGGTTTCCTTCACTTTTCTTCTGGCCTATGGTTTCACTTCACTTCTGCAGCCTGAAATCTACTAACCAGACCTTATCCTGCTTGGCTGTTTTGAGATCAGCCAAGCTTGAAGGGACATTCTTACTTAATTTTTAAGTTAAATGAGTTCTTGAAAGAGAATTCCCTGTAGGTTTTTGAATGATCGGCTGTTAAGAAATTCTACAGAATTTTTCTTGTTGAAGATAAATTTAGGTTTTTTTCGGTGGTCTGCCTTGCAAAAAATGTTCCACAGCATGGAGTTATTCTGCTGTTGGATTCTTATGCCTTGCGCTCTGCCTAATTTGGCTGAGCCTTGAAAGAGTACTAGTCCTCAACTTACAACTACTCATTTAGTGACGAAAGTTACAGCGGCGCTGAAAAAAGCAACTTACCACCCTTTTCACGGGACTGTTGCAGCAGCCCTGTGATCAAAATTCAAATACTTGGGCAACTTGTTTCATATTTATGACGGTTGTAGCGTCCCCGGGTCACACGATCTGTTTTGCAACCTTCTGGCAAGCAAAGTCAACAGGAAAGCCAGATTCACTTAACGACCCTGTTGCTGACTTACCAACTGTGGCAAGAAAAGTTGTAAAATGGAGCAAAACTCACTTAACAACGGTCTCGCTTAGCAATAGCGCTTAGACTTATATACCGCTTCACAGGGCTTTCCAGCCCTCTCTAAACGGTTTACAGAGTCAGCCTCTTGCCCCCAACAATCTGGGTCCCCATTTTACCAATCTCAGAAGGACGGAAGGCTGAGTCAACCTTGAGCCTGGTGAGATTCGACCTGCCGAATTGCAGTCAGCAGAAGTAGCCTGCAGGACTGCACTCTTAACCACCGAGCCACCCTGGCTCAGTGGTTAGAATGGAAAATTGTGGGCTCTTATTTGTGGTCATAAATTATCTTCAATTTAAGGATTATCTTTATAGCAGGAATGGGTAACTTGATGGCCTGTGAACTTCATCTCCCAGAATTCCTGCGCCAGCATAAAGGCCACAGGTCATAAAATTGCCATAGCTGTTCACCTCGGGAGTGTTATAGCATGAGTATGTATGCGTTTATTGCTTGCTGCTTATGGAGATGGGTGGTTCTTCATTTGTGATCAGTGTGCCCTCGATATACAGTGTACTGGAGGGTTCTAGTTCAGTGGCCCCCAATCTTTTGGGTGCCAGGGTCTGATTCCATGGAGAGAGATATTTCCACGGATCAGAAGGGGCCTTGGTTTCCTGTACCGCCTACTTCCAGTGGATGCGGCTTCGCTTGTTTGCATGGCCCGGTTTCTGGCATGCCGTGGTGAGGTGTTGGTCCCGGACCAGGGGTTGGGAACCCCCTGTTCTAGACAATCTAGAACTTAAGGCCCATGGGGCCACCCTGAAAACAGCAAAGGACGGGCCAGCAATGCCTCCATTTTTGGCTGTGACGGCCTCCTGCAACCCTCTGCCAGTGACAACTGAGCTGAGGAGGACTGCACACGGCCCTCCCAAACTCCGTTTTTGGCTGTGACGGCCTCCTGCAACCCTCTGCCAGTGAAAACAGAGCTCGGGAGGACTGCACACGGCCCTCCCGAACTCCGTTTTTGGCTGCGAAAGCCTCCCGCAACCCTCTGCCTGGGAAAACAGAGCTCGGGAGGACTGCAAACGGCCCTCCTGAACTCCGTTTTTGGCTGTGACGGCCTCCCGCAACCCTCTGCCTGGGAAAACAGAGCTCGGGAGGACTGCAAACGGCTCTCCCGAACTCCGTTTTTGGCTGCGAAAGCCTCCCACAACCCTCTGCCTGGGAAAACAGAGCTTGGGAGGACTGCAAACGGCCCTCCTGAACTCCGTTTTTGGCTGCGACAGCCTCCCACAACCCTCTGCCAGTAAAAACAGAGCTCGGGAGGACTGCAGACGGCCCTCCCGAACTCCGTTTTCGGCTGTGACGGCCTCCTGCAACCCTCTGCCTGTGAAAACAGAGCTCGGGAGGACTGCAGACGGCCCTCCCGAACTCCGTTTTTGGCTGCGACGGCCTCCCGCAACCCTCTGCCAGTGACAACTGAGCTGAGGAGGACTGCACACGGCCCTCCCAAACTCCGTTTTTGGCTGTGACGGCCTCCTGCAACCCTCTGCCTGTGAAAACAGAGCTCGGGAGGACTGCACACGGCCCTCCCGAACTCCGTTTTTGGCTGCGACGGCCTCCTGCAACCCTCTGCCAGTGAAAACAGAACTCGGGAGGACTGCACACGGCCCTCCCGAGCTCTGCTTTTGTTGGCAGAGTCACCGCGGGCCAGTCCTTCGCTGTTTCCATGGCGGTCCCGCGGGCCAGATCTAAGCACCCTGCGGGCCGTATCTAGCCCCCGGGCCTTGTGTTTGACACCCCTTCCCTACACCATTTCTGACAGATGGCAGTGTAGTCTCTTCCATCCAGTGGCTCCCCCCCCCCCCACATGCGCTCACATAAGCGAGTCAGAGGAGTTCCTTCTAAAATGTCCACAGAAATTCTTTCCCGGTCTCCCGAGCGTCTTAAATCCTCCAGTTTGTGGCGCAGCTCCCTTCCCCGAGCTCCTCGGAAGCCCCTCCAGCTGCTACCTTCTAAACCTCTCTGTTCTCTTTCCGTAGCTTAGATACCAACATGGGCTGGGGACTCCAGATTTAAGGCAGACCCTTCCTAACCTGAAAAACTTCCTGGAGCACGGCCTCATGGTTAGATGGTGAGTAGTTCCGCTTCGCTTTGCACGACAGCGCAGGAAATCTCCGACTTAACGACCATCCACCTGGAGAAAAAGTGACTTACACCTGGTCCTTAGACTTTTAACCCCCCCGTTGCAGCAGCATTTCCCCCCCACCCCCCGCCCACCCCCAGCAGTCACGCAATTAAAATTTGGACGCTCGGTAAACGGCATGTATTTATGACGGTCGCAACATTCCCGGGGTCATGGGATCACCACTTTAGACCTTCCTAGCCGGCTTTGCTTAATGACTGCATGACTCACATAACAACAGCAGGGATTTGCTTAAGTTTTTAAGTTGTAAAATGAAGCACCGTTTACTTAACAACTGCGTCCATTAGCAGTGCAAGTTCAGGTCCCGTTTGTGGTCATAAGTCGAGGACTACTTGCACAGATAGCCCTTGACTTACAACGGTTCATTTAGTGACCATTCCAAATTGCACTGAAAAAGTGACTTAGGACCTTCCCCCCCCCCACAGTTAGCAATAGCAATAGCAGTTAGACTTATATACCGCTTCATAGGGCTTTCAGCCCTCTCTAAGCGGTTTACAGAGTCAGCATATTGCCCCCAACAATCTGGGTCCTCATTTCACCCACCTCGGAAGGATGGAAGGCTGAGTCAACCCTGAGCCGGTGAGATTTGAACAGCCGAACTGCTGAACTGCAGTCAGCTGAAGTAGCCTGCAGTGCTGCATTTAACCACTGCGCCACCTCGGCTCTTAAAGTTGCAACCTTTGTAGCATCCCCAGGGTCACGTGATCCAAATTCAGACGCTTGGCAACCGGTTCATACTTACGGCCGTTGCTGTGTCCCAAGGTCACATGACCCCTTTTGCAACCTTCGGACAAGCAAAGTCAATGGGGGAAGCCAGATTCACTTAACAACCGGGTTCCTGACTTATCCATTGCAGTGATTCGCTTAAAAACGGGGTAATCGACTTACCCACCGCAGTGATTCCCTTAACAACTGTGGCAAGGAAGGTCGTAAAAAGGGGGCAAAATCCGCTTAACAAACGTGTCACTTTTACAATATAAATTTTGGGCTCAATTGTGGTCGTAAATCGAGGACTTCCTGTAATAGGAAAGTCAAGCCAAAGATTAAACCTTTTCCCAGAAAAGACAGGATTATGGGGGGAACCTGCCATTGTGCCGTCTTTCTTACCGACGATGCTCTTTTGTCGATAAACCTTCTGCCCAGCTCACTAGGGTGATTAAAACTGATTTTGCTGTGGTCCAGGAATGGCTTTCGTTGAGAGGGTTTTTTTTAATCAAGTAAAAATACTAGCTTTAAATCCACCGTAATCCAGAGAAAAAGAGGCCCTTTTAAAATATATATATATATATAACTTTCACTTGGAGGCAGACATATGGCTACATTATTAATTAAGGCCAGAGAAAAACAGAAAACGTGTTTTTCTTTGAAACTCCCCCCCAAAACAAATCACATTCCAGATCAGCCGCAGATTAGGAAAAACCATAGGTATGTTGGCTATTCTGGATTTGGGCCAATAATAAAAAACCCACTGGGATCCTGGAGTGATTTTACTCCATAAGTAGAACAAGGCAGAAACGTGTTACCCCCCCTCCCTCTGCTTCTCCTTCGGCACCCACTGACCTGCCCCCTCCCTGTCTTCCCACCGTCTCCCCCTCCCGCCGTTCCGCAGCCTCTTGCCGACATGCTTGGCCTTGTCTTATTCTCTGCTTCAAAGGGTCGTGTTTTATTCCCTACGCAGAGCAAATGTTTCCTCTGGGTACCAATACATCCAAAGAGCTGCTTCCTGCACGAACCGGTTTGTGCATAAGCCGTCCTCGGCTTATGGCCACAATTGAGCCCAATGTTTCTGTAGCTAAGCGAAACATTGGCTAAGTGAATTTTGCCCCGTTTTGCCACTTTTCTTGCCACAGTGGATAAGTTAATACAGTGTTTCTCAACCTTGGCAACTTGAAGATGTCTGGACTTCAACTCCCAGAATTCCCCAGCCAGCAAATTTGCTGGCTGGGGAATTCTGGGAGTTGAAGTCCAGACATCTTCAAGTTGCCAAGGTTGAGAAACACTGAGTTAATAAATCCACAGTTGTTACGTGAATCTGATTTCCCCATTGACTGACGATCAGAAGGTCACAAAAGCCTCTGGCGCTTGGGGAAGGCGAAAAACGGGTCCATCGCACACCAAAAGCGGGGAGGGGGGGTTCACGTGCATAGAATTATGGGTGTGGGCACCCCCGTGCACGACCCCCCTACGGTCCCTCCACTTTTGGCACGCAATGTGGAAAAGGTTAGCCATACTGCCCTATACCATTTCAGGCAAATGGCTGTCGAATTTCTTCGTAAAAACTTCCAGTGTTGTAGCATTTACAACTTCTGGTGGCAAGTCCTTCCACTGATTAATTGTTCACACTGTCAGGAAATTTCTCCTCAGTTCTAAGTTGCTTCTCTCTTTGATTAGTTTCCACCCATTGCTTCTTGTCCTGCCTTCAGGGGCTTTGGAGAATAAGTTCATCCTCTCTTCTTTGTGGCAACTCCTGAGATATTGGAAGACTGCTATCATGTCTGCCCTAGTCCTTCTTTCTCTTAAACTAAACATACCCAGTTCCTGCAACCGTTCTTCATATATTTTAGCCCTCCAGCCCCCCTAATCATCTTTGTGGCTCTTCTCTGCACACAACTAGCTGTGATCAAGTCCTGTTCCTTAAAAGAAAGAGCCTGTAGCAAAGGGAAGGCCAATATTTGAGATGGGGAGCCATATTGTTCCTTCGGAAGTGTTTGTAAATAAGGCAAATGGTTTATGATTTACTGCCATAGTTTCTTGACCTGCTCAGGATATTAAATATACAACAGTGGAAGTACATAATCATTGGGAGGTCCTGGGTGCTCTCTGAGTTTTTTTCCCTGCAGACATTTCATTACCCAACTGGGTGACATTATCAGTGCTAGAAGAGAGGGTAGGAGGAGGAGGAAAAGGATTGTGGCTTCTTTGGTGCTCTCTAAACTTGGTTGTTTTCTTGCAGATGTTTCGTAACTCAAACCTAAATAACATCAGTGCATATTTTGGGTCATGAAACATCTGCAAGAAAACAGCCAAACTCACAGAGCACCCCACATTTTAACCCTGAGCTACAAATATTCTCTTTTATTGATAATCGTTGCGTAATCATCATCCAACAGTAACATGATACACAAATAAAAAGAAGGATCCATCCCACTTATTTTAAAAAGCCACCGTTGATTCAGATGAACAGACCCAACAAACGCCAAACACAGTCGTAACATCCTGTCACACTCCGTTCCAGGTAGTCCTCCATTTCCAAATATTCCTTTAGTGACCATTCAAAGTTACAACGGCACTGAAAAAAAGTGACCTATGACCGTTTTTCACACACTGGGGACGCCGCAGTATCCCCATGGTCACATGATCAAACTTCAAATGCTTGGCAACTGGCTTGTCCTTACGCCGGTTGCAGCGTCCTGGGCTCACGTGATCCTCTTTTGCGACCTTCGGCCAAGCAGTGTCAATGGGGAAGCCAGATTCACTTAACAACGGCATGACCGACATATAATTCTCTACCTAAGTTTGCTTAGCCCTCAAAGAGTACAGGTTATTCCTTGACTTATAACCACTCACTTAGTGATCCTTCAAAGTTACTATGGCACTGAAAAAAGGGGACTTACGACCGTTCTTCACCTGACCGTTGCCGCATCCCCATGGTCACGTGATCAGAATTTGGACACTGGTTCGCATTTATGACGGTTGCTGTGTCCTTGAGTCACGTGATCCCTTTGGCAACCGTCTGACAAACAAATTCGCTCAGCAACCGTGTTACTATCTTAACCACTGCAGTGATTCACTTAACAACTGTGGTAAGAAAGGTCATAAAACCGGGCCAAAACTCAAATCGGCGTCTTGCTTAGCCACAGAAGATGTTGGGCTCAATGGTGGTCGTAAGTCAAGGCCCTCTTGTACACCACCCAGAGTCCCTCTGTGAGGGAGATAGGCAGCTCTTAAACAATAAATACTGTATTTTTTGGAGTATAAGACGCACCAAGGTTTTGAAGAGGCAATTTTTTTTAAAAAAGTATGTAGGTAGATAGAGGGATAGAGAGGGGGAGAAAGAAAGAAATACAGTAGGTAGGTAGGGAGAGAGAGAGAGAGAGAGAGAGTAGATAGGTAGGTAGGTAGGTAGATAAAGGTAGAGAGAGTGAGAGAAATAGAGAGTGAGAGTGTAGGTAGGTAGGTAGAGGGATAGAGAGAAATAGAAAGAGATAAAGAAATACAGTAGATAGCTAGGGAGAGAGAGTATAGGTAGGTTGGTATGTAGAGGGATAGAGAGAAGTAGAGAGAGAGAGAGAAATACAGTAGATAGGTAGGGGAAGAGAGAGTAGTTAGGTGGGTAGAGAAAGGGATAGAGAGAGAGAAAGAGAGAGAGACACAGAGAGAAATACAGTAGATAAGTAGGGGAAGAGAGAGTAGTTAGGTAGGTAGAGAAAGGGATAGAGAGAGAGAGAGAGCGAAATACAGTAGGTAGGTAGGGAGAGAGAGCGTGTGTGTAGGTATGTAGAGGGATAGAGAGGAATACAGTAGATAGGGAGAGAGAGTAGTTAGGTAGGTAGGTAGATAAAGGGATAGAGAGAGAGAGAAATATAAAGATAGAGAAATACAGTAGGTAGGTAGGGAGAGAGTGTGTGTGTAGGTAGGTATGTAGAGGGATAGAGGGGAATACAGTAGATAGGGAGAGAGAGTAGTTAGGTAGGTAGGTAGATAAAGGTAGAGAGAGAGAGAGAAATATAAAGATAGAGAAATACAGTAGGTAGGTAGGGAGAGAGAGTGAGTAGGTAGGTAGCGAGACGGATAGAGAGAGAGAAATATATATATAGAGAGAAATACAGTAGATGGGTAGGTGTTTCTGTTGGCACAGCACTTGATCAATGTAATTCTCATCAATCAGTTAAAGAGCTTTCCAAGAGGGGGAAAAAGTTTTTGCACTCTGCAAACCTCCCCAAAACAGCCCGTTTTCCCCCCAAAATATGCCCTTTTTTTCCAAAAAAGGCATGAAGAGCCTTGTGGGGGCTTGCAGAGTGCTCTGGCGGGGGGGGGGGGGGACATTGCATGCATAACCTTATGGAGGCTTATAGAGTGCTGCTGGGGGTTGGGGGGGGCAAAAAATGGCCCATTTTTCGCTCATTTCTGCCCTCCCCAGCCCCCAGGAGCTCACTGAAAGCCCCCATAAGGATATGCATGGCGATTTTGGTGAAGTGGGGGGGGGCCCTTCGTGAGGCAAAAAATGCTGTATTCGGTGTATAAAATGCACCCAGATTTTCACCCTCTTTTTTGAGGGAAAAAGGTGTGTCTTATACTCCGAAAAATACAATAGCCCAAAATATGAATAAGAATACCAAGGAGCCGTCGTTGCTCTTCATGACCACAAAGAAGTTGGATCCGTTGGAACCCAGAAGTTGGATCTGTTGGATCCCAGAGAAGCTTCAGGGATATTCAGTAGGATTGCCAGGTAGATTGTCAAAATCCTTATTCAGAGGTGTCAAACTCGATTCTATTGAGGGCCACATCAGGGTTGTGTTTGATGTCGGGGGCCGGAATGGACATGGCCAGCACGACGTCAAGGGCATCCGTGGCAGCCCAAACACTCTGCCAGCAAAAATGGGCTCCTGAGCTCTGTTTTTGGCTGTGACAGCCTCCGGCAACTCTCTGCCAGCGAAAATGGAGGCCCTTGCGGGCTCCATTTTGGCTGGCAGAGGGATCACGGACCAGTCCTTCGCTGTTTCCAGGGCGGCCTCCCAGGCCAGCTCTAAGCGCCCCGTGGGCCGGATCCGGCCCCTGGGCCTTGAGTTTGACAACCCCTGCTCTTATTCCACATCTGGCCAGCTGAAATATTCAGCCAGTGTCGATCAGAAATAATAAAGTGACCTCCTTCATTCCACCGACTGACAGATCCAAGTGAAGACAAAGGCAGATCGGTTTTAATTTGGAGCCTAATTTTACCGCCAGAAATGGTGCCGAACAAATCACGTCTTGACTCTCTGATGACTAATTAGGTGTAGATTCTTAAAAGTCAGCCTGGGCTTCGGTGGCATTTTAACTTCAAACATGAATCAAGTTTCTGTCCCACTGCCAAGAATCTTTTTACGGTTTTGTGGCGGGATATGAATGTGAGCAATAAATTAAAAACATACAGATACGGGTGTTTCCCCCCCCCCCTTCCCCCCAGGTGGGTGTTCCAATTAGCAGTCTAATCCTTATTGGGATTAAAGGGACCTGAGAATCCTCCTGCAAACTCAGCGGCTCCCGTATCCCGAGGTCGTCTCTTGCAGTCCCGGGATTCTCGAGATCTGTCGTCCTGAAGTCTTGAAGCGTGGGAGAATGAGCAGGGAAAATCCCGTTTTGATTGGTCGGCGAAATCCTAACCTTCAAGAGGATTTTCACTTTCTGGGGTTAGAAAAGAGCCAAATGTTAAGAGCTTTGGGATTTAAGTCCGAGCGAATCAAGATACCTGCTTTGTGATGGAAGGGGATAAACAGAACTTGAGTTGTGGAGTCCTTGGTGCTCTCTGAGCTTGGTGGTTTTCTTGCAGGCGTTTTATTACCCAGCTAGGTAACGTCATCAGTGTTAGAAGGGAGCCTAACAACAGCCTAATTAAGGAACCGTCAAAAACACTCCCGCCAACATTGACGGTGATAGCCATTGTATATAAACAGAGAGCAAACCAGACTCCCTTCCTAGCACTGATGATGTTACTTAGTTGGGTAATGAAACATCTACAAGAAAACAGCCAAGATCAGAGAGCACCAAAGACCCCACCTCCTCCTCCTCCTCTCCACAATCCCCCTAGCACTCATGATGTTACTGGGGTTCTCTTAAAGCCCTCTTAAAGTTGCAGACTTTCTTCGAAGGCCCGCTGATTTTAACCCTTCTTCTCTCATTCCCCAACAGTGATCGCCACAATGTTTCCAGCGCCATCCCCGTTCCAAAGAGACAAGGTTCTACCTTTGGGAGTTTGGATGTCGGCTTTTCCGGCAACCACTCTTCTCCGGACAAAGGACTTCGCAAACGGGCTAACTCGGAGAACGAGAGACTGCTGCGCAAGTCCCAACTGCCGAGTCCCAACTCAGCTGTCACCCAACCGATCGCCATCGCGGGAGAGGCGGAAAAAACGGCAATCTCCTTATCCTCCTCCTTAGATACCTCCATCGACTTATCAAAAGAGAGGAGCAAAACGGGAGAGGATTTGCGGCTCGACGTCAACGGCGAGAACAGGAGCTCGAGTGGTTCCCGGAATCCTCCGGAAGCTCTCCGGGGACCTTCGCGTGCTGTCAACGGCACCCCGTTCTCCGGCGAGCAGCCCGGGACCGCTGCCGCTCACGAGCGGCCCAGCATCTTCTGCGGTGCGCTGGGCGCCGACCTCCTTTGTACTGTGGAGCAGGCGGAAGAGATCATGGGTCTGGAGGCCATGGGATTCGGTTCAGGAGACCAACTGGCGGCCTTCAACTACATCCCGGTGGATCACGCGGTGGCTGTTGAATGTGACGATCAAGTCTTGGGGGAGTTTGAGGAGTTCTCCCGTAGGATCTACGCCCTGAACAAGGACACCCCCACCTTCCGCCGGCCGCGGAAAGGCTCTGATAAGTAGCGGGGGGTGGGTGCGTGTCGCCAAGAGGAAAATGTGTATCTGGAGTTGGAGATAAATCTTGCACGTGTCGTCCTAATCGGTTGCGGTAGGGACAGTCTCCAAACTTAGCGGCTGGAAGACTAGTGGACTTCAACTCCCATACTTCCCCAGCCAATCGGCCTGGGAATTCTGGGAGTTGAAGTCCAATAGGGAAGAAAGTTGCTACCGTTTTGGAAGGAAGTACAGAAGACCTCCCTCAATGACCCCGTGGGTCAGAATCTGCTTCTTTTAACCACCCCCTCCCATCCCCCACGATCACCCCTTCCTTCCCCGAATTTTTAATCCTCACAAATTTCTTGATCCTTTGCGTTTACGGGTTTTTCCCCCTCAAGTTTTATTCTTTCCATCCTTTCAGGAGAAATTAGGTCAAGCTTTTGCTGGCTTACCAGCAAGGCTTTGGGTGTCTTCTCACTTGCGTTCTTGTTGCTTTCAGCCAAGCAGCCTCACACTTTCTGGTTGAGAGGCCCACACAGTGTGTTTGTGTTGTTGTTTTTCTGGGGAAGCAGCTGATTCAACGGTAGGAAGACCTGTCACTCAGGAAGCCTGGGTAAAACTCCCAGTCCTGGGCCTCTTTCCTTCTTATTTCCTTCCTTCCTTCCTTTCCTTCCCTCCCTCCCTCTTTCCTTCCTTCCCTCCTTCCTTCCCCCCCTCCTTCTCTCCTTCCTTCCCTCCCTCCCTCCTTCCTTCCCTCCCTCCCTCCTTCCTTCCCTCCCTCCTTCCTTCCCTCCCTCCTTCCCTCCCTTCTTCCTTCCTTCCCTCCCTCCCTCCCTCCCTTCTTCCTTCCCTCCCTTCTTCCTTCCTTCCCTCCTTCCTTCCCTCCCTTCTTCCTTCCCTCCCTCCCTCCTTCCTTCCTTCCCTCCCTCCTTCCCTCCCTCCTTTCCTCCCTCCCTTCTTCCTTCCCTCCTTTCTTCCCTCCCTTCTTCCTTCCCTCCCTCCTCCTTCCTTCCCTCCCTCCTTCCTTCCCTCCCTTCTTCCTTCCCTCCTTCCTCCCTCCTTCCTTCCTTTCCTCCCTCCCTCACCTCCCTCCGCAATCCCACACCTGCCCCGGGGTAAAGAATAGGACCTGCCATGACACCCCGAGGAGTCCCATGTGCTTCCGAGGGTCCTAATGCCAGAGAGGTGGCTCGGCTCAGTGAGCGGATGGTTCCTTTGGCTGCCAGGAATAAACTTACTATGCTTTCCATGTCGCCCCAGCCTAGCTCCTCTGCGATTAAGGAGCCTCCTCCGTTACCAGGAATAAAATCATGTCTCGCTTTGAAGAAGTGGGCGACTATGCACAGAGCCCCCCCCCCCAAAAAAAACCCGGCTTGTCCACCGAAGATGCCCTTTCTGGCCTACTCGGAGGGCGGGTCTGCCTCTGCTACAGGAGTGCCTCACTGGACCATAAACTGTTATAGCAAAAGAGCCCGTGGGCGCATGGTTATTCTTATTCTTGTTATTCCCATTAAGATTATTCTCCATTATTTCAACCTCAGTCCAGCAGTGAAGCAATTTACAAACACGCAGGCTGGGCTCTGCACACGTACAACACCCCCCCCCCCTCTCCCCACGTGTGTGCACCTAGCCAATGCACCCAGTGCGATAGATTTGGGCTTACCTGAATTGAATGGAATTGTCCTTTCGGGAAGGCTTTTTCGAATCTTTTCAACCCTTTTTTAAAAAATAAAATGAAACACAGGAAACCAACCCCCTCTTTTTTTAAAATTGGAATTGTTTTCAATGGTTGACCGACAGGGCAAATGTAGCTTCAGGCGAGGTAGCACCCAACTGCACATGAGTGGATTTTCTAGCCTGAAGATCTACCTTTTATTGGGGGGGGGGCGGGGGTGTCCAATAAGCCTAGCTTTCGCTTTCTACATTGTATATCAAAGTCTGGGCTCGGCCGAGAGCCCATCAATATAAATATGTACGGCAGAATAAAAATTTAATTTACTTCGTGGCTGAAGGGTGCTTCTTCCCCCTCTCAACCCCACCAGTTTTTCCTCGGTCCCTACAACTTTGAGCGATAAAATTGAAATTTACTAAATGTACTCCTTGGGGGTCACTTTGAGCATTGCAAATGGGTCAGTGGTGCAATTCAAATTTTTCTAATACCAGTTCTGTGGGCGTGGCTTGGTGGACATGGTGCAGCTTGGTGGGCGTGGCAGGGGAAGGATACTGCAAAATCTCCATTCCCACCCCATTCCAGGGGAAGGATACTATAGTAATAGCAATAGCAGTTAGACTTATATACCGCTTCATAGGGCTTTCAGCCCTCTCTAAGCGGTTTACAGAGTCAGCATATTGCCCCCAACAACAGTCCGGGTCCTCATTTTACCCACCTCGGAAGGATGGAAGGCTGAGTCAACCTTGAGCCGGTGAGATTTGAACTGCTGAACTGCAGATAACAGTCAGCTGAAGTGGCCTGCAGTACAGCACCCTAACCACTGCGCCACCTCGGCAAAAGGGTTAGGGTTAGGGTTAGGCAAAATCTCTATTCTCACCCCACTCGGGGGTCAGTCAGAGGTGGCATTTGCTGGTTCTCCGAACTACTCAAAATTTCCGCTAAAGTTCTCCGAACTACTCAAAATTTCCGCTGCCGGTTCTCCAGAAGCTGCTCGATTTCACCCCCGAAATGGATGCAGGGACCCCCCCTTGGAAGTGCTGAAAGGACCATGTGGTAGACTGGAGATAGACGATGTCGTATCCCACTCAGGTGGGTTTCAGCCGGTTCCGACCGGTTCGGGCGAACAGGTAGCTCTGACGATCAGCTAGTAGCGAACCGGTTCACTCCCAACAATCGGGTGGGCCTCCCTGCCCACCCCTGCGCTTTACTGACCTCTATCTTCTCAGCTGATTCGTGCGTCAGAGTGGATTGTTGGATCCCTCAACTGTGCTACTCCCAAGCGGTAACGCAGAAGGTAAGTTTTCTGAAGACTGCGCATGCACGCAAAGCGTGCGATCACTGCCCGGATCCCATCACTGATCCACTCTGTTGAGAGAGGGCTGTTCATTTTGGGGCTATGGGGTAGAGTCGTGAATCGAGGACAACCCCCATTGTGTGGCACATGGGTGACACCCGTCCGCATATGGCAAGGAAGGAGACCAGTCCCCAAGATTGGTTTTCGACGACTGAAGTTGACAGGACGAGGAAGCTGGCTGGTCATGGCTGGTCTCTGGGGTTGTCTGAAGTTCAGCGTTGTCTTCTTTTTGAGATAAATACGGGCTTTGTTATTTTACCCTCAGCCCAGGCGGGCCCTGAGATTGATGGGGGCCTTGGCTGAGGAATGCCCTCGTCTCCCCTTCCATCAACTTCCCACTTTCTTTCTTTTTTTTTCAACATTATCTCTCTATTCCTCTGATTATTATCTCAGACGAATGAGACGGAGCTGGAGGCTGGAAAGAAGAATCATATTTTCATGTTCATGTGCGTTCAGTTTTGTACTTCTTGCCAAAAACAACTTGTATAATTTTTCTTTTGTGGGAATTGGGGCAGTGGAAGGATTAGCAGTAGGGTGTTTCTGTGGTCTTTAGTCTCTCTCTCCCTCCCTTTCTTTCTCTTCCTCCCTCCCTCCCTTTTGCTTCCTTTTTCTCCTTCCTTTCTCTTCTTTTCTTTTTCTTCTTCCTTCCCCCTTCTGTCTCCTTCCTTGCTTTCTTTTTTCTCTGCCTTCCTTCATTCCTCTCCTTCCTTCCCCCTTCTCTTTCCTTCCTTGCTTTCTTTTTCCTTCCTCTTTCTCTCTCCTTCCTTCCCTGCTTTCTTTCTTTTATCTCTGCCTTACTCACTCGTTCAATTTTTAATTTGATGATCTCTGTCCTTGTTAATTGGTTTTGAGAGGTGAGACAAGTAGCAAAAAGTTCTAACTTGCATGTTAAATACCAAGCAAATGACGAGTACTGGGACGCAATTTTCGCATCAAATACCAGATTCGACAAGTTTCAAAGTAATCAGATACCAAGGTACAGATTAGGCGAGACCTGGCTGAAAAACAGTAACTGTGAGAGGGACCTTGGAGTCCTAATGGATTTAATCATCCATTAGTCTGTGGTGTGCAGCGGCGGCCGAAAAAACAAATACAATCCTTGGTTGTATAAACAGAATTAAAATCATGTGAAGTCTTAGTACCGGTTTATAAAGCCACATTCTGAATTCCATCTGCCAGTCAGTGTCGACTGGCAACTACGCGGAGGAGAGCCTTCTCGGTAGTAGCTCCGACCCTTTGGAACGATCTCCCCGTGGAGATTCGTACCCTCACCACCCTCCAGACCTTCCGCACAGCCCTCAAGACCTGGCTATCCCGTCAGGCCTGGGGCTAAAGATTTAACCCACCCCCACCCGAATGGTATGAATGTTGTGTTCTTTTTAATTATGTATTGTTCTTATGTGTCATTGTTTGTATCCTCTTCCCCATGAGTTGTAAGCCGCCCTGAGTCCCCCCCAGGGAAAAGGGCGGCCTATAAATAAACTTTCAAATTCAAATTCACATAAAAGCCACACCTGGAACTCTGCACCGAATTTCCATCATCATACCAAAAAAAACACGATGTTGAAGCTTTAGAAAAAGTGCAAAGAAGAGCAACTAAGACGATTAAGGGCCTGGAGACCAAAACATATGAAGAACAGTTGGAGGATTTGGGTTTGGTTGACCTAGAAAAAAGTAGCGGGAAGAACATGATAGCAGGATTATAACTTTTGAAGGGTTGCCACAAAGGGGAGGGGCTCAACTTATTTTCCAAAGCACCAGAAGGCAAAGACAAGAAATGATGGAAACTAATCAAGGAGAGAAGCAACATGGAACGGAGAAACTTCCTAACAGTGAGGACAATTGAGCAGTGGAACAGCTGACCGCCAGAGGTTGTGGGGGCTTCATCACGAGGTTTTCAAGACAAGACTGGACAGTCCCTTGTCTGAAACTGTATAGAGTCTCCTGCTTGAGCAGGGAGATGGGCTAGAGGACCTCCAAGAGTCCCTTCCAACTCTATTCTAATTGAAGATATGACTTTAGCATCTTGGCTAATGAAGTGCTCTAACTGCCGGAGGTAGGAAGCTGGTCTGGGGGGGCAGATTCCTTCTGGAACGGGATCAACCAGGTTTGGGAGACCCACCCACCCTTCCCAGCCCCCTCCGGGGAGCATGTTGCAGACATGCTCCCCAGCTGGAATAACAAGAGGAAGACGACGCTTGGCGCTGACTCGCACATGGGCTCAGAGGCCTTTATGAAGTGTGGAAATGAGTTGTTCGCACAAGGAGGGAGTGAGGAAGCTTAGCTTAATCTCCCGACCTGCCTCCCGATCCAAACTGGTCTTTCCCGGATGTCTTTCTCCTAAACCTGTGTTTCTCAACTGTAGCAACTCTTGAGAGGTGTGGACTTCAACTCCCAGAATTCCTCAGGTGAAGACTGGATGTTCTGATCCGGCCTTGGCCGAAGCAAGAAACATTCCCCGCAAAGAAAACCCACTCTTTATTTACACATTGGGAATTAACTGCATTGACCAACAGAAAGTCCAGGCAAGAATCCTGCAGAGAAATAGACAAGCCTCAGTTCTGGCAAGGCAGTCTTTGTTGCACGAAACACAATGAGCAAAATCTTCAGAAATACGAACTGTTGTCTCCTACAACCACCACTCCCCTTTTCTCCTATTTATTCCCCAGCTTGGGAGGGGCCAGTCGGTATCCATATTTGCTTTGCTTCCCAAGCCGATTCATTGCTGTCTGTTGTTCACCTCTGCTATCTGCTCTGCACATACGCACATGTGGAACAGGTCCCAGTTTTCGTCCTCACTCATCTCTGACTCCAAAGTCAGCTGCCTCTCCGGTGGGTGGGAATTGTCAGACGGCCCTTGCTCTATAGTAGTAGTAGTAGTAGTAGCAGTTAGATTTATATACTGCTTCATAGGGCTTTCAGCCCTCTCTAAGCGGTTTACAGAGTCAGCATATCGCCTCCACAGTCTGGGTCCTCATTTCACCCACCTCGGAAGGATGGAAGGCTGAGTCAACCTTGAGCCGGTGAGATTTGAACCGCCGAACTGCAGATAACAGTCAGCTGAAGTGGCCTGCAGTACTGCACCCTAACCACTGCGCTACCTCGGCTCTATCTCTGCGCCCGATGCAGAACATCCATCAGAGCCTTCCCCAGGCCCCAGCAATGGCCTAAGTTGTTCCCCAACCTCCTCGTCGTCCAAGTCTGTTGCCAGCTCTACTGGCGGGCCACAACACTGGATTTCAAGAGCATTTCCATTTTTTAGAAGACTTTAGACTTTAGAATAATTTTATTGTCACTTTAAATGTACACCAATCGGCATACATTAAAAAGAAATTTCGTTGCATACACCACCTCCAATATACATTACACAAACATGACAAAAAAATAAATAAATAAAAATTATGCATATACCCACATATGTGACACAGAGAAACAACACAGTCTAGTTTGGATGTATGTATGTACTATACACAGCGAGAAAAATGAATCTTGCAAGTTGACCAGATGGCACAGGAAACAAAGCTGTTACAGAATGGGGTAGTCCTGCTATAGATACTTCGAAACCTCCTCCCAGGGGTGAGCAACAGACCTTGAAGTGGGTGTGTGGGATCTCTAACAATGCTTTGAATTCTAAGCACATAGCGCTTATAAGCAGCATTCTGAATAAGGGGAAGCAAGCTTCCTATAATCTCCACTGTCCTCACCACTCTGTATGGACTTTCAATCTGAGGCACTGCTACCACCAAACCAAACAGGGATGCAGTTTCTTAAAACGCTCTCAGTCGTACCTGTGTAAAAAATGGCCAGGACAGAAGGAGAAAGATGTGCTCTCCTCATCCGACTAAGAACTTCGCGCTAAGGAGAAATTTCCTGACAATACGAACAATCAGTGGAACGATTTGTCTCCAGAATTGGTGGATGCTCCATCACTTGGAGGTCTTTAAGAAGGGACCGGACAGACATTTGTCCGGAATGATATAGCATAGGGTCTCCTGGAGTGGTGCAGTGGCCTAGAAGTGGCGCTCTCACCTCACAATCAGGAGGCTGTGAGTTTGATCCTAGGTAGTGGCATGAGTCATTATCGGCTGCGAACTCTGCATTGGTGACAGGAAGGGCATCTGGCCAGTAAGCACTCAGTTCCACTCAGTTACCCAAACTCCACCCCGATAAGGGATTATGGGGTCATTAAAAGACAAATAGAGAGAGATTTGTTTATAGACAAATATATAGATGACCTCCAAGGTCCTCTTTCCGACTCTTGTTATTCTTCTGAAATCCTTGGACAGAGCCCCAGGTTGGGCCGAGCTGCCGTTAGACCATCTGGAGTGGTTGTGTGTTGTTTGAACCGTAATCCAAAACCACGGATTAGCCGATCCACCCGCCAGAATTGGAGAGAGAGAGATGGCCATTCATCATGACAGCCGTTCTTCGAGATAGCTGGCCTGCGCACCGGCTTTATCTGCCAAGTCTTGGAAGAAACTGAACCCCCTTTTATAGAAGCGAAGACTTCTGTAGCATCTGGTTCTCTCCTCCCCCCCCCTCCCTCCGCGTCCAAACCCAGCGTGAATTGGGAGGGGGAGGGGAAACCTGCTGGAATTGGAATGCTGGAGAAGTAGATTTTGGCAAAAAAATGTTTCCCTCGCATCTCTTCTAAATCCTCAAAGAGCGCATGTGGCGTTCCAACCCCCCCTTCCCCATCCCACCCCCCAAGGCATGGGAGCCAGATGTGAGTGGGGGGAGGCATCAAAAATGTGCCATGCGAGTGCCAGGAAGCAAAGACCAGGCAGAGGGGAGGCTGGAAGGAGAAGACCTCGGGGCCATTGGGTTGATTGTGGGATGGAATCCAAGAGGCAATCATTGTGTGTATGTGTATCTATATTTATCTATATCCATACCTATCTATCTTCTATCTATCTATATCCATGTCTGTCTGTCTGTCTGTCTGTCTATCTATCTATCTACCTATCATAATCTACCTACCTGTCTACCAGTTGACATGTCTGTCTGTCTGTCTGTATCTATCTAACTTATCTAACTATCTAACACTATCTGTCTATCAATCTATCCATATCTATCTTTCTATCCATCTCTATCTTCTATCTGTATCTTCCATCCATCCATCTATCTATCTATCTATCTATCTATCTATCTATCTATCTATCTATCTATCTATCTATCTATCTATCTATCTATCTATCTATCATAACCTACCTACCTGTCTACCAGTTGACATGTCTGTCTGTCTCTATCTATATATCTATATATCTAACTATCCATCTCTATCTGTCTATCAATCTAGCCATATCTATCTATCCATCTCTATCTGTATCTTCCGTCTGTCTGTCTGTCTATCATCTATCTATCTATCTATCTATCTATCTATCTATCTATCATCTATCTATCTCTGTCTGTCTCATATCTATATCTACAGTATGTCTGTCTGTTCTGTCTGTCTATCTCTATTCATCTAGCTATCTCTCTGTGTCTGTATCTCATCTATATCTATCTCTCTATCATCTATCTATATCTATCTATGTCTGTCTGTCTGTCTGTCTCATATCTATATCTACAATATGTCTGTCTGTCTATCTATCTACATCTATCTCTCTGTGTGTATCTCATCTATATCTATCTCATCTATATCTATCTCTCTGTATCTATCTATGTCTGTCTATCTCTATCATCTATCTATCTATCTATCTATCTATCTTATCTATCTATCATCTCCAGCCATCCAATAGATAGGTGATAGATAGATAGATAGATAGATAGATAGATAGATAGATAGATAGATAGATAGATAGATATAGACACAATAGAGATAGATATAGATATACAATAGAGATGGATGGATGGATGGATGGATAGAGATAAAGGAGGAAGGGAAGGAAAAAGGAAAGGGAAAGACATAATGAAGGGAAGGGGAAAGGAAAGGAAGGCATAAATAGATGAGAAAGGGGAGCGGAGAGGAAGGGAGGGGAGGAGGACTACCTGTCTTGTGAAAGCAGCCTTCAGATCATCAAAAGTCCTGATTCAACCTTTCCTGCAGAAGATTGTCCCGCTGTTTAGTCATAATTGGCCGTTTTGCCAACTGCAGCCCCTGGCCAGATTCTGCTCATGCTTAACCAACTCTGTTCAATTATAACACAAAATTCAAAATAAGGTGTGTGGGGGGGGGGGGGGCTGTTTGGGCCCAGCTCCTTTGTGGGTTTGCCCATTCTGTCAATCCAGCCATTCTCTGCTGCCCAGACTCCCTGGAGGAGAGCCACAGAAAACACCTTTGCTACATCCGTTCGATGTTTTATGTCTGCTTTTTATACATCTGTTCTCTGACTTAACCCTGTAGCAAAGCAAAGTTTAAAATTTAACTTTTTTCTGTCCTGCATTCCAAGTTTTAACAGCTGCCAATCTTCTCTTGACTGACAATACTTAGCATCCCTGCAGTATATACATTTCTCCTTCGAATTACAGGTAAGTCCTCAACTTAAGGCAACGTTTGAGCCCAAAATTTCTGTTGCTAAGCGAGACAGCTGTTAAGTGAGTTTTGCCCCCTTTTTACCACCTTCCTTGCCACAGTCATTAATTGAATCACAGCAGGGGTTAAGTTAGACCAGGGGTGTCAAACACTCGATTTCATTTGAGGGCTGCATCAGGGTTGTGTTTGATCTCAAGGGGACCGGGGGGGGGGGGGCTGGCGTGGCCAGGGGGCCATAGCCAGCTTGACGTCACTCGAGTCGGGGGCACCTGTGGCAGCCCGAGTGCTCTGCCAGCGAAAACGGGCTCCTATTTTCCGTTTCCAGCTGCGACGGCCTACGGCAACCCTTTGTCAGTGAAAATGGAGCTTGGGGATGCGCGCGGCCCTTGCAAACTCCATCTTTGGCTGGGACAGCCTCCTGCAGACTATGGCCAGCAAAAATGGAGCTCGGGAGGGCCCTATACGGCTCTGTGAAAGCTCCATTTCCAGCTGCAACGGCCTCCTGCAGCCCCCTGCCAGCGAAAATGGAACTCGGTTTTCGTTGGTAGAGGCACCGCGGGCTGGTCCTTTGTTGTTTTCAGGGTGACCCCGCGGCCCAGATCGAACTACCCCGTGGGCCGAATGTGGTCTACAGCCCTTGAGTTTGACACCCCTCAGTTAGATCCTCGGTTAAGGGAATCAGGCTTCCCCATTGATTTTGCTGGTCAGAAGGTCACAAAAGGGGATCGCATGAACCCCAGGACACTGCAACCATCATAAATATGAGTCATTTGCCAAGCAGCCGAATTTGGATCATGTGACCATGAGGATGCTGCAACGTTCATGTAAAAAAACGGTCCTAAGTCACTTTTTTTCAGCATCGTTGTAAGTTGAAACTGTTACTGAATGAAAGATTGTAGGTCAAGGATTACCTGGGTAGCATTTGAAGGCTGTTTTTTTCCCAATGGAAAGATTCCAATATGGGTTACAGTCATTCTAGCGCATGCACAGTCTAACGCACTAGGCTGAAGATAATAAAAAACAGCCTGAATGGTGAGACCAGATGTGCAAGATTAAATTCTGCCTTCTGATAAGCAAAGTCAGTGGGAAAGCCAGATTTGCTTAACAACCTGTCACTAACCTGACAATGGCAATGATTCATTTAACAACTGTGGCAAGAAAGATCATTAAACAAGGCAAAATTCGCTTCACAAATGTCTCACTTAGCAACAGAAATTGGGTTGGCCCAACTGTGGTTGTAAGTCGAGGACTACTTGTATTAAGGTTGTCATGTTTGAAAAACATGGACATAGACTAACAAAAGACCTGGGAACGTGTTAGAAATTCTGTTTATATAAAACACCACACCGAACAAACCAAATGTACAGTCACCATGTGCTTTACTGCTCAACTATTCAACCGTAACAGGAAACACTACTTAGAGCAAAAGAGCATAGAGTATACACCATAGATCCCAAACTTGAAAATACTGCCATCTACTGGATGAATAGTACTATAATTGTTGCATGGAAATACATTCCAACAATTCCAACAGAATAGGAAATTTTAAAAAAAACATTCCCAGCTAGGGAATGCTGGAAGTTAAAGTCCACCTATCTTTAAGATTGCCATGTTTGAAAAACACAAACATGGACTAAAAAAGAGATGGGAACGGGAAAATAAGAAAACACTCATTTTTATTGCTATTTAAGATCTACCAATATCTAGTTGGAAAGCAGATGGAAAGAGTGAAAAAAATGCAATTCAGAAATAGCAATTCTTCCTTTTAATGCTATAGATTCTCCTGCTTGAGCAGGGGATTGGACTAGAAGACCTCCAAGGTCCATTCCAATTTTATTCTACTCTACTCTATTCTATTTCATTCCATTCTATTCTGTTATTTCTTTCACTCTGTTTTATTCTATTATCTCTTTCATTCTATTCTATTCCATTCCATTCCATATTCTATTCCATTTTCCATTCCATTTCATTTCATTTTCCATTCGATTCCATTCCATATTCTATTCTATTCTCTTCTATTATTTCTTTCACTCTATTCTATTCTGTTCTATTATATTATATTCTATTATTTATTTATAGAGCCGAGGTGGCGCAGTGGTTAGAGTGCTGAACTGCAGCCACTTCAGCTGACTGTTATCTGCAGTTCAGCGGTTCAAATCTCACCGGCTCAAGGTTGACTCAGCCTTCCATCCTTCCGAGGTGGGTAAAATGAGGACCCGGATTGTTGGGGGCGATATGCTGGCTCTGTAAACCGCTTAGAGAGGGCTGAAAGCCCTATGAAGCGGTATATAAGTCGAACTGCTAAGTCGAAGTCGAACTGCTATTATTTCATTCTATTCTATTCCATTCCATGTTTTCTTTCATTCTGTTCTGTTCCATATTCTATTCTATTCCATTCCATTCCATTCCATATTCCATTCCATTTTCCATTTCATATTCTATTCTATTCCATTCTATTCTATTCCATTCCATTATTTCTTTCATTCTGTTCCGTTCCATTCCATAGAGCCGAGGTGGCGCAGTGGTTAAATGCAGCACTGCAGGCTACTTCAGCTGACTGCCGTTCTGCAGTTCGGCTGTTCAAATCTCACCGGCTCAAGGTTGACTCAGCCTTCCATCCTTCCGAGGTGGGTGAAATGAGGAACCGGATTGTTGTTGGGGGCGATATGCTGACTCTGTAAACCATTTAGAGATGGCTGAAAGCCCTATGAAGTGGTATATAAGTCTAACTGCTATTGCTATTGCTATCGTATTCATGTACTGTGTTCAAAGAACCTTTTTCTGCTGCACCATCATTCAGACGTGTGTCCAGGTGTGTTTTCAAGAGACATTTTATTCTTTTATGATACGGAGCTGCGCCACGACTTGGAGGGCTCACAGGAATGTTGGTTTTGGGCGACGAAGCTAATAGCTAGAACGTGTTCATGCCGAGCGCAACGAAACATATGGAATACATCACCAGGGAAACATATGGCGCAGCCAGCAGAAATGTGTGGATGAGAACTTTCTCTCCAGGCGAATGGTAGAAGGGCAACAGAAAGGCTGGGTTAAAATAAACCTCCAAGAGTGATTTTCCTGCTTCAACATCGACATCCCGGTTCCCCCCCCCCCTGCCAAAAAAAACCTAGATATTCTCCCAACAAATTGGGTAAACCTCCTCCTTCCATTGCTTATTGAAATGTAGGAATCTGCTTTTGACGGGGTGACTAGTCCACGGATGAATAACCCTGGTTAATTTTCAGGTTGGTTTGACCCAGGGTTGAAATCCACTTACCTTTGCTGCCGGGAGGGCATGCAATGTGAGCAGCGCCTCCTGCGCATGCGCAGAGCATCAAAAAGGTAAGGTGTCAGGTTTCCTAAAAATGCCCTCCTTAATTCATGAGCCTCAAGCCAAGTTTCAAAAGAAATCCAGTCATTTGTTAGGAATACCATTTCAGCAATACCCCATTGCAGTCAGATCTAACCTCGTTTAAATTATGGCTGAACTTTGCCTATTCAGATTGAAACAAGCATGTGTGCCATTCAGTATGGCTGGGGGTAAAAACCGGAGCTTCGGATTTATTTGTTAAACATGGGCAAACATCCTGAACAATTAATTGGCTAAAGCAGGATAGAAATTAGGCAAAAACAGAGAGGAAGAATGAGAGGCAAAGAGAGAAAGGAGCTGTATGAAAACGCATCAGTCTGTCTGTCCATCTCTCGCTCTTTCTCATCATCTACCTTCCTGTCTCTCTCATCTATCTACTGTGTCTGCCTGCCTGCCTGTCTATCTTATATTTTCTTTATCCATCCATATCTATCTATCTATCTATCTATCTATCTATCTATCTATCTATCTATCTATCTATCATCTATCTATCTATCATCTAACCATCAGTCTATCCCTATCCATCTATCTATAGCTCGCTCTATCTGTATCTATCTATCTATCTATCTATCTATCTATCTATCTATCTATCTATCTATCTATCTATCTATCCTCTATATTTTTATGTATGTATGTATGTATGTATGTATGTATGTATGTATGTATGTATCGATCTATCTATCTATCTATCTATCTATCTATCTATCTATCTATCTATCTATCTATCTATCTCTATCATCTATCTATCCTCTATATTTTTATGTATGTATGTATGTATGTATGTATGTATGTATCTATCTATCTATCTATCTATCATCTATTTATCTATTTATCCTCTATATTTTTATCTATCTATCTATCTATCTATCTATCTATCTATCTATCTATCTATCTATCTATCATCTATCTATCATCTTTATCTATATCTATATCTATCTATCTATCTATCATCTATTTCTATCTATCATCTATCTATCTATCTATCTATCTATCTATCTATCTATCTATCTATCATCTATTTATCTATTTATCCTCTATATTTTTATATGTCTGTCTGTCTGTCTGTCTGTCTATCTATCTATCATCTTTATCTATATCTATCTATCTATATCTATCTATCTATCTATCTATCTATCTATCTATCTATCTATCTATCTATCTATCTATCATCTATTTCTATCTATCTATCTATCTATCTATTTCTATCTATCTATCTATCTATCTATCTATCTATCTATCTATCTATCTATCTATCTATCTATCTATCTATCTATCTATCTATCTATCATCTATTTCTATCTATCTATCTATCTATCTATCTATCTATCTATCTATCTATCTATCTATCTATCTATCTATCTATCTATCTATCTATCTATCTATCTATCTCAACATACCTATCTACCTATCTCTCAATCATCTCTATTTCTATCTTGGTCGGTCCATCTATCCTTTATCAAATACTATTTAAAAATGTAAGGAGTTACATATAAGTCCTCAACTAGATGTTCATTTAGCAGCTGTTCAAAGTTGCAACAGTATTCAAAAAGGCCATTCGCCTGGCTTGCAATCATAGCAGCATCCCCACAGTGACGTGATCAAATTCAGGTGCTTGGCAACTGATATGTGTTTATGATGGGCGCAGTGCCCCTGGGGGTCACGCAATCCCATTTTTGACTTTCCCCAAAACTCCGGACGGCCTTGTGATTGGCAAATGAATGAAGCCCCGTGATTCCAAGCAGCCAATCCGAGACCTCCCAAGAGTCATATGACCATTCAAATAAAGCTTGATGTCTCACGGATTTCTCCCCATGCTAGAAAGTTTGTTCAACGTGGTTGCAGATCCTAAGAGGAAATCTGGAAGAATTTAATCTAATGGGAGCTCGGTTTCTTGCAAAGAGCAAAAAACGCAGGAATGAGCGAAGAGACTCCGGCCCTAATCAAATGCAGGAGAAGCTAAATCCCCACATTGAATTCAGAGCCCCGTTTTTAACCAGCGTTCCCGTCGCCGGCGTACGAGGTTGGCCAAAAGACGCTCTTCTCCTTGACCCGCTTCGAGGTTCAGACTTGGCAACGCCTCGCCTTTCTGTCCAGCCTTCCTTGCGGCAAGCTTACGAGAAATGGTTATGACGGGCTGGACATGACTCAGCCGTCCAAATATCTATCTCTGCTATTAATCAGGCCAGCCGAGGAGACGGCCTGGAATTTCTCGATCTTCGGGAAGACAATTGCAGTTTTCCTGGCACAGATCGGACCTCGGAAATTAAGGCCAGCGGGGGAGCCAAGCTGGGTTCTGTGGGAAACGAGACTGCGTTGTCTAAAGCGATGGTTCTCCAGCTTGGCGGCTTGAAGATGGGCTTCAACTCCCAGAATTCCCCAATCAGCATGAGGCCCTTGCAGAATTGGGACAAACTTTACAGTCTCTTGCAAGGGTGTCAAACTCAATTTAATTGAGGGGCGCATCGGGACTGTGGTTGGTGGGTGTGGCTGACTGGGTGGGCGTGACCATCTTGATGCCACTCCCCAAACTGCTGGCATGTTTCCTCTTGGCATTGGGTAGACAGGGTTGAAACGATGCAGGCCGGCCCCTTACATTTTTCAGGATGGCCCTGCGGGCCGAATCCAGCCCGCGGGCCTAGAGTTTGACACCTCTGCTCCATTGCAATGCATACAGGAAAAAATGTTGAATTTCTAGAAAGGGTGCAGAGAAGAGCCACAAAGATGATTTAAGGGACTGGAGGCTAAAACCTATGAAGAACGGTTGCAGGAACTGGATATGTCTAGTTTAATGAAAAGAAGGACAAGGGGAGACATGATAGAGAGCCGAGGTGGCGCAGTGGGTATCTATCATCTATCTATCTATCTATCTATCTATCTATCTATCTATCTATCTATCTATCTATCTATCTATCTATCTATCATCTATTTATCTATCTATCCTCTATATTTTTATATGTCTGTCTGTCTGTCTATCTGTCTGTCTATCTATCTATCTATCTATCTATCTATCTATCATCTTTATATCTATCTATCTATCTATCTATCTATCTATCTATCTATCTATCTATATATCTATATATCTATCCTCTATATTTTTATGTATGTATGTATGTATGTATGTATCTATCTATCTATCTATCTATCTATCTATCTATCTATCTATCTATCTATCATCTATTTATCTATCTCTCCTCTATATTTTTATATGTGTCTGTCTGTCTGTCTATCTATCTATCTATCTATCTATCTATCTATCTATCTATCTATCTATCATCTATCATCTTTATATCTATCTATCTATCTATCTATCTATCTATCTATCTATCATCTATTTATATCTATCTATCTATCTATCTATCTATCTATCCTCTATATTTTTATGTATGTATGTATGTATGTATGTATGTATGTATGTATGTATGTATCTACCTACCTACCTACCTACCTATCATCCATCTATCTATCTATCTATCTATCTATCTATCTATCTATCTATCTATCTATCTATCTATCTATCTATCTATCTATCTATCTATCTATCTAGAGCCGAGGTGGCACAGTGGTTAGAGTGCAGCACTGCAGGCCACTTCAGCTGACTGCTATCAGCAGTTCAGCGGTTCAAATCTCACCGGCTCAGGGTTGACTCAGCCTTCCATCCTTCCGAGGTTGGTAAAATGAGGACCCAGACTGTGGGGGCGATATGCTGACTCTGTAAACCGCTTAGAGAGGGCTGAAAGCCCTGTGAAGCGGTATATAAGTCTAACTGCTATTGCTTTTGCTATGATAGCAGTCTTCCAATATTTCAGGGGCTGGTGTTATCTAGGTTTAGGTCATGAAACATCTGCAAAAAAGCAACCAAGTTTAGAGAGCACCAAAAAAAACCACAGTCCTTTTCTTCCTCCTCTTTCTCCTCCCCCTCCCCTCTCTTCTAGCACTGATAATGTCACCCAGTTGGGTAATGAAACGTCTGCAGGAAAACAACCAAGCTCAGAGAGCACCAAGGACCTCCCAATGATTATGTACTTCCACTGTTGTATATTTAATATCCTGGGCAGTTCAAAAAAAAAACATGGCAGTAAATCATAAACCATTTGCCTTATTTACAAACACTTCCGAAGGAACAATATGGCTCCCCATCTCAAATGTTGGCCTTCCCTTTGTTACAAGCTCTTTCTTTTAAGGAACAGGACTTGATCACAGCTAGTTGTGTGCAGAGAAGAGCCACAAAGATGATTAGGGGGGCTGGAGGGCTAAAACATGGGAAGAATGGTTGCAGGAACTGGGTAGGTCTAGTTTAATGAAAAGAAGGACCAGGGGAGACATGATAGCAGCCTTCCAATATCTCAGGGGCTGCCCCAAAGAAGAGGGAGTCAAACTATTCTCCAAGGCACCTGACGGCAGAACAAGAAGCAATGGGTGGAAACTAATCAAGGAGAGAAGGAACCGAGAACTAAGGAGAAACTTTCTGACAGAACAATGAATCAGTGGAACAACTTGCCTCCAGAAGTTGTAAATGCTCCAACACTGGAAATTTTTAAGAAGATGTTGGAGAACCATCTGTCTGAAATGGTGTAAGGTCTCCTGCTTGAGCAGGGGGCTGGACTAGAAGACTTCTAGTCCAGCCCCCTGCTCTGAGTCAAGGTGGCGCAGTGGTTAAATGCAGCACTGCAGGCTACTGCTAGATCAGCAGGTCAGCGGTTCAAATCTCACCGGCTCAGGGTTGACTCAGCCTTCCATCCTTCCGAGGTGGGTAAAATGAGGACCCAGATTGTTGGGGGCAATATGCTGACTCTCTGTAAACCGCTTAGAGAGGCCTGAAAGGCCTATGAAGCGGTATATAAGTCTACTGCTATTGCTATTGCTATACTTCCAAGATTCCCATTACTCTGTTTCCCAACCATAGCAAACTGAAGAGGCATGGACTTCAACTCCCAGAATTCCCATTGGCTGGCTGGGGTCTAACAGGACAAAAGCCACCACTTAATAAGGTATGAAGGGCAGAAGAAGTCATAGATTTACAGAGGTTTTTTTCCACGACCAAGATTAGGAAGGAATTCAATAGGCTGGTGTCATCAGATACCAGAGAAAAAAAAATAGAACATTTCTGTGTAGGTTCATGCCTGAAAAAAGAAGCAGAAACACACAATGCAGGTTTTTCCTACTTAAATCAGATGTCCAAATTAGGCTGATTAGATGTAATTACTCAGCTATCATAAAGATCCCCTTGGAACGCAAACGGGAGGAGACATTGAGCGATGTTGACCTGCGTATTGGAATGAACGAACATGAGCCTGAATCCAGAAGATGTCAACGTTTTTATTAAAACTTGGACAAAGTGTTTTAGGAAACGGTAATCAGATTAATCAGATGATATACAACTGGAGGCGACGGATCGTATCATAGGAGACGAGCGAAGTTTGGAAGAGGTTTGATGTTGAAGTGAGCTAAAATGAGCTGAAAACAGCAGGACATTTTAAGGGAGAGAAGGACAAAATCCTTAAGAGATACAGATACGGATTAACAGAGTTGGAAGAGACATCTGGTAGGTCATCTAGTCCAACCCCCTGCCCAAGCAGGAGACCCTACTACTTCTCTCTGTGTGTGTGTGTCTGTTTGAGAGAGGGGGAAGGGAGGGAGAAAAAAAAGAATGAAGGAAAACTTTTTCGCAAAGGAG
This sequence comes from Thamnophis sirtalis, assembly GCF_051295495.1. NCBI lineage: Eukaryota > Metazoa > Chordata > Lepidosauria > Squamata > Natricidae > Thamnophis > Thamnophis sirtalis. The sequence goes on along the minus strand of NW_028261388.1, from coordinate 3,949,115 downwards.
AAAAACAAATGCTGTCGCTTTAAATCGGAACTGAGCATGCCTGGCTGTGGAATTCTGGGAGTTGAAGTCCACAAGTCTAAAAATATTTGAAACCCCTGTGTCAGTGCCTCACCAGCCATAAACCTCACCGCACATCACTATACTACACCCATGAAATGTGCCACAGGTGGCACTCAGAGCCCTCTCTGCGGGCACGCCAGCCATCGCCCCAGCCCAGCTCCACCTCGCGTGCCTGCGCGCCTTCTGCCAGCCAGCTGGTCTTTGGGTCCCATGCATGCGCAGGGGGCGCTCGGATTGCATTTTGGGGCCTCGCGCACTGCCCCCGCGCCCGATTTTGGCTTCCAGGTTGCCGCCGAGACTTTCCAAAAGCTATCTGGCTCAAACTGTGCTTTCACTATTACCTGACTGCCCTATTCGCCTATATACTGGTAATCCTCGATTTACAACCATTCATTTAGTGACCGTTTTGAAGTTAGCGCTGAAAAAAGCGACTTACGACCATTTTTTTCACACTTACGACCATTGCAGCATTCCCCCGGGTGAAATGATCAAAATTCAGGCCATTTGGCAACTGATTCGTATTTAGGACGGTTGCAATATCCCGGGGTCACGTGCAGTCATAAAGATGAGTCCGTGGCCAAGCGTCCGGATTTTGATCCCGTGACCAACGGAGATGCAGCCATGGGTCGTTAAGTGTGGAAAAAGCCATTATTTTCCCATTGTGATTTCGAAAGGACACTAAAAGGAACAGTTGTAAGTGGAGGACTCCTGTAAAATCTTTGTCCTAAGGACTTGAAAGGCAGATTCCGAAGGAATATCGGGAAGGAATATTCTCACGGCATTAACAGTTTGATAGTAGAATATCCCGAGAAATCACATCCTCTTTTTTCTCTGGATCGATTTCAGAAGGAATTTGGTTACTCCTCTGTCTGGGATGCTTCAGAGCCTACAACAAGGAGGAGATCAAAAAGCTAAATTACTCCTTTAGGATTGTACGGCTTCTTAATAATAATTCATATTATTTCATCTCTCCTGGAGAAGAACAACAAAGTACTACAAAGAATCTTAAATTCTTACACGGTGATTCTTAGAAATATAATCCTGCACAGCGACACATCAATGCGCTATTTTGGATCTGTGCCCACACATATCCAGTTGCGCGGGTAAGAAATTTGTACCAAGAACCCCCAAAGTCCTGATGTTGGCTCGACTGAATCGAAAGAGAAATAAATTTTTATGCAAGTCCTCGGTTTACAACAGTTCATTTAGTAACCGTTTGGGAGTGGTGCGGTGGCCTAGAGGTAATCTCGCCTCGCAATCCGGGAGCTGTGAGTTTGATTAGCAGCAGATATTTCTTTCTCTGGACAGACCGAGAATGTATCTGCTAAACAAAACTCCGCAATGGCGACAGGAGGAGCATCCGGCCAGTAAACTCTCTGCTAGCTCCATTCAGTTGCCCAGACTCCACTCCACAAGGGATTACGGGGTCGTTAAAAGACAAGGATGATGATTTAGTAACCATTTGGAGTTACGACGGCCTTGAAAAAAGTGACTCGACTGTTTCTCCCACTTATGACTGTTGCAGTATCATCATCGCGATCACATGATTAGAATTGAGACGCTTGGCCACTGATTCATATTTATGACGGTTGCAGTGTCCCAGGGGTGTGTGTGTGTCATGTGATCCCCTTTTGCAACCTTCTGTCAAGCAAAATCAATGGGGAAGCCCGATTCACTTAACAACGATGTTACTAACTTAACAATTGCAGTGAATCCCTTGAGGACTGTGGCAAGAGAGGTCATAAAATAGAACAAAGCTCATTGCGCAGCAGAAATTTGGAGCTCAATTGGGGTCGTAAATCGAGGACCACATGTAATAGGATAATTTGAGTACTTTGGCCAAATGTCCTCGACTTGCAACCCCAATTGAGACCAACATTTCTGTTGTTAAGTGAGAAAGTTGTTGCGTTTTGCCCCCTTTTACGACTTTCCTTGCCACCGTTGTTAAGTGAATCACTGCAGTTGTGGAGTTAGTCACACGGTTGTTAAGTGAATCTGGCTTCCCCGTGGATTTTGCTTGTTGCAAAAGGGGATCACGCAACCCCCCCTGGGACACAGCAATGGTGTTACGCGTGTTAACCAGTTGTCAGATATCTGAATTTTGATCACATGGTGAGGGGGAAGCCTCAAAGGTCATAAGTGTGAAAAAAATGATCGTAAGTCACTAACAATCTTAATAAGCTACTATCTGGCCCATCAATCCAGAAAGCCCATGCTGAGCACATGGTGAAAAATGGCAAACATTTCCCAAATTTGCCTTATGGGTCCAAGAAGGAGGTTTTATAGGTTTGCAGGCCCTGAAAACATGTTTAAAGGCAAAAGAATTAATAGCTAAGTTGGGAGTTTGAGTTGAAAGGAAATTAAATCCTTCTGGAAAAGCTTTAAACGCTCGCCTAGTTTCCAGCTTCTGTAATGGTTTTGGGTATCCCTGGACCAGGAACAGAGGTGAAATGCTACCAGTTCAGATCGGTAGTAAATTGGTAGTAAAAGATGCTATCAGTTCACCTGAACCGGTAATAAAAAAAATGCTTCAAATATCCCCTACTTATTGGATTTTGTTAGATAAGCTCCCCGTTGGGAGAGCGAGTGTGTTCAGAGGAGCGTTGTGAGAGTTGTGTTGGAGAACACACAAGCCAGCATATAGAGACACTGCAGTTTAAATAGGCTTTTACTTTCGAGGAAACAGAGATATCAGAGTCCATCAAACAGTCCAAGTCATACACGGATAAGACAGTCAGTCATCAACGTCTTTCAGTTAAGGGATAATCCAAATAGTCCAGTATCATATAATCAGTTCAGTACTCAAAGTTTGCTAGCAGTTGCAAAACTTACAATAGCTCACGGCACTTTCTAACAGCCAGCTTCCAAAAACACTCAGATTAGATCAGCCCAGCATCTAACAAACAGAGAGCTAACAGTCGTTCTGGCTCCCTCTTATGGCCGATTGAGGAAACAGCAACCAATCACATTTTACAGTATGATTTAAAGAAAACAGGTATAGCATTGTTACATGGTTTATATATTGCCAACCCAACCGTTAGATTATATTCGGAACAGATTTGATCTCTGATCTGTATTAACACATCATTATTACGTCGTCTACTACAGTGTCTGTATATTTGCAATGAGTTAACACCTTTTCTTACTGTATTTCTGCAGCTTCCGGCACTGGTTGTTCAACCAACCGTTTTGTTGCATTGTGGGAGACAAGCAGTTGTTTTGGTCTGTTGTGTGAATGATGCCATCGCATGAAACCGCAACGCAGTTTCTTCGTAAGGCATAGCATTTCCCGAGATCCATGAGGGCGAACTTGTGGCACATGTTCTGGTTTCCGGCACTGGTCTTCCAGCTGGTCTTCACAGATGCTGTAAAACAGCCTCAAAATGGCCCCCAAAATGCCCCCAAATGCCCCCAAAAAACAGGACATTTTTGGGACATTTTTCAGGCCATTTTGGACCATTTTCAGGCCATTTCCAGGCCATTTTGGGGGGTCAAAAACACTCCTAAAATGGTCTAGAAAATGCCCCAAATGCCCAAAAAAACAGGCAAGTGCATGCTGGCCAGCTGATTTCCAGGACTCTGGCACGCAGACAACCATTTTTTTCTAATTCTGTGCATGCGCAGAACAATTTCTATTGAATGGTGTATGTGCGCGCAATCAACGGGCAGTAACTCCGGTCAAAATCCACCCCTGATGTATGCGAATTCTAGTTTGGGGCACTTGGCGCCCAAACCATTTGCCATTCCTGCCCTAGACGAATGCAAAAATTCAAACGGTGCAATTTCTGCGCAGAAAGTTCTCTCCCGTCGAACAACAAAGTTGGCTGGGGGATTCTGGGAGTTGAAGTCCACACCATCTGCCAAGGTTGGAGGGGGAATGCGTGAACCTGGACCAGCTCTGAAGTTTTTAGAACAAAGACTTGGTATTTTTGGCAGCTGAGTTCCATAAATCACGCCGGTGACAGCCAAAGCTTTCCGTTGGATGGGGCATTGACAGCTGATCCTTGCTCTCGGCTTCCAAGAGCTAAGAAGGATGGCTTAAGGAGGATTTGGGGGGGGGGATCGGTTTAACAAGAGCGCCATAATTCAGCCACGCAGAGATGCTCCCTGCTACATTTCTCCTGCATCCCAGACATGAACTCCTGACGGCTTTTTAAAAAATTATTATTATTTTGTCTTGGTTGGTTTTATACGTCTGGAATTCTCGTCGGTTTTTACGTGGCGTTCTTTGGCCTTTCACAGCAGGGAGATGGCAGCGTCCCAGTTTATTCAGATCAGTCCGTCCCTGAGTAACAGCCTTCCCCGTCGTGATCTCTCTCACTATTTTAATTTCCCTTTTGTATACTAGCACTGATGCCATTGCCCAGTTGGGTCATAAAACGCCTGCAAGAAAACAACCTGTTTCAGGTACAGTAAGTGAGCACACTATAAGCCACCCCTGTGCAGAAACCATCTTATTAGAGAGGAATGATAACGCTGCGTACAAGGTAGACGTACCACCTGTAACATCTTCCCCTTTTCATGTTAACCAAACAATGTTGTAAAATGTCAGAGTGCGCACAGTGTGACTATATGAGACAACCCAGGAGCAATAACATCAAACGTAGGTTTGTAATAATAGATAGTGGCTTATCCCTACAGAATATACACATACACATACTAGGCAAAGGTCAAACAATCAGCAGCTACAGCGGGGAAGCACACAGAGAGAGAGAGAGAGGTATGCCCCAACAGGGCCTCTCTTATAATACAGACTCTTAAAGTGGTAACGGGCAAATAACCCTGCTGACTCATTATTACCATTGCATCATACTTACAGTATTACAGTATTACAGCAGCTATTAAATCATCATTACCCTGACGTAAAATTTCAGATGAGAACTGTAACAACACATACTACAGGTTAAGTCTGTTGGGTAGTTGTAAACATTTGCCACTTATGGGTGAAGACTGTCTTGCTTTGTCCCCGGAGTTTCTCCAACCTCTCTGAGGTTGCAGGGTGAGCTGTCCTCACCACTTACGGGGATGTTCTGTGTAAGTAAGCCCATTACAAGCCATCACTGTGCAAAACTCATCTTATTAGAGAGGAATGATAAAGCTGCATATAAGGTAGACGTAACACTTGTAACACAACAAAGCTTAGGCAGCAAGCTTAATGGAAGGAAGGACTAGGGGAGACATGATAGCAGTCTTCCAATATCTCAGGGGCTGCCCCAAAGAAGAGGGAGTCAAGCTATTCTCCAAAGCACCTGAGGGCAGAACAAGAAGCAATGGGTGGAAACTAACCAAGGAGAGAAGCAACTTAGAACTAAGGAGAAATTTCCTGACAGTTAGAAAATTAATCAGTGGAACTACTTGCCTCCAGAAGTTGTGAATGCCCCAACACTGGAAGTCTTTAAGAGGATGTTGGATAGCCATTTGTCTGAAACGGTATAGGGTTTCCAGCCTAGGCAAGGGGTTGGACTAGAAGACCTCCAAGGTCCCTTCCAACTCTGCTATTGTATTGTATTGTATTGTATTGTATTGTATTGTATTGTATTGTAAGGTAGACATAACACCTGTAACACAACCAAGCTTAGTCAGCAAGCTTAATGGAAAGAAGGACTAGGGGAGACATGATAGCAGTCTTCCGATATCTCAGGGGTTGTCTGGTTCCACTGGTTAATTGTTCTCACTGTCAGGAAATTTCTCCTCAGTTCTAAGTTGCTTCTCTCCTTGATTAGTTTCCACCCATTGCTTCTTGTTCTGCCCTCAGGTGCCTTGGAGAATAGTTTGACTCCCTCTTCTTTGGGGCAACCCCTGAGATATCGGAAGACTGCTATCATGTCTCCCCAATACAATACAATACAATACAATACAATACAATAGCAGAGTTGGAAGGGACCTTGGAGGCCTTCTAGTCCAACCCCCTGCATAGGCAGGAAATCTTATACCTTTTCAGACAAATGGCTATCCAACATCTTCTTAAAGGCTTCCAGTGTTGTGGCATTCACAACTTCTGGAGGCAATTTCTGTTCCACGGATTAATTGTTCTGACTGTCAGGAAATTTCTCCTCAGTTCTAAGTTGCTTCTCTCCTTGATTAGTTTCCACCCATTGCTTCTTGTTCTGCCCTCAGGTGCCTTGGAGAACAATTTGACTCCCTCTTCTTTGTGGCAACCCCTGAGATATCGGAAGACTGCTATCATGTCTCCCCTAGTCCTCGACATCAGGACTGTCGTAGGACCGGCCCGCTTTGCGACCATCGTGACTTGGACACTAGCGGTCATACGTTGAGTTCTCCCCGCTGCTTATGGCATCACTCCAAGATGGCCGCCATTTTCGCAGCCATTTTGCAACCAATTTGCATTTCTCAACGGGGGAGAGGGGGGAAAAAAACTGTTGGCATTTCCAAATCTACAGGACGGAGGCCATTACATGCTTTCTTATAATGGTTTCCTGCTTTCCCAGATTCCCCTCTCCCTCCTGCCCTTGAAAACTAAAATAGAGCTGACAATGACCCATTATCATAAAATATATACAAGGGGGCCGGGGAGATCCGTAATAATTGCTACCAGTTGTGTCTCATTATCACCTCTGAATTGGGGACTCAGATCCTTTCCATTTTTACATCCCAGGCAATAAAGAAATAAATAAATAAATAGCCCCTGAATTTTATATTTCTTTATATTTGGGTGTGGGTGTGTGTGTGAGAGAGAGAGACCTGTTCAAAATCTTCCTTGAGAACAGGTAACAACAAGTTTACTTCATGTTTTCAAGTGGGAGGAAAATGGAATGAAACCCCATGGCCCCTCTATAAAGGAGCTTTGAGGAGGGGGGGGCTGATTATTGCAAAATTTCAAATAAATCAGATTTTTCCCTCTCCTGGGGTCAATAAGCTGTCAAATATTTCATCCGAAGGGCCAGATGCTTGGATGATTGCAATTAATCTTCTCGGAGCAGGACTGATTGTCTTTTCCTGAGCCACAAATCTGGACAATTTCTTCAATTAATTAAGGGGTGGGAAGAGGGAAAGGTTATTCTGGTCCCTTGGGGAGGGGTGTAGGGAAGATTAGAGAAAATAAATCTGCATTTCTCCATTTGGACAACTTTGAGATATGTGGACTTCAACTCCCAGAATTCCCCAGCCAGCAAGGCTGGCTGGGGAATTCTGGAAGTTGAGGTCCACACATTTAAAGTTATCAAGGTGGAGAAACACTAGAATAGAAATAGAAATAAGAATAGAGTAGAATAGAATGGCAGGGAAGGGAAGGGAAGAGAAGAGAATGGAAGATAATGGAAAGAATAGAAGGGAAAGGAAGGGAAGAGAAAAGAGAAGAGGAGAAGAGAAGAGAGAATAATGGAAAGAAAGAATAGAAGGGAAGGGAAGAGAAGAGAGAATAATGGAAAGAAAGAATAGAAGGGAAGGGAAGGGAAGAGAGAATAATGGAAAGAAAGAATAGAATGGAAGGGAAGGGAAGAGAAGAGAGAATAATGGAAAGAAAAAATAGAATGGAAGGGAAGGGAAGAGAGAATAATGGAAAGAAAGAATAGAATGGAAGGGAAGAGAAGAGAATAATGGAAAGAAAGAATGGAAGGGAAGAGAAGAGAGAATAATGGAAAGAACGAATAGAATAGAATAGAATAACGGAATGGAATGAAATGGAGGAATGGAGTAACCAAGGTTAAAACTGGGGAGAACATACTGTATTGTCCCCCAAAATTATCATCTCAATGTTTTTCTTTCCTTCAGTTTTTGGCTGGGAAGTTACCAGAACATCATTACTTCTAAGTATTAGGACCATCAATTAAATATCGGTGATGATTATTGATCATTGAATAGAGGAAGTCTTTGCTTGTCAACCTTCTGCACTGATTCACTTAACAACTGTGGCAAGAAAAGTCATTAAATGGGGCCAAACTCACTTAAGTGTCTCGCTTACCAACAGAAATGTTGGGCTCAGTTGTGGCCATTAAGTCGAGGCCTACCTGTAATTATTTTTCTCATTCTCTGTGCCTCTAGGAAAGCATCCCTCCCTCCCTCTCTCTGTCTCTCGTTTCTCTCTCTCCGTCTCTCTCTTACTCTCTCTCTTTCTAATTCTTTGTTTTTTCTCTCTCCCTTTTTCTGTCTCTCTCATTTTCTCTTTCTCTCTTTCTCTCATTTTTTCTCTCGTTCTATCTCTCTCATCCTCTCTCTCTTTCTTTCTCTCATTTTCTCTCTGTCTCTGTCTCTCTGTCTCTTTCTCTCTGTTTCTCTCTCTCTCTTTCTCTCTCATATCAAGGGATAAATACGAACCTGACAAATTGTTAAACTCGACGAGAATTTAGCGGTTTTTCCAGATGACACCCTGTGTGTGTGTTTTCCTCCCGCGTGCCAAACTCCACTTCATATCAGGGGTCTTTCTCGCCATGAAAGTTGGAAGGAGATTTCCTCAAACGTGACAGGAAACATCAGACCTATTTCTCTTCAGCTACTCCACAGAAGAAATAAAAACCGCTCTGCAGAGCATGCAATAAATAAATAAATGCACACTTTTCAAGATGTCGGAGTCCGAGGTTGGAGATGAGCCACTGAGACTCCCTTACGGCCTGGAGAAGAGATCAAAGTATATATATATTTATTTACTGGATGCCAGATGTCTTTCCTCCTGATAAATCTCTTTGGGCTGGTTAGTACATAGAATAACAGGGTTGGAAAGGACCATGGAGGTCTTCTAGTCCAACCCCCTGCTCAAGCATCCTGGACACACGGCTGTCCAATCTCAGCTTAAAAAATGTCCAGTGTTGGAGTACCCACAACTTCTGGAAGCAAGTTGTTCCACTGACTAATTGTCCTCCCTGTCAGGAAATTTCTTCTTATCTCTCTGTTTGAAGACAGCAAAGTCCACATTCTGGACCAGAGGTCTTCAAACTTGGCAACTTTAAGACTTGTGGACTTCAACTCCAAGTCTTAAAGTTGCTAAGTTTGGGGACTCCTGATCTGGACAGAGAGGACTTCTGTCCAACTGATTTTGGAAAAGTGCTTTTGGGATTTAAAAATTTAAAAAAGAGAGAGAGAAAGAAAGAGAGAGAGAGAGAGAGAAAGAGAGAGAGAGAGAGCAAGAGAGAGAGAGAGAGAGAGAGAGCGCCGAGGTGGCGCAGTGGTTAGGGTGCAGTACTGCAGCCACTTCAGCTGACTGCTAGTTCTGCAGCTCGGCAGTTCAAATCTCACCGGCTCAGGGTTGACTCAGCCTTCCATCCTTCCGAGGTGGGTGAAATGAGGACCCAGACTGTGGGGGGCGATATGCTGACTCTGTAAACCGCTTAGAGAGGGCTGAAAGCTATGAAGCGGTATATATGTCTAACTGCTATTGCTATAAAATGAGAGAAAGAATTAGAGAGAAAGAGGAGAGAGAGAAAACAATGAGAAAGAAAAAGAGAGAAAGAGAGAGAAAAACAAGAGAATGAGAGAGACAGAGAAAGAGAGAGAGAAAAGAAAGAGTGAGACAGAGAGAGAGAGAAACAGACAGAGAGACAGAAAGAGAATGAGAGAGAGAAAACAAGAAAGAATGAGAGAATAAGAGAAAACAAGACAGAAAATGAGAGAAAGAGAATGAGAAAGAGAGAGAAAAAACAATGAGAAAGAAAAAAGAGAGAAAAGACAAGAAAGAGAATGAGAGACAGAGAGAAAGAAAGAGAGAGAGAAATGAGAGAAAGGGAGAGAAAGGGAGAAAGAGGGAAAGTGAGAGAGAAATGAGAGAGAGAGAGAAAGAGAAAGAGAAAGTGTGCGAGAGAGAAAAAACAATGAGAAAGAAAAAGAGAGAAAAAACAAGAAAGAGAATGAGAGTGACAGAGGGAAAGAAAGAGAGAGAGACACGAGAGAAAGTGAGAGGGAAAGTGAGAAAGGGAAAGTGAGAGAAAGAGAAATGAGAGAGGGAGAGAGAAAGAGAGAGAGAGAAAGTGAGAAAGAGGGAAAGAGAGGGAGAAATGAGAGAGAGAGAAAGAGAGAGAGAAAGTGTGTGTGAGAGAGAAAACAATGAGAAAGAAAAAGAGAGAAAAAACAAGAAAGAGAAAGAGAGACAGAGGGAAAGAAAGAGAGAGAAATGAGAGAAAGTGAAAGAGAGAGAAAGTGAGAAAGAGGGAAAGTGAGAGAAAGTGAGAGAGAGAAAGAGAAAGTGAGAGAGAAAAAACAATGAGAAAGAAAAAGAGAAAAGAGAAAAAACAAGAAAGAGAATGAGAGAGACAGAGAGAAAGAGAGAGAGAAATGAGAGAGAAAGAGAGAGAAAGAAAGTGAGTGAGAGAGAGAGAGAGAGAGAGAGATGCTTTCCTAGAGGCACAGAGAATGAGAAAAATAATTCTTAATGACCACAACTGAACTTGTTGTGCTTCATTGTCTGGGCTGGTTTTTTTATCTCGGTCAAAACCGCCGTGCCTGGAGGATCCCTTGATGTGGGTGGGAGCTGTGGGAAGAAATTCCATGGATGGCTAGACTCACAATTTCCCCCAAAATCTCCGCTCTGCTAGGAATGCCAACAATTTTTGCATCCTTTTCTTCCCCGGTTTTCAACCTTTGGGGAATGCTGAGGAAAATGGCCAGACGTAAAATACGATGATTTGGACAGGATTAAACAAAATTCCAACTTTTCTTGGTTTTCCTTCATGAAGAGATGACGTCCTCTGTCCAAGGTCAGTTTGAAGATGGGATCCTTGACTTACAACTACAGCTGAGCCCAAAATGACCGTTACTAAACAAGGCAGCCAAGTGAATTCTGACCCATTTTACGACCTCTCTATTGGTTCCCTCCCCCTTTTACTACAAACTCTTATTCTTTTCAGTTTTATGATTTTAGCCTTTCTTTAACATTTCACCTTATCACCCTTTACTGCAATGTTTCCCAACCTAGAGCCGAGGTGGCGCAGTGGTTAGGGTGCAGTACTGCAGGCCACTTCAGCTGACTGCTATCTGCAGTTCGGCGGTTCAAATCTCACCGGCTCAAGGTTGACTCAGCCTTCCATCCTTCCAAGGTGGGTAAAATGAGGACCCAGACTGTGGGGGCGATATGCTGACTCTGTAAACCGCTTAGAGAGGGCTGGAAGCCCTATGAAGCGGTATATAAGTCTAACTGCTATTGCTATTGCTAACCTTGGTGGCTTTAAGATGCTTGGACCTCAACTCTCAGAATTCTGGGAGTTGAAGCCTACCTATTTTGAAGCATGGGGACTGGGGAATTGTGGGTTGGGCTCCACACACCTTAAAAAGAAGGAGGGAGGGAGGAAGTAGGGAAGGAGGAAAGGAAGGGAGGGAGGGAAGAAGGAGGGAGAGAAAGTAAGTCAGATGTGAGGAGGAGGGAGGAAAGAAGGAAGGGGGGAAGGAAGGAAGGTGGAGTGAGGAAGGAAGGAAAGAAGGGAGGGAGGTAAGTAAGTAAGTCAGATGTGAGGAGGAGGGAGGAAAGAAGGAAGGGGAGAAGGAAGGAAGGTGGAGTGAGGATGGAAGGAAAGAAGGGAGGGAGGTAAGTAAGTAAGTCAGATGTGAGGAGGAGGGAGGAAAGAAGGAGGGAGAGGAAGGAAGGAAAAGTAGGAGGAGGGGGGAGAGGAAGGCAGGAAGGAGAGACAGGAAGGAGTAGAGGAAGGAAGGAAGGAGGTAGGTAGGTAAGTAAGTAAGTCAGGTAGGAGGAGGAGGGAGAAAAGAAGGAAGGAAGGAGGGAGGTGGAGGAAGGAAGGAAAGAAAAGGAGGAGGGAGGGGGAGGGAGGGGGAAGTAAGTAAGTCAGATTGAGGAGGAAGGAAAGAAGAAAGGAGGGAGGTAAGTAAGTCAGTCAGGTGGGGGGAGGAGGGAGAAAAGGAAGGAAGAAGAGAGGTGGAGGAAGGAAGGAAAGAAAAGGAGGAGGGAGGGAGGAAGTAAGTCAGATGTGAGAGGAAGGAAAGAAGGAAGGAAGGAGGGAGGGAGGGAGGTAAGTCAGTCAGGTAGGGGGAGGAGGGAGAAAAGGAAGGAAGAAGGAAGGTGGAGGAATGAAGGAAGGAAGGAAAAGAAGGAGGTGGGAGGAAGGCAGAGGAAGGAAGGAAAGAAGGAGGGAAGGAAGGAAAGAGACAGGAGGAAGTAGAGGGAGGAAGGAAGGAAGGAGATGGGAATGGAAAGGGAGGAGGAGTGAAGGCACCAGGCTAAAAACCAGGAGAGGGTGAATTCTAGACCTGCTTTAGGCATGGAAACCAACTGGGTGACTTGGGGCCCTGGATGTCTTTCTTTGGCCAGCAACTTTTAGCAATCGGATCTTAACGGGGGGACATTTTAGGATTCAGAATCCCGGTGAGGTCTCAGTTCTAAAGAGGCTCAAAGCAGCTTCCTTCTTGAACGGAGACCACCAGAGGGTCTCAGGGTTGTGGGCTGGTCTGGAAAGTTTAAAAAAAAGGTCTTTGGAAGTAGGCAGGGGCAGACCCTCCCCTGCCCCCCCCCAAAATCACCTAGAAAACATTTAGGGAGGCATCGCCAGGAAATGAAGCTGTCTGGAGGACGTCTTCCTTTTGGAGAACTTTTGCTAGTTATTTACACCTGGAATTCATTGAGCCAAAGCCCAGGGGACCAAATCCTCCTCCTCCTCCTCTTCCTCTGGCCTTGAGGAAATCACCTGGGCTCTTCTAGTCTTTCTTTCCAATTGGGAAGGACCTGAGTCAAAAGAGAGTCAAACTCCCTCCCTCTCCCTCTCTCCCTTCCCCCCTCTCCCCTCTGTCCCCTCCCATCCATCCATCCATCCATCCACCTATCATCCATTCATCCATCATCATCCATCCATCCATCCATCCATCCATCCATCCATCCATCCATCCATCCATCTATCTATCTATCATCTATCCATCCATTCATCAATCATTTGTCTCTCTCTCTCATCTATCTATCTATCCATCCATCCATCATCTGTCTATCTCTCTCCGTCTCATCTATCTATCCATCCATCTATCTACCTATCATCCATCCATCCATCCATCCATCCACCCACCTATTGTCTGTCTGTCTGTCTGTCTGTGTCTGTTCATCCATCCATCCATCCATCCATCCATCATCCATCTATCCGTCTGTCTATCTCTACTGTATATCTATCTGTCTGCCTGCCTGCCTGCCTGCCTGTCTGTCTGTCTGTCTGTCTGTCGTTCGGTCTGTCTGTCTGTCTGTCTGTATCTGTCTATCTATCTATCTCTACTGTATATCTACCTACCTACCTACCTACCTACCTACCTACCTACCTACCTACCTACCTACCTACCTATCATCTATCCATACATCCACCTATCGTCTGTCTGTGTCTGTCTGTCTATCTCTATCCTCTCTCTCCCTCTCTCCCATCCATTCATCTATCTGTCTGTCTATCTATCATCTATCATCCATCCATCCATCCATCCATCCATCCATCCACCTATCATCTGTCTGTATTTCTGTCTATCTCTATAAGTCCTCCCTGAAAATATTGCAACACAGCAGCATCCATGAGGTGACCCCGCTCTCCGCCTCCTGCACCTCAAAAATAAGAAGACCTCCCCAAAAATAAGGCCAAGCACTTATTTCGGGGGGTCAAAAGAAAATAAGTCCCTGTCTTATTTTCAGGGAAGCACACTATCTATCTATCTAACCATCCATCCATCCTTCCATCCATCTATCATCTGACTGTCTGTCCATCCATCCATCCATCCATCCATCCATCCATCCCTCTCTCTCTCCTATCTAGTCAAAGCACACATCTTCTCCTTCCTTTTCTCATGCAACAAACGATCTCTCATACAGGAAGTCCTTGACTTACAACCATTCATTTAGTGACCATTCCAAGTAGCAACAGCACTGCAAAAAGTGACTTAGGGCTGATTTTTCACCTGACCGTCGCAGCATCCCCGTGGCCATGTGATCCAAATGTAGGTGCTTGGCAACTGGCATGTACTTATGACAGTTGCCGTGTCCCGATCTCCTTTTGCGACCTTCTGACAAGCCAGATCCACTTAACGAGGGTGTCGTTAACTGCAGCGGCTCCCTTAACAAGGGGGGCAAGAAAGGTGGGGCAAAACTCATCAACTGTTTTGCTTAAGGGAAAGGTTCCCCTCGCACATCTGTGCTGGTCGTTCCTGACTCTAGGGGGCGGTGCTCATCTCCGTTTCAAAGCCGAAGAGCCAGCACTGTCCAAAGACGTCTCCGTGGTTGTGTGGCCGGCATGACTCAATGCCGGAGGCGCACGGAACGCTGTTACCTTCCCAACAAAGGTGGTTCCTATTTTTCTACTTGCATCTTTTACCTGCTTTCAAGGTTGGCAGAAGCTGGGACAAGTCACGGGAGCTCCCTCCGTTACGCGGCGCTGGGGATTCGAACCGCCGAACGGCCGACCTTTCTGATCGACAAGCTCAGCGTCTTAGCCCCTGAGCCACCTTCTGTTCTTGCTTAGGGAGGGACATTTCCAGCTCAAGGGTGGGTGTAGATCGAAGGCTACCTCTGCAGGAGTCGCCTCTTCCTTCCTGACCCAACTGAGATCTAATTTGTGCACCTGGAAAATGTTTCCATCTCTGGAAATATTTCTGAAAATCCATCCATTCATCTCTGCTTTGAAGTCTCCACGTTTCCCAGGAGAGTCACCAATCAGGGAGGGGAGGGGGAGGGCAAGAGGTGACTGGGGTTAGGGTCTCCCCTCTGGTGCATCTGCCCCCCCTCCCCTCCTTTTCTGTGTCTTCTCCTTGCCACTTCCGTCCTCCCAATTCCATGATGGATGGAAGGAAGGCAGTAAATCCTCTGTCCACCCAAACAGCTTTTCATATTAACCTTAACACAGTGTTTCTCAACCTTGGCAACTTGAAGAGGTCTGGACTTCAACTCCCAGAATTCCCCAGCCAGCGAATGCTGGCTGGGGAATTCTGGGAGTTGAAGTCCGGACATCTTCAAGTTGCCAAGGTTGAGAAACACTGCCTTAACATCTTAATTCTGCTTCCTCCCAAGGTTAGACACACACACACTCTATCCACAGGGTGTGTTGGTGTGTGTATATGTGTAAACGGAGGAGTACAAATCACCGATCGCAACAAGACAACTTGTGATATTTTGGGTCAAAGCTTCAGAGAGATTCCCTTGTTCAATTCCTCCCTGCCTTCATGGTAGAACCTCTTAACGTCCTGGAAAAGTGGTTAAAAATCCAGGAAAATACAAGCAATCCTCGGCATATGACCACAGCTGAGCCCGTGGCTAAGCGAGGCAGTTGTTAAGTGAGCCTTGCTCCGTGTAACGACCTTCCTTGCCGCCGTTGTTCGGTGAATCGCCGCCGTTGTTAAGTCAGCCGCACGGTTTCGTAATGGGAATCTGGCTTCCCTGACCAAAATTGAGCCCCCCCCCAGATTTCTGTTGCTAAGTGAGACAGTTGTTAAGTGAGCTTTGCTCCACTTTACGACCTTTCCTGCCACCGTTGCTAAGCGAATCCCCGCAGTTGTTAATTCAGCAGCCGGGAATGTGAGGTGAGTCTGGCGTCTCCGTTTATAATTTATGAATTTATAATAACATTAGATGTATTTTATACTATATCAAATATAGCCAAGGTGGAGCAGTGGTTAAATGCAGCACTGCAGGCTACTTCAGCTGACTGCAGTTCTGCAGTTCGGCTGTTCAAATCCCACGGGCTCAGGGTTGACTCAGCCTTCCATCCTTCCGAGGTGGGTAAAATGAGGACCCGGATTGTTGTTGGGGGCGATATGCTGACTCTGTAAACCGCTTAGAGAGGGCTGAAAGCCCTATGAAGCGGTATATAAGTCTAAGTCTAACTGCTATTGCTAATGGTTGCAGCATCTTGGGGTCACATGATGATGGTGTAGGATCTCCCGCTTGGGTGGAGGGGTTGGACTAGATGACCTACAAGGTCCCTTCCAACGGATGGATAATCTGTAAACAGGTGGCTTTTCCCTCAACCCAAGAAAAAACCCCATCAGCAAGACGCAGCCAAGACCTTCTCCAACCTTCATCCTTTCTCTGTGGCTCCGATTCATCTTCGCCTCCTGCTGCTAAGCAAGCCATGAGAAGGAGGAGGCCATAAAACCAGCTTCTTCCAACCCCCCCAAGGATGAGGGCCAAAGATTTACACACTTTCCCCCCCGCAGGTTGTCCAACATTTCAGGCCATGACCTTCATTCCAGAAGGACACGAGTCCTGCTGAGATTTAAGAGGAGGGAGGCCTCCCGTGTTTTAGTCGTCCTGTGTTTCTTCAAAGCATGAAGCAGATCAAACCTTTTTTGGGGGGGGAGGAGGGGTCTGGATACGTCGCCCGTTAGGAGACGCTTGCCTTCCTACGGCTGGGTCTCCAGATCTGAGACCCCTGCCATCAAGAACGGAAGGTCAAACGAAGGAGGTCTGGTAAAGACAGCATGGCCACATGGTAGGCGTTTGCCAACTGCTGGGAAACACATCTCCGGTTAGAAGATCGAAGGAGTCCTACCAGTTTACAGATTAACAGAGTTGGAAAGGGACCCTGTAGGTCATCTAGTCCAACCCTGCTGCCCAAGCAGGAGACTCTCTAACGGTCAGGGCTCCAAATAGCGTCCAAAATTAAATCAGAGTCCAGAGGCAAAAGTATTCCTCAAAGTTCCAATTGATGAAGAGAGCCATGTTGGCACATCTGGGAAAACACGAATGTGAGGCAACTGGCAGTTGGAACAGAGTTCTTTTCAGGTGGGGAGAGGGAGTAGAATTCCTTAGCATCAGAGCGTGTTAATTACTGTATAAGAAATGCTAATGATCTGATGGTCAATTTGAAAAATCCTTTCTTGGCGAGCACCTAGAAGCCAAGAGGAACATATCTGCCAAATTTCAAGTTTATAGGCTTAAATCAGAGTCCAGAGGCAAAGGATTCTTCAAAGTTCCAATTGATGAAGAGAGCCATGTTGGCACATCTGGGAAAACCCGAATCTGAAGGCTTCCTGGTTTTCCCCACCTAGTTGAAAGTTCAAGATCTTGCCCCCCCACACCCACAAGTCCATCCCATGGTCCAATCTCCCACTGCCATGTTGGCAGCTTCCGCCCATCCAGTTCCGGTCAGATCCAGAGGTGCAGGGACCAAGGATGACCTTGGCTTTCTAGAAAGAATGTTGTTATGGCTACCTATCATCTAACTCCATACGATCTCTCCTCCCATTTTCCCACCATAGAAAAGGACAATAGAAAGTGTGACAGGCCAGAGATCCAAGAATAAAGATGACTGCAGGCCTGACACCTACACCATTTCTGACAGATGGCTGTTGTTGTTGTTGTTGTTGTTGTTTTATTTATTTATAGGCCGCCCTTTTCCCTGAGGGGACTCAGGGCGGCTTACAATCAAAAAGGAAGGGGAGTGTAGGACAATACGAAAAAAGAAATGTGCACAAAGTAAATTAGACAATAAAACTCAACATTCACTCAGCATTCGGGAGGGGCGAAATAAGATTATCCCCAGGCCTGACGGGTTAGCCAGTTCTTGAGGGCTGTACGGAAGGCCTGGACGGTGGTGAGGGTACGAATCTCCACGGGGAGATTGTTCCATAGTGTCGGAGCCGCAACAGAGAAGGCTCTCCTCCGAGTAGTCGCCAGTCGGCACTGACTGGCGGATGGAATACGGAGGAGGCCAACTCTATGCGATCTGATGGGACGCAGGGAGGTAATTGGCAGAAGGCGGTCTCTCAAATAGCCAGATCCACTACCATGGAGCGCTTTATAGGTGGTGAGTAGGACCTTGAAGTGCACCCGGAGACCAACAGGTAGCCAGTGCAGCTCACGGAGGATCGGTGTTATGTGGGCGAACCGTGGTGCGCCCACGATCACTCGCGCGGCCGCATTCTGGACTAGCTGTAGTCTTCGGATGCTCTTCAAGGGCAGCCCCATGTAGAGCACATTACAGTATTCCAGCCTAGAGATCACAAGGGCTCGAGTGACTGTTGTGAGGGCCTCCCGATTCAGGTAGGGCCGCAACTGGCGCACCAGGCGAACCTGGGCAAATGCCCCCCTGGTCACAGCTGAGAGATGGTGGTCAAAAGTTAGCTGTGAATCCAGGAGGACTCCCAAGTTGCGGGCCCTTTCTGAGGGGTTTAAATTTTGTCCCCCCAGCCTGAGTGATGGTGTGGTGGTTAAATTTTTGGGAGGGAAACACAACAGCCACTCGGTCTTGTCTGGGTTGAGTATCAGCTTGTTTGCTCTCATCCAGTCTTTAACGGCTTCCAGTCCCCGGTTCATCACGTCCACCGCTTCATTGAGTTGGCACGGGGCGGACAGATACAACTGTGTATCGTCCGCATATTGGTGATATTTTATCCCGTGCCTTCGGATGATCTCGCCCAGCGGTTTCATGTAAATGTTGAATAGTAGGGGGGATAGGACCGACCCCTGCGGCACCCCATAAGTTAGGGGCCTCAGGGACGATCTCTGCCCCCCCACTAACACCGACTGCGACCTGTCCGAGAGATAGGAGGAGAACCACTGCAAGACAGTGCCGCCCACCCCTATCTCCCGCAGTCGTCGCAGAAGGATACCATGGTCGATGGTATCGAAAGCCGCTGAGAGGTCCAGGAGAACTAGGATGGAAGCATGGCCTCCATCCCTAGCTCTCCAGAGATCATCAGTCAATGCGACCAAAGCGGTTTCTGTGCTGTAGCCGGGTCTGAAGCCAGACTGGAAGGGGTCAAGATAGTTAGCTTCCTCCAAGGTACGCTGAAGCTGGAGAGCCACCACCTTCTCAACAACCTTCCCTACAAAGGGGAGGTTGGAGACTGGACGATAGTTATTAAGAACAGCTGGATCCAGAGACGGCTTCTTCAGGAGGGGTCTCACCACCGCTGTCTTAAGCGCGGTGGGAAAGTACCCCTCCCGAAGAGAAGCGGTAACAACCGCCTGGATCCAGCCTCGTGTCACCTCACTGCTGTTGGCAACCAGCCAGGAGGGACACGGGTCCAGTATGCAGGTGGAGGCACTCACAGCTCGCATAGCCTTGTCCACATCCCCAGAGGCAACTTCCTGAAACTCAACCCAGAGATGGTTTGCCAAGTTTTCTCCTTGTGTCTCGGCTGGATCTACTGGGGTGGAGTCCAGGTCCGCTCGAAACCGGGCAACTTTGTCCGCCAAGAACTGGACATACTCCTCAGCCTTACCCTGTAAGGAGTCCCCCGTCTCCCTCCTATTTAGGAGGGAGCGGGTTATCCTAAACAGGGCGGCTGGGCGGGACTCGGCGGACGCTACCAAGGAGGCAATGTATGTTCTTTTTGTTGTTCTTAAGGTCCGAATATACTCCTTGGTGCATGCTGTCAAAAGTGCCCGTTTCGACTCGGACCTATCGGACCTCCACGAGTGCTCTAGGCGTCTCCTCCGGCGCTTTACCTCCCGGAGCTCCTCAGTAAACCAAGGAGGCCTCCGGGGGCCGCTGACCCGGAGGGGCCGTAGCGGCGCAATCCGGTCTAGAGACTCCGAAGCTGCCGAGTGCCAGGCAGCGACGAGGGTCTCCGCCGAACTGTGGGCGAGGGTATCAGGAATAACCCCAAGCTCCGTCTGGAACCTAACAGGATCCATCAGTCGCTTGGGGCGGAACCAGCTGGTCGGTTCCTCCTCCCTACGGTGGGGGTTTGGCCTCCGGAAGTCTAGCCTCAGTAGGTAGTGGTCTGACCACGACAGGGGTATGATCTCATTACCCCTCAGACCAAGATCGTAACTCCACTGCTCCGAGAGGAATACGAGGTCAAGCGTGTGACCCGCTAAGTGAGTTGGGCCTCGAATTACTTGAGTCAAGCCCATGGCTGTCATGGAAGCCATGAACTCCTGCGCTCCATCAGAGTGTTCACCGAGCGAAGGCAAGTTAAAGTCCCCCAGAACTATAAGTCTAGGGAACTCAACCGCTAGCTCGGCTACTGACTCGAGGAGCGAGGGGAGGGCTGCTGCAACGTAGTTGGGAGGCAGGTACGTAAGCAGCAAACCCACTTGACCCTTGAGGTCCAACTTCACTAGCAGGGACTCACACCCGACAAGCTCCGGAGCAGGGATCCTACGAGGTACTAAAGACTCCCGGACTACAATAGCCACACCGCCACCCCTTCCCTGGGCTCTCGGCTGGTGTAGCACCTGAAATCCGGCTGGGCACATCTCGACGAGGGGGACTCCTCCCTCAGGGCCCAGCCATGTTTCAGTAATACATGCCAGGTCTGCGCCCTCATCAGTTATCAAGTCCCGGATGAGGGGGGCCTTATGAACAACAGACCTGGCATTTAGCGACAGCAGCCTGAGACCAGGGTCCTGAACACCCGCGCCATCTGACCTTGGAGTGGGACTCCTAGGGCCGGAAGGAGGGATCTCTATGACACAGCGAGCCCTCCTTCCCCGATGATGGCCTGCCCTAAAGTCCCCGCCATATCTGCCTCTCCCTGTCATGACCGCAATGCTCCGACCCTCACCCGTGGTTGTGGTCCCCCCAACCACCCCGATGACCCCCGCATACCCCGGCAGGTCCTCCGAATCAGTCATACCCAAACTCTCACTCAAACAATCCTCACGAAATAATTAAAACACAAAGTTACAACAGTAATAATAATAAAAGTGAGATCATTCATATCATCCCATGCAATCCCATGCACTCAACATACCTATTTAAAATAAAATTAGAAAGGTTGCGCAGGTTTGCAAAGTCCGTACTAGATGGTATACAGAGGGGGAGGATAACGTTTCCCCTCTCTAGTAAAGCTGAAAAAAAAGTCCCAAATGTCTAAGAAAGTAATGTGAAACCGGGAGTCCTCCTACGCCCAGATGTTTAGAGGCCCAGTCTCTAAACATCTGACCAGTCTCTTCCTGTCCAGACCCCCTTCACAACATGACCAGTCTCTTCCTGTCCAGACCCCCTTGGAGGTCATCTAGTCCAACCCCCTGTTCAAGCAGGAGAACCTACACCATTTCTGACAGAGGGCAGTCCAGTCTCTTCTTGAAAGCCTCCAGGGATGAAGCTCCCACAACTTCCGAAGGCAATTTCTGTTCCATGGGTTGATTGTTCTCCCTGTCAGGAAATTCCTCCTTATTTCCAGGTTGAATCTCTCCTTGATTAGTTTCCATCCATTATTCCTTCTCTGGCATTCAAGTGTTTTGAAAAAGAGCTTCACCCCCTCCTCTCTGGGGCAGCCCCTCAAATGTTGGAAGACTTCTATCCTGCCTCCCCTGGTCCTTCTCTTCCCTAGACTAGCCAGGCCCAGTTCCTGCAACCGTTCTTCATATGTTTTAGCCTCCAGTCCCTTCATCATCCTGGTTGCTCTTCTCTGCACTTTTTCTTCAAAGTTTCTTTATTCGGATTGACAGAGTTAGAAGGGACCTTGTAGGTCATCTAGTTCAACCCCCGCCCAAACAGGAGACCCTACACCATTTCTGACAATAGTCCAGTCTCTTCTTGGAAGCCTCCAGGGATGAAGCTCCCACAACTTCTGAAGGCAACTTCTGTTCCATGGGTGGATTGTTCTCACTGTCAGGAAATTCCTTCTTATTTCCAGGTTGAATTTCTCCTTGATCAGTTTCCATCCGTTATTCCTTGTCTGGCCTTTGGGTGCTTTGGAAAATAAGTTGACCCCCTCCTCTTTGTGGCAGCCCCTCAAATGTTGGAAGACTTCTATCCTGTCTCCCCTGGTCCTTCTCTTCCCTAGACTAGCCATGCCCAGTTCCTGCAACCGTTCTTCGTATGTTTGAGCCTCCAGTCCCCTCATCATCCTGGTTGCTCTTCTCTGCACTCTTTCTAGAGTCTCAACACCTTTTTTTAATAGTGTGGTGACCAAAACTGGCTGCAGTATTCTAGGTGTGGTCTTAGGCCAAAGGTAAACAGAATGACAGAGTTGGAAGGGACCTTAGAGGTCTTCTAGTCCAACCGTCTCTGCTCAAGCAGGAGACGCTATGCCATTCCAGGCAAATCTCTTCTTAAAAGCCTCCAGTGTTGGGTGTAACCACAACTTCTGGAGGCAAGTCCTGGTGAATTGTTCAGGAAATGTCTCTTTAGTTCTAGACCTTCTCCCGTGGTTTAGTCCGTTACTCCCAGAGCCCAGAATTATGGGTTTTGGAGTTGGGAACGCATTTATGATGCAAGTTGCTGCCTCCCTCTTTGTTTAATGAAATCATTTAATCTGCCCAGCCCAAGGCAAAAAAATAAAAAAACAGTTTTTTTCTAAGGGCAGTTCTTTTTTAAAAAAACTTTTTAAAGTCGCTTCATTTTATGTTTCACAATACTGTATGCGATACCATTTTTTTTTTAAATCAAGAATATCTACCAAAAGAATTGTATAACCTTATTTTATGCTGTGACCCGTCAAAACCGCGTTCCACAAAAGCGCGGTCGACGAAATCGCGTATGTGACGTCATCACAACGTGACGAAAAAGATTGAAAAATTGAAATAAAAATTAAATTACAGCAAGCCGATTCACATAAAGGTAAGCGTTAGGTTAAGGGTTAGGTTTAGGTTTAGAGCGTTAGCGTTACGTTTAGCGTTAGGTTAAGGGTTAGCATTAGGTTTTTCGTTAGGTTAAGGGTTAGGTTTAGGGTTAGGTTTAGGGTTAGGTTTAGGGTTAGGTTTAGGGTTTGGTTTAGGGTTAGGTTTAGGGTTAGGTTTGGGGGGGTTAGGGTTAGGTTTAGGGTTAGGTTTAGGGTTAGGTTTAGGGTTAGGTTTAGGGTTAGGTTAAGGGTTAGGTTTAGGGTTAGGTTTAGGGTTAGGTTTAGGGTTAGGTTTAGGGTTAGGTTAAGGGTTAGGTTTAGGGTTAGGTTTAGGGTTAGGTTTAGGGTTAGGTTAAGGGTTAGGTTTAGGGTTAGGTTTAGGGTTAGGTTAAGGGTTAGGTTAAGGGTTAGGTTTAGGGTTAGGTTTGGGGGGGTTAGGGGAAGGTTTTAGCTTTATTTTTACATTTTTCGATCTTTTTCGTTGCGCTGTGATGACGTCACATACGCGCTTTCGTCGACCGCGATTTTGTCGTCTGCGGTTTTGTGGCGGAACCATTTTATGCTAGTTAAGGAGATAAAGCTCTTGTCTTCACTTTTGAGGAAAGATTCATAGAATCCAAAAATATTTAAGGTCAGGAGGGGATCTTGGAGGTGGCATCGAAGTCAATTCTCGAAGTCATTTAGAGTCCAGTGTTTCTCAACCTTGGCGACTTGAAGTCCTGGGGACTTCAACTCCCAGAATCCCCCCAGCCAGCACAGCTGTGCTGGCTGGGGGATTCTGGGAGTTGAAGTCCCCAGGACTTCAAGTCGCCAAGGTTGAGAAACACTGATTTAGACAAAGAGGCATTTTTCTTAAAAGCCCAGACCAAACCGGAATGAAACGTATTATTTTGGCTCCGTTAAAGCAAAGCGCCATTCTGGATGATCAAACCTTGGTCCCAATTCCTTATGCTTTTCTGCTTTAAAAAAAAATAAAAATAAGGATAATATTAAGACACCTGGTTAAACAAGGCCCACATTCACCATTCAAACCGTTTTCCAGAACGACCGTTCCAGAAATACCGAAGAGACGATGCGGGCCAACGATGGTCATGGGGAGTACGGATTCTGTTTTGCTTTGCAAAGGAGGTGGATGTCTTCCAACACCTTGCAATATTAATTCGGGTGCCAACGTGGAATCCAGAAAACGCTATCCCGAATCGGCTTTAGTAAGTTAATACAGGAGGTCCTCGACTTACGACCACAACCGAGGCCCAGAGTTTATGTTGCAAAGTGAGCAGGAATTTGTGAAGTGAGTTTTGCCACTGTTTTATTACCACCTTTCTTGCCACAGTCGCTAAGCGAATCCCCGCGGTTGTTAAGTTAGTAACCTGGTTGTTAAGTGAATCAGGCTTCCCCCATGGACCTGGCTGGTCACAAGTGGGGAATCACGTGACCCCAGGACACTGCAACGGTCATAAATATGAGTTCCCAAGCATCTGAATTTTGATCAGATGCTGCGACGGTCGTAAGTGTGGAAAACGGTCACAAGTCTCTTTTTCCAGTGCCGACGTGACTTTGAATGATCACTAAATGAACTGTTGTAAGTTGAGGACTACCCAAATAGAAATATCCAGTTGCAGACACTCCAAAGTTCCTTAGATACAGGTAGTCCTCGACTTACAACGGTTCATTTAGTGACCAAAATTACAATGGCTTATGACTGTTGCAGCACCCCCAGCGTCACATGATCAAAATTCAGACACTTGGCAACTGGCGTGTACTTATGACAGTTGCAGCATCCTGGGGTCATGTAGTCACGGGTCAACGGGGGAAGCCAGATTTGTTTAACGTCCATGTGATTCAGATAACAACTTCCGTGATTCACTTAACCACGGTGGCTAACTGAGTGCAAATTGGGTTCCAACTCATTTAACAACTGCCTCAGTTAGCAACGGAAGGTCAAAGGTTACCTGCATATTGTTTTCTATTGATATAACATCTTTCTGGTCCTGAATTTATATATCCCCCACTAGCTGGATACCTGTGCTTCTCAATGAAACTATGTGATAGGGCAATGCAGGAGAAATCCGGTTCATTCCGGTTCAATCCGTTGGCTCAGTGGTGGTTGGTGATTGAAACACCTGAGAGAATATCGCTCCCGCCGCCTTGAGTCCGGAATCAGTTCCATAGGTGGAGGGCGTAGACATTTTGGTGAGGTACTGACGTTTAGTACTGTAGGGAGTCTCAGGCTGCTCCTGAGTGAAGGAGTGGAACGTCTGCCAGTTTGAACTGAGGTAACGGAATGTGAGGCAACTGGCAGTTGGAACAGAGTTCTTTTCAGGTGGGGAGAGGGAGTAGAACTCCTTAGCATCAGAGCGTGTTAATTACTGTATAAGAAATACTAATGATCTGATGGTCAATTTGAAAAATCCTTTCTTGGTGAGCACCTAGAAGCCAAGAGGAACATATCTGCCAAATTTCAAGTTCGTAGGCTTTACGGTTCTGGAGATTTCGTGATGAGTGAGTGGTACTTGGGTTTTATATATATATATATTAATTTTTAAAAAAATTCCACGTATTAAGAGACAGATATTTACCGAGAAAAGAGACTTTTGGACAGCTATTTCACAGGTGCCCTTCTTTTCTTATTCTGAGGTTAGTTTTGAAAGCTTCATGTCTTGAATTTCTGCCTGTGAAAGTTTAGGAGTAGTGGTGGTGTAGCTACAACTCGGTGAGAAGTCTGCACTTCTTCCTCGGACTTGGGCGACATCAATTAGTCTGCTAATTCAGTCCTTTTTTTCCATCCTGGAGAATGTTTTCAACACATTTTTAGCTGATAAAAAAAAAAGAAAAATAAACTCAGGGACTTATGAATATAAAGCACAATTCTTTCTAATTCTCTCCAGTCCTCGACTTACGACCCCAACGGAGCCCAGCATGTAGGTTGCTAAGCAAGAAATTTGTGGAGTGAGTTTTGCCCACATTTTACAATTTTTCTTGCCACATTTGTTAATAGCAGTAGACATATACCGCTTCATAGGCCTTTCAGGCCTCTCTAAGCGGTTTACAGAGAGTCAGCATATTGCCCCCAACAATCTGGGTCCTCATTTTACCCACCTCGGAAGGATGGAAGGCTGAGTCAACCCTGAGCCGGTGAGATTTGAACCGCTGACCTGCTGATCTAGCAGTAGCCTGCAGTGCTGCATTTAACCTGCATTTAACCACTGTGCCACCTTGGCTCCTTGACTCACACTGCAGTCGTTAAATGAAAATTTGGTTGTTAAGTGAATCTGGCTTTCCCCCTTGACTTTGCTTGTCGGAAGGTCGCAAAAGGGGATCACGTAACTCCAGGACACTGAGACCGTCATAAATGTGAGTCAGTTGCCAAGTGTCCGAATTTTGATCGCCCGACCCTGGGGAGGCAGCAACAGTCGTAAGTGTGAAAAACGGTTGTAAGTCACTTTTTTCAGTGCCGTTGCAACTTTGGTCACTAAATGAACTGTTCGTTTAATGTATGAAGACTAGCTGTATTTTTAACCTCTAAAGTTTTTGCAAAGTTTATTTTTTCCTCTCAAGGTTGATTTGATCATATTTCTATGGTTCTTCTACAAGCCATCCTCAACTTATGACCAGTGAGTTAGTAACCATGCAAAGTTATGACAGGCCGTAGAAAGAGCTACTGGTCTCGGAGTCCCAAAATCTGCCTCCAGTCCCAGTTTCATATAGGGCTGCATTTTGGCTACTGGCTTGCGTTGATAGCCATTTGAAGCTTCCTGTGGTTGGGGGTACCACGGATGCTGGTAAAATGTGCCCTTATAGTCAACAATGGGTCGCTTAACAACCGCCGCGAAAAAGGTCGTAAAATTGGGCATGGGTACATGGTGACCCATTTTACAACTGTCGTGAGTTACATCGGAAATGGTAGGCTCAATTACTGTCAAAAATCCAGGACCACCTGTAACGGATTTTTAATTAAAACTAGCCGATGACCTGGTATGGCCCGGGTATTTATTTATAGGGGGGAAATGTCCGGACCAAACGTAATTTCTAATGTTGGATTTTTCCCCTTACTACAGGGAGCCCCCTTGTGGAGGACTGTGAAGCCGTTACCACGGTAACTCCACTGTGCTGTACAGTAGAAGCCATTTACAGCAGTACAGTAGAAGTGGTTTTAAGGCCCAACAGGCTGTATCTTAACAGAACACACAACCCAAGGGGTGTTACGGGTGTCTTACCCCCGGAGTATTTTTCTCCAGAGAGTAAGTCATCTTTGTACCAAGTTTGGTTGAAATTGCTCGAGGCGTTCCAGAGTTATGCTGGAACACACACACACAGCCATTTATATATATATAATTACAATATTTAATTAATTTAAAAAACCCTAAAAATGAGCACATCAACTGTGGCAAGCGCACATCTCCTTCCTTCCTTCCCTCCTTCCTTTTTCCCTTTCCCTCTTTTCTTTTCCTCCCTTCCTTTCCTTCTACCCCCTTCCCTGCCCTTCCTTCCTTCCCTCCTTCCTTTTCCCTTTCCCTCTTTTCTTTTGCTCCCTTCCTTTCTTGTACCCCCCTTCCCTGCCCTTCCTTTCTTCTTCCTTCCTTCCCTCCCTCCTTCCTTTTTTCCCTTTCTCTCTTTTCTTTTCCTCCCTTCCTTTCCTTCTACTCCCCTTCCCTTCATTCCTTCCTTCCTTTTTCCCTTTCCCTCTTTTCTTCCCCCCTTTCCTTGTACCCTCATTCCCTGCCCTTCCTTCCTTCCCTCCTTCCTTCCTTTTTCCCTTTCCCTCTTTTCCTTTCCTCCCTTCCTTTCCTTGTATCCCCCCTTCCCTGCCCTTCCTTCCTTTCTTCCTTCCCTCCCTCCTTCCTTTTTTCCCTTTCTCTCTTTTCTTTCCCTCCCTTCCTTTCCTTCTACTCCCCTTCCCCGCCCTTCATTCCTTCCTTCCTTTTTCCCTTTCCCTCTTTTCTTCTCCCCTTTCCTTGTACCCTCATTCCCTGCCCTTCCTTCCTTCCTTCCTTCCCTCTCTTCTTCCTTCCTTTTCCCCTTTCCCTCTTTTCCTCTCTTCTTCCCTTCCTTTCCTTGTACCTCCCCTTCTCTGCCCTTCCCTCCTCCCCACCCAGAAACAAGTTGCTTCCCCCCCCCCATTCTCTTCGGCCCCGCCCCGGGCAGATTTTCGGTGGAGGCACCCAGTGGATAAATGGCCTTTGGCTCCAGGCCCACCACCGCTGATTGACTAGATTTGTCAATCCGACATGAATCCAGGCCCCTCCAAGATCTGCCCTCCATCCCTTCCCAGCTCTCTTTCAAAACAGGCCCCTGTCTTCAGACTTTGATTCCCGGCTGATGGATGGCCGTCCCGTTCCCCAGGAGAGCTTTTGGGGCGATGTTAAAGAGTCACTTTCGGGGCAAGACCCCCCCTTTCTCCCCCCAATAATTAGCAACAGCTGAAAACGTCGCCAGCCGAAAGATGGACGACGGGCGGGCGGGAGGGGGTCTGGGATTCATTCCACATTGCCCCTCGCTGTCTTTCTCTCACTTCTCTGCAAAACACACTGGCTCTCTTTCGCTGCACATCCCTCTCTTCCAAGGCAGGATAAGAGAGTTGGAAGGGGCCTTGGAGGTCTTCTAGTCCAACCCCCTGCTCAGGCAGGAAACCCTGGGCCACTTGAGACAAAGGTTTGTCTAACCCCTTCTTCAAAACCTCCAGTGATGGAGGCACCCACAACGCCTGGTGCCAAAAGCCGTCCCACCGATTAATTACCAGAATGACAGAGCTGGAAGGGACCTCAAAGGTCTTCTAGTCCGACCCCCTGGTCAACCAGGAGACCCTCTACCATTTCAGACAAATGGCTATCCAACATCTTCTTAAAGACTTTCAGTGTTGGGGCATTCACAACTTCTGGAGGCAACTTCTGTTCCACTGATTAATTGTTCTAACTGTCAGGAAATTCCTCCTCAGTTCTAAGTTGCTTCTCTCCTTGATTAGTTTCCACCCATTGCTTCTTGTCCTACCCTCAGGTGTCTTGGAGAATAGCTTGACTCCCTCTTCTTTGTGGCAACCCCTGAGATATTGGAAGACGGCTACCATGTCTCCCCTGGTCCTTCTTTTCATTAAACTAGCCATGCCCAGTTCCTGCAACCGTTCTTCATATTACAGATTAACAGAATTGGAAGGGACCTTGTAGGTCATCTAGTCCAACCCCCCCCTCAAGCAGGAGACCCTACACCATTTCTGACAGATGGCTGTCCTGTCTCTTCTTGAAAGCTTCCACTGATGAAGCCCCCACAACTTCTGAAGGCAACTTCTGTTCCATGGGTTGATTGTTCTCCCTGTCAGAAAATTCCTCCTCATTTCCAGGTTGAATCTCTCCTGGATCAGTTTCCATCCATTATTCCTTGTCTGGCCTTCGGGGGCTTTGGAGAATAGCTTGATCCCCCTCCTCTCTGGGGCAGCCCCCCCCTCAAATAGTCTTCTCTGCTCTCTTTCTGGAGTCTCAACATCTTTTTTTCACCGTGGCTATAAAAAGAGAAGAAGTGGGCCCGAGAAAGCTAGGAAGATGCATCAGAGTTTGGAAATCTTTCCCTTCTTTTGCACCGAATGTGGCAAAGCCAGAGTGGGAACAGACCTGCGGTGGGCCGGCTGCCTTTTGCCAGCTGTCTGGCAAAGGCACAAATCGCTTGGTAGCTCGTCAAGATAATTGAAAGCTACGAGGCTTAGCTGCAAAGCCCCATCTCGAGGTTTCCTTAAGAGGAGAGGCCGGGCGGGAGTCACTGCCCAGAACGTATAAGGTGATTATGGAAAGATATGGCCGTCAGCAAACACCACCGACGGTTTGACAGGCCGAATCCTTCCCTTAAGCTCCCTGGGTGGGAAAAGAGGCCGAGAGGTTTCGGGTGTCTTGGAAAAGCCCCCCCCCTTGGGGGGGAGGGGGCTTCATTTCACAAGAGAGCAAGCGATGATGAAAACAGCAGAATACAAGCGGTGGTCCTCGACTGATGAACACAACGGATCCCAGGATTTATGTTGCTAAGCGAGAAAGTCATTGAGTGAGATCAGACCCATTGTGTCTGCGGTTGTTATGGTCATGGAGAGGATGGGTAGCATCACAGGCAATCCGGCGGTCAAGCAGCACGTGCGCCATGTCCTGGATAGAAGGAAGGGAGGACATAATAATGTGGATGGATGCATGGAGAGGTAGATAGGTAGGTAGATACATACATACTGTTCTGACCCCCTCCTCCGTCCAGGAACGAAAACTGAGACACACTTAATGAGAATGTCCTTTAATAGCAAGACCAGACTCTCGTTGGCTGAAAGCCAAGGAAACAAACAGATAAGGACCTTGGCAGCAAGGCCGACAAACCTTGGCAGCAATTCAGACAAACTCTGGCAGCAATCCAGCCTTCCAAGTTAGTTTCGCTTTAGTCAAAGCGTTGACTTCTGCAAGAAGGGCGTGGCACAAGCAGTCTGTTTTATAGTCTGGAGAGGAGCCTAATGACCATCAGCTGAGCGTAATTACCTCCTGTAATTACGTAGTTGTTCTTGCCGCCGAGTAGCTCTTCGATGGCGTGCATCCCGGAACAACTCACTGTTGGTTTCTGGATCACTCTCACTTGTCTCCTCCCCACTGATCCAAGGCTCAGGGGCCACCTGGTGGCCAACCAGCCTCTCTGCGCCCTGCTCGGAGTCGGAACCCTGTCCAGGGTCCTCCACATCCTCCAGGGCCGACTCATAGTCTGGTGGCAGCTCCAACGGCTCCTGCTGGGCCACAACACATACATACATATATACATACATACATGATAGTTAGATAGATAGATGGTAAATGATAGATGAATAGATAGATAGGTAGGTAGGTAGGTAGGTAGGTAGGTAGGTAAGTAGGCAGGCAGACAGACAGACAGATAGATAAATGGTAAATAGATATGATAAATAGATTAGATAGATAGATGATAGATAGATAGATAGATAGATAGATAGATAGATAGATAGATAGATAGATAGATAGATAGATAGATAGATAGATAGATAGATAGATAGATGATAGATAGATGATAAGACAGACAGACAGACAGAACTGAGACTAGATGGATGGATGGAAATTGAATGGAGAGAAGGATGATATGGAGAGATAGGTAAAGGTTAGTTGATGAAGGTTGGATGAAATTATTTCTTTATTTATCAGATTTAGGTACTGCCCATTTTCAGAGATGATGGCTGGACAGAAAGAAGTTCTGTCCAGGTGAAAAAGAGAGAGAGAGAGAGAGAGAGAGAGAGAGAGAGAGAGAGGTTAGGTGGATAAAGGTGAATGGATGGATGGATGGAATTGGGTGGGTGGATGGATAGATAAAGACGTATAAGTAATATAAAGGTAACTAAATAGAAAGAGAGAGAGAAAGAAAGAGAAAGAGGGAGAGAGAAGAGGAGAGAATAGCAATAGGAGTTAGCAATAGCAGTTAGACTTATATACCGCTTCATAGGGCTTTCAGCCCTCTCTAAGCGGTTTACAGAATCAGCATATCGCCCCCACAGTCTGGGTCCTCATTTCACCCACCTCGGAAGGATGGAAGGCTGAGTCAACCTTGAGCCGGTGAGATTTGAACCGCTGAACTGCAGATAACAGTCAGCTGAAGTGGCCTGCAGTACTGCACCCTAACCACTGCGCCACCTCGGCTCTGAGAAAAAGGGAAAGAGAGAGAGAGAGAGAGGGAGGGAGGGAGGGAGAGAGAGAGAGAGAAAGAGAATAGATATGGTGGGAAGATGGGCCTCTATACCCAAACAGACAAGGTTTGATATCCTATTCTGAGCATTCTTGAACTTTTGAAAGCTGCCCCCCCTGCCATCTTCTCGCCAGATGTAACCCTTGCTGGGTTAGCATCAGCTGGGCTCCCTCTTTGATCAGGAAATAACCCAGCGGGTGCTGGCCCAAAGCCTCGGCTGCTGACCCCCAGCCCCGCAGGGGAGAGGAACAGAGAGAAACGGATGCTTAAATAAGACATCTTCCAGCCCGCGCTCACCGTTTCTATAGATCTCCTCCGTCGGGGGAAGAGGGTCGGATCTCCCTTGGAATCTCTCAGGACGAGGCAGTCTCTTCTCCTTCACCCTCACCCTGGGCTTTGTGCCTTACGGAGCATGTGGTGGTCTTCCATCACTCAGCGGGGGCTCTTTACAATGTCAGGGAGCTTGGCGCAAAGTTTCGGCCTTAGAAACAGCTGGCAAAAACCGAGGTTGGGGAGGGAGGGAATTGCTGCCCTTAACAAAAAGCAGAGAAGATGCCAATTCATGTTTTGAACCCTCTCTACAGATTGAAAGAGTTGGAAGGGACCTTGTAGGTCATCTAGTCCAACCCCCCGCCCAAGCAGGGGACCCTATACCATTTCTGACCGATGACAGTCCAATCTCTTCTTGAAAGCCTCCAGGGATGAAGCTCCCACAATCTCTGAAGGCAACTTCTGTTCCATGGGTTGATTGTTTCTCACTGCCAGGAAATTCCTCCTTATTTCCAGGTTGAATCTCTTCTTGGTCAGCTTCCATCCATGATTCCTTGTCTGGCCTTCAGATGCTTTGGAGAATAGCTTGACCTGCTTCCTCTCTGTGGCAGCCCCTCAAATATTGGAAGAATGCTATCCTGTCTCCCCTGGTTCTTCTCTTCACTAGACTAGCCATGCCCAGTTCCTATAACCATTCTTCATATTACAGGTTGACAAGAGTTGGAAAGGACCTTGTAGGTCATCTAGTCCAGCCCTCTGCCCAAGCAGGAGACCCTGTTACCATTTCTGACAGATGGCTGTCCTGTCTCTTCTTGAAAGACTCCAGGGATGAAGCTCCCACAACTTCCGAAGGCAACTTCTGTTCCATGGGTTGATTGTTCTCACTGTCAGGAAATTCCTCCTTATTTCCAGGTTGAATCTCTCCTTGGTCAGTTTCCATCCATTATTCCTTGTCTGGCCTTCTGGGGCTTTGGAAAATAGCTTGACCCCTTCCTCTCTGTGGTAGCCCCTCAGATATTGGAGCACTGAACATCATGTCTCCTCTGGTCCTGGTGTATGTGGGTCCATTTTGACCGTTTGACTTTTTTTTTGACAATATATCTGAAATCTTAAAGGATCCCCTGCTTGAGCAGGGGGCTGGACTAGAGGACCTCCAGGGTCCCACCCAACTGATTTATTGATTTTTTTTATCCTGCACATATCGCAGGTAAGTCCTTTGACTTAACAACAGTTCATTTAGGGACCATTCAGAGTTACAACAGGACTGAAAAAAGGGACTTATGGCCGTTCTTCGCACTTACGACCGTGGCAACACCTCCGTGGCCGTGGAAGCATCTCCACATGATCAAAATCCAGACGATTCATATTTATGACGGTTGCAGTGGGGGCCATGGGAAGCATCTTTTTGCCACGGATTCCCTTTTCAACCGTGTGCATGATTTAACGACCACAGCGATTCACTTAACGGCGGTGGCAAGGAAGGACGTAAAATGGGGCAAATCTCATTTGTAACCGCTGTCTTGCTTTGCCAGGGAAAGTTTGGGTTCAGTTGTGGTCATAAGTCCAGGACAGCCTGTAGAAGCAGTACAGAAATATGATCGAAGTCGTATAAGGAGGATGTGCTTTATTTAGTTATCCTGTCAGCGTTCCAAATAGCATTCCGAATCTGAAGGTTCTCACTTCTCCCCCCCCCCAAGTTAAAGTTCATGACCTTGCCCCCACACCCACAAGTCCATCCCATGGTCCAATCTTCCACTGCCATGCTGGCAGTTCCACTTATTCAGTTCCGGTCAGGCGCAGAGGTGCAGAGACAAAGGATGACCTTGGCTTTCTAGAAAGAATGTTGTTATGGCTACATATCATCTAACTCCGTACAATCCCCCACTATAGAAACAGCATAGTAGAATAACAGAAGTGTGGCATGCCAAAGATCTGAAAGGCTGCAGGCCTGACAGACGGCCTCTCCTCAGAAGAGAAACATTTCCTGAAAATAATGTAAACATAAGAGAACTAACCACCTCTCCACCCCTCTCCCCATCTCCCAGGAGGGACCCTTCGGCTTATCGGGAAATTTATCATGGAACTGGTTTACTAACTTATCAGCTTTTAGATTCCAGCTTTTCCACCCAAATAGCTTCGGACAAAGGGTACCCCTTCCAATGCACTAAATATTGTAAGTGACCCCTAGACAGCCTGAAGTCTAAAAATATTTCACCTCATAGTGTGTTTCTCCCTCTATCATTACGGAGGAAGGGAGGGAGGCTGGGTGGATAGTCTCACACTGGACTTAATCCATGTACGGACTGCGGCGGGAATAACCTATGCGCAGTATTGGAAAAAAGAAAATATTCCGTCAGAGTTAGACAGAACTAGAAAAATGTTGGCCTGTCCGGAAGCAGATAGGCTCACCCTAGAATTAAAAAATAAAGGGGAGTTAGAAAATTATGAAGTATAGCAATAGCAATAGCAGTAGACTTATATACCGCTTCATAGGCCTTTCAGGCCTCTCTAAGCGGTTTACAGAGAGTCAGCATATTGCCCCCAACAATCTGGGTCCTCATTTTACCCACCTCGGAAGGATGGAAGGCTGAGTCAACCCTGAGCCGGTGAGATTTGAACCGCTGACCTGCTGATCTAGCAGTAGCCTGCAGTGCTGCATTTAACCACTGCGCCACCTTGGCTCTTTTGGAAGTTTGGAAGAGATTTTACTATTATACAATACAATACAATAGCAGAGTTGGAAGGGACCTTGGAGGTCTTCTAGTCCAACCCCCTGCCTAGGCAGGAAACCGTTTCAGACAAATGGCTATCCAACATCTTCTTAAAGACTTCCAGTGTTGGGGCATTCACAACTTCTGGAGGCAACTTCTGTTCTACTGATTCATTGTTCTAACTGTCAGGAAATTCCTCCTCAGTTCTAAGTTGCTTCTCTCCTTGATTAGTTTCCACCCATTGCTTCTTGTCCTGCCCTCAGGTGCCCTGGAGAATAGTTTGACTCCCTCTTCTTTGTGGCAACCCCTGAGATATTGGAAGACTGCTATCATGTCTCCCCTGGTCCTTCTTTTCATTAAACTATCCAGTTCTTGCAACCGTTCTTCATATGTTTTAGTCTCCATTCCCCTAATCCTCTTTGTAGCTCTTCTCTGAAACCCTTCTAGAGTCTCAGAATAACAGAGTTGGAAGGGACCTTGGAGGTCTTCTAGTCCAACCTCCTGCTCAAGCAGGAGACCCTATACCATTTCAGACAAATGGCTATCCAACATCATCTTAAAGACTTCCAGTGTTGGGGCATTCACAACTTCTGGAGGCAATTTCTGTTCCACTGATTAATTGTTCTGTCAGGAAATTCCTCCTCAGTTCTAAGTGGCTTCTCTCCTTGATGAGTTTCCACCCATTGCTTCTTGTTCTGCCCTCAGGTGCCTTGGAGAGTAGCTTGACTCCAGAGGTGGGTTCCTACCAGTTCGCACCTATTCGGTAGAACCGGTTCATCAAATCTTACTGAACCGGTTAGAAGAGGTTCTACCAGTGGACCCGGAAAGCAGGCCACACCTACAGAAGAGGTTCCAAAATTTTTTTGAAACCCACCACTGCTTGACTCCCTCTTCTGAGTCCCCTTCGGGGAAAAGGGCGGCATATAAATGTAATAATCAATCAATCAATTCTTTCTGGCAGCCCCTGAGATATTGGAGTCTTGAGTCAACCCCCGAGTCTTATTGGTATAAGACAAGGTGACAAAACTGGAACAAACTGTAAATAATGTGATTGGATAGAACAGTGGTCCCCAACCTTTTTATCGCCGCGGACCAGTCAGCCTTTGATAATTTTACCGTGGCCCGCTGAGCGCGCGCAGGGGTGGGGGGGCATTGTTCGCGACGACACATTGATTCCGTACCTGCGCGGGGCTCTCTTCCCTGGAGCCTTTGCGCACGGCCCAGGAGCTTTTGTGCACGGCCCAGGAGCCTTTGCGCTGCAGCGATCATGTCCCCCGGC
Source organism: Thamnophis sirtalis (assembly GCF_051295495.1). Taxonomy (NCBI): domain Eukaryota; kingdom Metazoa; phylum Chordata; class Lepidosauria; order Squamata; family Natricidae; genus Thamnophis; species Thamnophis sirtalis. Next base: position 3,913,730 of record NW_028261388.1, on the reverse strand, counting down.
CGCTGCAGCGATCATGGCCCCTGGCCGCTGCAGCGATCATGGCCCCTGGCCGCTGCGCGGCCCGGTGCCAGGTACTCCACGGCCCAGCACCGGTCCGCGGACCGGGGGTTGGGGACCACTGGGATAGAAGGATGGATCATGTAATAAGGAGATTGACAACCAAGGGATGAGATAGCAATAGCAGTTAGACTTATATACCGCTTCATAGGGCTTTCAGCCCTCTCTAAGCGGTTTACAAAGTCAGCATATTGCCCCCAACAACAATCCGGGTCCTCATTTTACCCACCTTGGAAGGATGGAAGGCTGAGTCAACCCTGAGCCGGTGAGATTTGAACAGCCGAACTGCAGAACTGCAGTCAGCTGAAGTAGCCTGCAGTGCTGCATTTAACCACTGCGCCACCTCGGCTCTATATGTGTATATTCTGTGTTTTTACGGCCATAACGGCTTCGATGTGCGGCGCTATTTTAAATGCAAAAACAATAAAAGTATATATATTTTTTAAAAAATATGAACAAAATCAAGGGGAAAAACCAGAAAGTTTGCAAGAATTCCTTAGTGTGCATGTTGTCTCCTGTGCCATCCTGGAAGAAAAATTTGCTTTAAAGCTTAGGAAAAGCATGATTATCTCCCACTTGGCAGAAATTAAGGCCAAGAATCGGGGGGGGGGGGGAATCCACCCCGTTTCTCTCGAAGCAATGAGAAACATCTGTTACCAAAGATCAACACAGATTAAAGTTCAACCACATTGCTAAGAGCTAGAGTCTTAGGCAAGCCAGGCGTAAGCTCGTTGTACACATCCTTGGGCTACTTCCAACTGGGTGGAAATTTAGCTGCCAGTTCCCAGGCTGGCTGAGGATTTCTGGGAAGTAAAAAATCCACCCTTCTGGAAGAGAAAGACCCACTTGGATCTCTCATGCAATCCTGGGAAATACAGCCGGTATATTGAAAAGAACCCACAGGGAGAAAGAAAAAGGAATACATGGCTACAGAATAGGTGTCAAACTCAATTTCACTGAGGGTCGCATCAGGATTGTGTTTGATCTTGGGAGGGGAGGGGCGTGGCAGGGGCGTGGCCAGCTCGACATCACTCGTGTTGGGGAGGGGGCATCTGGGGTGGCCCAGGTGGGGAGGGGGATCCATTGTCTCCTTCCTTGCTTGGTTTTCTTCTTTTTTCCTTCCCTCTTCCTTCTCCTCTCTTCTTCCTTCCCCTCTTTCCCTTCTTTTACCTTCCTTCCTTTTCTTCTTTTTCCTTCCCTCTTCATTTTTTTTCTTCCTTCCCTTTTCCTTTCCTCTTCATTCTCCTCTCTTCTTCCTTTCCCTTTCCTTCTTTTCCCTTCCTTTTCTTCTTTTTCCTTCCCTCTTCATTCTTCCTTCCCTTCTTTCCGTCTTTTTCCTTCCTTTCCTTCTTTTTCCCTCCCTTGCCATTTCCCTCTCTTCTTCCTTCCCCTTTCCTTCTTTTCCCTTCTTTCCTTTCCTTCTCTTTCCTTACCTCTTTATTCTTCCTCCCCCTTTCCTTCTTTTTCCTTCCTTCCTTTTCTTCTTTCCTTACCTCTTCATTCTTCCTTCCCCTTTCCTTCTTTTCCCTTCCTTCCTTTTCTTTTTTCCTTTCCTCTTCATTCTCCTCTCTTCTTCCTTCCTCTTTCCTTCTTTCCTTTTCTTCTCTTTCCTTACCTCTTCCTTCTTCCTTCCCCTCTTTCCTTCTTTTTCCTTCCTTGCTCTCTTCCCATCTCCCCTTCTTTTTCTTCGTCTTTCCTCTTGCCCTTTCTCCTTTCCTATCCCTTCTTGGATGCCTTTCTTGGAAACATTTCTCCTTTTGTGTTGCTTTGCTAGCCCTCTGCCAGCGAAAACGGAGCTCGGGAGTCTTTGCATGCGCCGCCCCCCCCCTTTCCAAGCTCCATTTTCGGTGGCAGGCGGCTGCAGGAGGACATTGCAGCCGAAAACGAAGCCTGGAAGTGCCACGCATAGCCCTCCTAAGCTCCGTTTTCGCTGGCAGAGGCACCGCAGGCCGGTCCTTCATGGTTTCCAGGGCGGCCCTGAAAGCCAGATCTATTTCTTTATTTTTATTTATTAGTTTGTCAAACATGTACAAGATAGCAGGTATATGTATAAACATGGGCATGAAGAAAGGAAGTAAATATAAATAAATAGGGACGGTAGGACAGGGACGGTAGGTACGCTGCACGCCCCCTTTACGGACCGCCAGTCCTGGAGTCTGGGGAAGGCTCAGATGAGGGCTCTGTGTCGGAGGCAGAGAGGGGGCCAGGGCCCTCTGACAGTTCTCAGCTGCCTTCGGAGTCGGAGATCAGTGAGGCAGAAGAACAGCTGGAGCCTGTTCCCAGTGTGCGCATGCGCAGAGCTGCCAGACGAAGGGAACCGCTAAAGAACAGGGGTCGACTTAAGGGTAGGGCCACAGGTGGATGGTGAATGGCCCCTCCCAGAGGGAATCAAAGAGGAGCGAAAGGGGAGTGGAGTTTGCAGGAGACCATTAGTTCAGATCTGTTCCTGACTTCTTGCCAAGTAATTGCTGCTACAGAATGGCATTTGGAAGATATCGGCCCCGGCAGCTCTCCAAGCCTGATAAGGTCTGTAGTTGTAAATTCACCTTTGAAAGACTGTTTGCCGGGACTTCGCTGGAGAGGAAGGAATTCCCTCTAACCTAAATTTAAAAAAAAGTTTTATCAGGACAAGGAGTCGGCTTCATGATCTTGAGAGGCCTAAGTCAGAACATGAGTTTTGCTTCATTTTACAACCTTTCTTGCCACTGTGGTTAAGCGAATCCCTGCAGTTGTTAAGTCAACAACACACAAGATTACCCGTACTACGGTTTGTTTGTTTTTTGCAGATCACGGTAGTCATTAAGCGAATCCCCTTCCTCAGGGGCAGGAGGGAGGAATGCAAAATAATATTTTGAATCGCGGCTCTTCGCACGGGCTCTGGGAATTGGAGTTGAGGTGCAAAATCTGGCAATCCATCCAAGTTTTCCTGGCAGGACCAGAATATCAGAATATCCCATCTGGTTGGAAAAATGGGACAATAATAAGATAAATAAGCAACCATCTGCTGCTCTTCTGGGTCTCTGCAATTGAAAGCTGAGGCAATTTATGTGGTCTGGCCCGTCCTTTTGCCAGGCAATTTCTCATTTTGGCAAAATCCACCCAGCTCTTGGTGTGGTTTTCATGACTTCTAATTGTTTGCAAGGAGGGAGGATGAGGAGGGAAAGGAAGAAAGGTTAAAGCAGAGGAAGTAAGGGAGGGGGATTAAGAGTAGGAGAGGGTGGAAGAAGGAGGAGAAGAGAGGAGGAGAGGGGGAAAGAGAGGGGAAGAAGAAAGGAGGGAGGAGGAGGAGGGAAAGGAAGAAAGGTTAAAGCAGAGGAAGTAAGGGAGGGGGATTAAGAGTAGGAGAGGGTGGAAGAAGGAGGAGAAGAGAGGAGGAGAGGGGGAAAGAGAGGGGAAGAAGAAAGGAGGGAGGATGAGGAGGGAAAGAAAGAAAGGGAACAGCAGAGGAAGTAAGGGAGGAGAATTAAGAGTAGGAGAGAGGGGAAGAAGGAGGAGAAGAGAGGAGGAGAGGGGGAAAGAGAGGGGAAGAAGAAAGGAGGGAGGAGGAGGAGGGAAAGGAAGAAAGGGTAAAGCAGAGGAAGTAAGGGAGGGGAATTAAGAGTAGGAGAGAGGGGAAGAAGGAGGAGAAGAGAGGAGGAGAGGGGGAAAGAGAGGGAAAGAAGAAAGGCTAAAGTAGAGGAAGTAAGGGAGTGGGATTAAGAGTAGGAGAGAGGGGAAGGGGGAGGAGAAGAGAGGAGGAGAGGGGGAAAGAGAGGGGAAGAAGAAAGGAAGGAGGATGAGGAGGGAAAGGAAGAAAGGGTAAAAGCAGAGGAAGTAAAGGAGGGGAATTAAGAGTAGGAGAGAGGGGAAGGAGGAGAAGAGAGGAGGAGGGGTAAAGAGAGGGGAAGAAGAAAGGAGGGAGGAGGAGGAGGAGGGAAAGGAAAAAAGGGTAAAGCAGAGGAAGTAAGGGAGGGGAATTAAGAGTAGGAAAGGGGAAGGAGGAGAAGAGAGGAGGAGGGGGAAAGGGGGTGGAAGAACAAAGGAGAGGGGATGAGGAGGGAAAGGAAGAAAGAATAAAGCAGAGAAAGTAAGGATGGGGAATTAAGAGTAGGAGAGAGGGGAAGAAGGAGGAGAAGAGAGGAGGAGATGGGGAAAGAGAGGGAAAGAAGAAAGGCTAAAGTAGAGGAAGTAAGGGAGTGGGATTAAGAGTAGGAGAGAGGGGAAGGGGGAGGAGAAGAGAGGAGGAGAGGGGGAAAGAGAGGGGAAGAAGAAAGGAAGGAGGATGAGGAGGGAAAGGAAGAAAGGGTAAAAGCAGAGGAAGTAAAGGAGGGGAATTAAGAGTAGGAGAGAGGGGAAGGAGGAGAAGAGAGGAGGAGGGGGAAAGAGAGAGGAAGAAGAAAGGAGGGAGGAGGAGGGAAAGGAAAAAAGGGTAAAGCAGAGGAAGTAAGGGAGGGGAATTAAGAGTAGGAAAGGGGAAGGAGGAGAAGAGAGGAGGAGGGGGAAAGAGAGGGGAAGAAGAAAGGAGGGAGGATGAGGAGGGAAAGGAAGAAAGAATAAAGCAGAGAAAGTAAGGATGGGGAATTAAGAGGAGGAAAGAGGGTAAGGAGGTGGAGGAGAGGGGGAAAGAGAGGGGAAGAAGAAAGGAGGGAGGATGAGGAGGGAAAGGAAGAAAGGGTAAAAGCAGAGAAAGTAAGGGAGGGGAATTAAGAGTAGGAGAGAGGGGAAGAAGGAGGGTAAGAGAGGAGGAGAGGGGGAAAGAGGGGAAGAAGAAAGGAGGGAAGATGAGGAAGGAAAGGAAGAAAGGGTAAAATTTAATAACTATCCTAACTCTATGACCACGTGGTATTTCAAAAGCATATTTTAAACAATATTAAAATGCTGGAGTCTATCAAATGAAAATGCTATAGAGTTAATATTAAACCAACTTACATGACACTCTAAATGTGAAATACCTTTTATTTCGCCTTTTAAACAAAGCAGGAAATTGTTAAATTTTCTGAAGAATTCATTTTCACCAGGAGTGTCTACTGAATGATCTCGTGGTTCTTTTTCCCCCCTGATACTTTTAGGAGAGTATTCCCACTACGAAAAAACATAAAAACAGCAGCTTTACTTATCTCACCTGCTGGATGACATTCTCTCCTGAATGTTATGAATTCTTTCTTGAATGTTCAATTCCCCCTCCTCCTCCGTTTTGGTCTCCATCACGATTGCAAGGCTTCAGGTCAGTTGCCATGTCAACGAGAAATAAATAAAATAAAATATCCCAAACTAAGAATAAACAACCTGCCCCATCATTAAACCACAGATAAAACTTTAAAACCATTGAGGGGGGGAAAAAGCCATTTAAAAAAAACGAAGGAGGAGGCTAGAAACAAAATCAAAGAATGATCTGGGGACTGAAATTCAAATCAGTTGGGAAAGGAGGGTTGTGGGGGGGGGGGCTTTTTTTGAGTCATACCTGTTGGATCCCAGCCTAAGTGTGTAAGTAGGACGGTGGGAAATGAGACAGTGCAGCTGAGGGGTTTTTTTGTCCGTGCTCATCTGGATTTTGGGAGGATTATCTCCTTTGGAGAGCCAGTCAGGTCTTAAATGGGATCTTGGGGGGGTTAATGGAGGCAGAGGTAGAGAACAGGACACGGAGAGAATTTTTCATATATCAATCTTTATTTCCATACATCCATCTCTCTCCCCCTTCCCCCCCATTTCTCTCTCATCTCTCTCACCTGTCTGTCTAGCTATCTAGCTATCATTTAAAATCCATCCATCCATCTATCATCTGTCTGTCTGTTTATCCATCTACCTACCTAACATCTATGTATCTTATCTACCTGTCTGTCTGTCTGTATATCTATCTATCTATCTATCTATCTATCTATCTATCTATCTATCTATCCATCCATCCATCCATCTTTTAAACTCCACCCATCCATCTATCATCTGTCTGTCTATCCATCCACCTACCTATCATCTATGTATCTTATCTACCTATTATCTAGTTATATCTCTATATTTATATATTTATGTCTGTCTGTCTGTATATATCTCTATCTATCTATCCATCTATCTATCTATCTTTTAAACTCCATCCATCCATCCATCCATCCATCCATCATCTGTCTGTCTATCCATCCACCTACCTATCATCTGTGTATCTTATCTACCTATTATCTAGTTATATCTCTATATTTATATATTTATGTCTGTCTGTATATATCTCTATCTATCCATCTATCTTTCTTTTAAAATCCATCCATCCATTATCTGTCTGTCTATCCATCTACTTACCTATCATCTATGTATCTTATCTACCTATTATCTAGTTATATCTCTATATTTATATATTTATGTCTGTCTGTCTGTATATATATCTATCTATCCATCTATCTTTCTTTTAAAATCCATCCATCCATCATCTGTCTGTCTATCCATCTACTTACCTATCATCTGTGTATCTTATCTACCTATTATCTAGTTATATCTCTATATTTATATATTTATGTCTGTCTGTATATATCTATCTATCTATCCATCTATCTTTCTTTTAAAATCCATCCATCCATCATCTGTCTGTCTATCCATCTAGTTACCTATCATCTATGTATCTTATCTACCTATTATCTAGTTATATCTCTATATTTATATATTTATGTCTGTCTGTCTGTATATATCTCTATCTATCTATCCATCTTTCTTTTAAAATCCATCCATCCATCATCTGTCTGTCTATCCATCTACTTACCTATCATCTATGTATCTTATCTACCTATTATCTAGTTATATCTCTATATTTATATATTTATGTCTGTCTGTATATATCTCTATCTATCCATCTATCTTTCTTTTAAAATCCATCCATCCATCATCTGTCTGTCTATCCATCCACCTACCTATCATCTGTGTATCTTATCTACCTATTATCTAGTTATATCTCTATATTTATATATTTATGTCTGTCTATATCTATCTATCTATCTATCTATCTATCTATCTATCTATCTATCTATCTATCTATCTATCTATCATTTAAAATCTATCTATCCATCTATCGTCTGTCTGTCTATCCATTCACCTACCTATCATCTGTGTATCTTATCTACCTATTATCTAGTTATATCTCTATCTCTGTCTGTCTGTCTGTCTATCCATCCATTCACCCACTCACCTATTGTCTATGTCTCTCCACCTATCTAGTTATATCTACATCTATTATATCTATATCTAGCTCTCTGCCTATCTATCTATCTATCTATCTATCTATCTATCTATCTATCTATCTATCTATCTATCTATCTATCATCTATCTATCTATCTATCTATCTATCTATCTATCTATCTAATCTATCTCTATTATTTATCTTTTACCATCATCATCACCTTACCATATCTATATACTTAAATACTTATTGAATACTATATACGTAAATACTTATTGAATACTGCGCATGTGCGGGTTTGGAATGGCGGCCGGGCTTTTTCGCTCTTTGTAAATCTAGCGAAAAAGCGCTGGTTAGCCTTCCAAACGGACCGCAAAACCTCCGGAAAGAGCCTGGGTGAGATTAAGACATCAGAATCCCCAGGACCGGATGAAAAATCTTTTAAAAACATCGCTCCCGAAGGCTCCACTGCGCTTAACAGCTGAGCAACCCAACAGCTGATCCACCGAGCGAGGGCGGCGGCGGCGAGACGCGGATGGTTGGCGTCTTGAACATCTTTAACATCTTTAACATCTTGACTACTTGGGTGCCTTGGGTGCCCCTGAAGGTCGCCTGCCCTATTGGGTGAGCCCTGGTGAGCCCTGGTCCTGGAAGGTGCCTTAGAGCAGCGGAATGGTGGCAGCAGGAATTGGATGGAAAATGGCTGTCTGAGCTTTTTGCTTTCACGATTGCCCCCCCACTGTTCTTTTTAGATCTAAACAGTGTTGGGGCTTGGAGAAGAACTTTGGATTTTAGTGGAGAGGAACTTTGGATTCTAGTGGAGAGGAACTTTGGATTTTTATCTATAACCAGAAAAGGAACGGTGAGTTTGGGGGATTTGAAAACTGGCTATTATCATCTTTACTATTACCATAACCATCATGGCAAAGAGGAGGAAATTATTGTGGCTTGGGCGAACGAATTAAGTGGCAATTAGCCACTACCATCATAGCTTGCCTGAACGCCCGCCCCTCCTCTATCCTGTATTTTAGTGCCTACCCTCTCACCTTGGAGCCTCTCCTTTTATCCCTCCCGTGGTTTGGACAACTTCTTTCTTCTCCTGTCTGCCCCTGCTACTGTGGAGCCACGTTTGCCTGCCTATCTGTTCTCACTTAATGCGAGTTTTACTGCCTGGCCTGCGACCATCGGCATTGGCCCGGAACAACTGCTCTTCCCCACCACCTGCTACCACTGAGCAACGACCATCTGTTTAACATCTTGATATTTTATGGTATACATACTTATGGTGCATTTGGTTTGGGGAAGGAAGTGATAGAGGATGGCAGCTTCAGGGACAGGAACTTGGCGTTTTAAAACTGGACATTAAGTTGGCACCCCCCCTTTCCCCCTTCTAACTGGTTCCAGTCACTTATAAACTTTGGACATATAGACTTTGGCCGTTCCAGGACTTCAGGAGAAGGGGAAGATAAGTTACCCCCCTGCATACTACCGTTTTATCTCCTATGGACCGTTATTGTTTATTATACCACGCTCTATCTGGATTTGGAGGGTGTGAGTTTGCAAAGCTGGTGTTGGCTGATACCTGGGGCCTGCGCTCTGCCCCCCCTCCATCTGCAACTATTTATAGAATACGGTTCTTGGACTTTGGCCTTGGATTTCTCTGGAACTGGAGGAAGGGAGGCTGCTCTTCTGGAACTTATAATTTTAAATTCTGTGTTGCGCAATTTTAAATGGGTATGTTGAGTGCGTGGGACTGAATGAATTAGTATGAAAGACCCACTTTTTAGTACTATTATTGCTGTATTCTTTTTGTGTTTTAATTATATTGTGGGGACTGCCTGTGTGAGTGTCTGAGTATGCCTGATTCGGAGGACCTGGCGGGGCAAGCGGGGGCCATTGGGGTGGTTGGGGGAATTATGCCCACGGGAGAGAGTCGGAACATTGCGGTCATAACAGGGAGAGGCAGATATGGCGGGGACTTTAGGGCTGGCCATTATAGGGGAAGGAGGGTTCGCTATATTGCAGAGATCCCTCCTTCCGGCCCTATGAGTCCCACTCCAAGGTCAGATGGCGTGAGCGATCAGGACCCTGGTCTCAGGCTGCTGTCGCTAAATGCCAGGTCTGTTATCCATAAGGCTCCCCTCGTCCGGGACTTGATTGCAGACGAGGGGGCAGACCTGGCATGTATTACTGAAACATGGCTGGGCACGGAGGGAGGAGTCCCCCTCGTAGAGCTGTGCCCAGACGGGTTTCAGGTGCTTCATCAGCCGAGAGCCCAGGGAAGGGGTGGCGGTGTGGCTATTGTAGTCCGGGAGTCTTTAGCTCCTCGTAGGATCCCTGCTCCGGAGCTTGTCGGGTGTGAGTCCCTGCTAGTGAAGTTGGACCTCAAGGGTCAAGCGGGTTTGCTGCTAACGTACCTGCCTCCCAACTGCGTTGCAGCGGCCCTCCCTGCGCTCCTCGAGTCAATAGCCGAGCTAGCAATTGAGTTCCCTAGACTAATGGTTCTGGGGGACTTCAATTTGCCTTCGCTCGGTGAACACTCTGATGGAGCGCAGGAGTTCATGGCCTCCATGACAGCCATGGGCCTGACCCAGGTAATTCGAGCCCTACCCACTCGGCGGGACATACACTCGACCTCGTATTCCTCTCGGAGCAGTGGAGTTATGATCTTGGTCTGAGGAGAAATGAGATCATTCCCCTGTCGTGGTCAGACCACTACCTACTGAGGCTAGACTTCCGGAGGCCAAACCCCCACCGTAGGGAGGAGGAACCGACCAGGTGGTTCCGCCCCAGGCGACTGATGGACCCTGTTAGGTTCCAGACGGAGCTTGGGGTCATTCCAGATGCTCTCGCCCACAGTTCGGCGGAGACTATTGCTGCGGCCTGGCACTCGGCAGCATCAGAGTCTCTAGACCGAATTGCGCCACTACGGCCCCTCCGGGTCAGCGGCTCGCGGAGACCCCCTTGGTTCACCGAGGAGCTCCGCGAGGTAAAACGCCGGAGGAGACGCCTAGAGCACCGGTGGAGATCCGATAGGTCCGTATCGAACCGAGCACTGTTGACAGCCTGCACCAAGGAGTATATTTGGGCATTGAGAACTGCCAAAAGATCACACATTGCCTCCTTGGTAGCGTCCGCCGAGTCTCGCCCAGCCGCCTGTTTAGGATAACCCGCTCCCTCCTAAATAGGAGGGAGACGGGGAACCCCATACAGGGAAAGGCTGAGGAATATAGTCAGTTCTTGGCGGACAAAATTGCTCGGTTTCGATCGGAACTGGACTCCACCCCCGCAGATCCAGCCGGGACACAGGGGAATAACTTGGTAGACCATCTCTGGGTTGAGTTTCAGGATGTTGCCTCTGGGGATGTGGACAAGGCTATGCGAGCTGTGAGTTCCTCCACCTGCATACTGGACCCGTGTCCCTCTTGGCTGACTGCCAACAGCAGAGAGGTGACACGAGGCTGGATCCAGGCGGTTGTCAACGCCTCTCTTCGGGAGGGACACCTCCCCACCGCACTTAAGGCGGCGGTGGTGAGGCCCCTCCTGAAGAAACCGTCCTTGGATCCAGCAGTTCTTAACAACTATCGTCCAGTCTCCAACCTCCCCTTTCTGGGGAAGGTTGTTGAGAAGGTGGTGGCCTTACAGCTTCAGCGTACCTTGGAGGAAGCTAACTACCTTGACCCCTTCCAGTCTGGCTTCAGGCCCGGTTATAGCACTGAAACCGCTTTGGTCGCATTGACCGATGATCTCTGGAGAGCCAGAGATGGAGGCTATGCGTCCATCCTGGTTCTCCTTGACCTCTCAGCGGCTTTCGATACCATCGACCATGGTATCCTTCTGCGACGACTGCGGGAGGTGGGGGTGGGCGGCACTGTTTTACAGTGGTTCTCCTCCTACCTCTCGGACAGGTCGCAGTCGGTGTTGGTGGGGAGGGAGAGATCGTCCCCGAGGCCCCTAACCTATGGGGTGCCGCAGGGTTCGGTTCTGTCCCCCCTGCTATTTAACATATACATGAAACCGCTGGGCGAGATCATTCGGAGGCACGGGATTAAGTACCATCAATATGCGGACGATACGCAGCTGTATCTGTCCGCCCCGTGCCAACTCAATGAAGCGGTGGACGTGATGAACCGGGGCCTTGAGGCTGTTAAAGACTGGATGAGAGCTAACAAACTGGTACTCAACCCGGAAAAGACCGAGTGGCTGTTGTGTTTTCCTCCCAAAAATTTGGTTAACGTTCCATCAATCAGGCTGGGGGGGCAAATTTTGCCCCCCTCAGATAGGGTCCGCAACTTGGGAGTCCTCCTGGACCCACAGCTGAGTTTTGACCACCATTTGTCGGCTGTGACCAGGGGGGCATTTGCCCAGGTTCGCCTGGTGCGCCAGTTGCGGCCCTACCTGAACCGGGAGGCTCTCACAACAGTCACTCGAGCACTTGTGATCTCTAGGCTGGAATACTGCAATGTGCTCTACATGGGGCTGCCCTTGAAGAGCATCCGGCGACTTCAGCTAGTCCAGAACGCGGCCGCGCGAGTGATCATGGGCGCACCACGGTTCGCCCATATAACACCAATCCTCCGTGAGCTGCGCTGGCTACCTGTTGATCGTCGGGTGCACTTCAAGGTCTTACTTACCACCTATAAAGCGCTCCATGGTAGTGGATCTGACTATTTGAGAGACCGCCTCCTGCCAATTACCTCCCTGCGTCCCATCAGATCGCACAGAGTAGGCCTCCTCCGAATTCCATCCGCCAGTCAGTGCCGACTGGCGACTACGCGGAGGAGAGCCTTCTCAGTTGCAGCTCCGACATTATGGAACAACCTCCCCGTGGAGATCCGCACCCTCACCACAGTCCAGGCCTTCCGCACAGCCCTCAAGAACTGGCTATCCCGTCAGGCCTGGGGATAGGATTACTCTCACCCCGCCCGAATGTTGAGTGAATGTTGTGTTTTTATGACCAATTTTCTTTTAATCACGATTCTTTTTTTTTTTTTTTTTTAAGTCTTGTCTTGCACTCCCTTCCCTTTACTGTTGTAAGCCGCCCTGAGTCCCCTCAGGGAAAAGGGCGGCATATAAATCTGCAATAAAACTAAAACTATTAAACTATTTGTTGATCCATCTCCCTCCCTCCCTCCCCTCTCTCTCTGATTTCCAAGCTCCTGGCTGCCAGATGAAAGAGCAGGGGTCCCTTCATAACTGGAGTGTGATGATTGGGGGGGAGGGGGTGTCAGCCTATTCTCCAGAGCACCTGAAGGCAGAACAAAAAGCAATGGATAGAAACTAATGAAGGAGTGAAACAATCTAGGAGAAATTTCCTTAGAGTGAGAGTAATTAATGAGAGGACTGGCTTTCCTCCAGAAGTGGTGGGTGATCCATCACTGGAGGCTTTCAAGAAGAGACTGGACAACCATTTGTCTGAAATGGTAAAGAGTCTCCTGCTGGAGCAGGGGGTTGGACTAGAAGACCTCCAAGGTCCCTTCCAACTTGGTTATTCTCTATTCTGTATCTCTCCCACTTCTTTCTCCTAGAATAGCTGCTTGATGTCCATTAGTTCCACTGGTTTTAACCCCCCATTTTGAGGCTTGGAAAGGACCCTCCATATTTTATTCCAAGCTTGTCATTTAATTCAATTTCCGAATTCCTCCTTCCCCGTCTGGCTAGAATGATCTTGAGTTGGTCTTCCTTCCAAACTGTTGTGGGCCTGATCTCCCCAAAGGACTCCATTAAGAACCGCAAATAACTGCATGGTTTATTGGGAACTGGAGTTCTTAATCAGAAAGCTTTGACAATGAGCCAACCCCAAAAGGAAAATGAGGGTCAAGCGTTTGCCAACAACCTGATTTTTTTTCTCCCAGAGAGCTTGCGGGTGTCAAGACCTACAAACAAATTCATTGTTTCATTTTATTTTATTTTATTCCAATGGCGAGCAAGTGAAAATACTATCTTAGAAAACCCCTTTGGGACTTTTTCCCCTTTGGTGATACAGCTAGTCCTTGACTTATAACTATTTGTTGAGCAACCGTTCCAAGTTACAACAGTCACTGAAAAAAGTGAATTACGATCTGTCTTCATATGGTAGAAGTGGTGGTGGATTTTAAAAGAACCTCCCCCCCCCCCAATACTACCACCACTAACAATACTAGAACAACACAGTATCACCGGTGGAGACCTTCAGGTTTCTAGGTTCTATCATACTGAATCTCAAGACTTAAAATGGACATCTGTTGTGGCCCAGCAGGAGCCGTTGGAGCTGCCACCAGACTCCGACAGCGAGGGGTCCTATGAGTCGGCACTGGAGGATATGGAGGACCCTGGACAGGGTTCCGACTCCGAGCAGGGCGCAGAGAGGCTGGTTGGCCACCAGGTGGCACATGAGCCTTGGATGAGTTGGGAGGAGACAAGGGAGAGTGATCCAGAAACCAACAGTGAGTTGTTCCGGGATGCACGCCATCGAAGAGCTACTCGGAGTCAAGAACAACTACGTAATTACAGGAGGTAATGACGCTCAGCTGATGGTCATTAGTCTCCTCTCCAGACTATAAAAGAGACTGCTTGTGCCACGCCCTTCTTGCAGAAGTCAACACTTTGACTAAAGAGAAACAAACTTGGCAGGCTGGATTGCTGCCAGAGTTTTTCTGAATTGCTGCCAAGGTTTGTCGGCCTTGCTGCCAAGGTCCTTATCTGTTTGTTTACTTGGCTTTCAGCCACCGAGAGTCTGGTCTTGTTATTAAAGGACATTCTCATTAAGCGTGTCTCAGCTTTCGTTACTGGACGGCGGAGGGGGGGGGTCAGAACAGACATCTAACATCAAAAAAGTCATCAAAAATCCACAACGAAGAATGTTCTTCCTGCGCCAACTCAGGAAGCTCAAAACTGCCCAAGGAGAGCTGCTGGTTCTGTTCTACAGAGGAATGATTGAGTCTGTCATCTGCACCTCCATAATTGTCCGGTTTGGCTCTGCAACTCAACAAAACAGACACAGACTTCAACGGATAATCAGAACTGCAGGAAAAAAACAATGGCTACCAACCTGCCTTGCCTTCCATCAAGGACCTGTATACTGTGAAAATATCGCATCCTGGATATAACGTAAATTCTTTCCACCTCTACGCTCAAAATGATGCTACAGAGCGCTGACCACCAGGATAACTAGACACAAGGACAGTTTTCCCCCAAATAATTCCGTTAATACTGTCAAATTATCTATTAAGACTGTATTACTATTCATGGTAGTGGATCTGGGTACTTGAGAGACCGCCTACTGCCAATCACCTCCACTCGACCTATTAGATCCCATAGATTAGGCCTCCTCCGAGTCCCATCTGCCGGTCAATGTCGACTGGCAACCACGCGGAGGAGAGCCTTCTCGGTGGTAGCTCCGACCCTATGGAACGATCTCCCCGTGGAGATTCGTACCCTCACCACCCTCCAGACCTTCCGCACAGCCCTCGAAATCTGGCTATCCCGTCAGGCCTGGGGCTAAAGACTGTAACCCACCCGAATGGTATGAATGTTGTGTTTTTTAATGACGTACTGTCCTACGTGTTAAATGTTTGTTTCCCCCCCCCTTTTCGAGTTGTAAGCCGCCCTGAGTCCCCCCAGGGAAAAGGGCGGCATATAAATAAACTTCTCAAATCTCAAATCTTCTTCCCTAGTACCTATCTCTTCCCGCTTATGACTATGTTGCTTGTATCTTTACAATTTACATTGCTTTATTTGTTTCCTAGTATGATTTGATTGCTTATTAGTAACCTATGACTATCCTTAAGTGTTGTATCTTATGATTCTTGGTGAATGTATTCTATTTTATTTTTCTTTATGTACCATGAGAACATCTGCACCAAAGACAAATTCCTTGTGTGTCCAGTCACAATTGGCCAACAAAGAATTCTATTCTATTCTATTCCTATTCCTATTCCTATTCTGTATCATGGCCACAGCATCCCCAGAGCTGAGTGGACAAAAATTGGACCCTGAACTTCACTTGACTGAAAGGAACAAGGCCAACAGAAGACCGCCTACTGCCAATCACCTCCACCAGACCGATTAGATCCCACAGACTAGGCCTCCTCCGAATTCCATCCGCCGGCCAGTGTCGACTGGCGACTACCCGGAGGAGAGCCTTCTGGGTGGCTGCTCCGACCCTCTGGAACGAACTCCCCGTGGAGATTCGAACCCTCACCACCCTCCAGGCCTTCCGCAAAGCCCTTAAAACCTGGCTGTTCCGACAGGCCTGGGGCTAAAGAACCGTTGGCCCTATCTCGAATGGTATGATTGTTGCGTGTTTTTAAATTATGTATTGTTTTTGTGTTGTTGTTAATTTGTCTGTATCCCCTTCCCTGGTTTGAGTTGTGAGCCGCCCTGAGTCCCCCTTCAGGGGAAAAGGGCGGCATACAAATGAAATGAAATACAAATGAAATAAACATTCAAACATGCTCAAAGATCGATCCTTCCTTCCTTCCTTCCTTCCTTCCTTCCTCATTAATGACAAGGCGGGGAGACTAGAACTCACCATCTCCTGGTGATTGGGTCAAACTCATGTAGCTGTCTTTCGTGCCTAAGATGGGACTAGAACTCACTGTCCCCTGGTTATATTGGCCCAAAGTCACCAAGCTGGCTTTCATGGCTAAGGCACAACCAGAACTCACTATCTCCTAGTGACTGGCCCGAAGTCATCAGTTAGCCTTCATACATAAGACAGGACTCGAACTCACCATCTCCTGGTGATTGGCCTAAGGTCATCTAGCCAGCTTTGGTGCCCAAGGCAGCACTAGAATTCACCGTCACCTGGTGATTGACCCAAAGTCACCGAGCTGGCTTTCATGACTAAGGCGGAACTAGAATTCACCGTTACCTGGTGATTGGCCCAAGGTCACGTAGCCAGCTTTACTGCCTAAGGCAGTGCTAGAATTCACCATCACCTGGTGATTGGCCCAAAGGCACCCAGCTGACTTTCATGCCCTAGGCGGGACTAGAACTCACAATCTCCTGCTTAGCCAACTAGAACCAGCCTGGCTCTCTTCAGGTTGTTGAAAAAGAAGCTAAAATAAGTCTGGGGAATTCTGGGAGTTGACATCCACCTATCTTAAAGCTGCTAAGATTGGGAAACACTGTCACGGAGACTACTAAGCATATATCCAATTGCTTTTTCCTGGTGGGATAGATAGGAAATGTAGTTTCCAACGCCTTCCAGCTGTATGCAGCGGGGGGCACTCATATTGTCTACTGCACCGCCATCTTGTTTTTCGGTTCTGCACACGCGAAGAACAATTTTAATTGTACTCCGCGCGGCACGCACAGGAAGCACACGGGCAGTAGTGCCTGGCGGAACGCACCCCTATTGTAGCTGTAGAGTTAAGAAACATCTACAGTAGACCCTAGAGTGGAGTGAGTTTGGCCAAGCCCAACTTACGATGGAGAGATCTGGGTCTGTCAACTCCTGTTTCTTTGGCAGCTGAATTTGGAAGAGGGATGCGTCATCGGTGAAGGAATCCCACCGTAACAGCGAGAGACTCTCGTTCAAGGATTTTCTCTGCAGAGTGGCTGAAAAAAGGAAAGAGAAGAAATATTATCTGATGGAATGCTTGCCTGGGAATTTGGCGGCTCCAAATGTTTACACTCCAGGCTGTTGTGGCATGGGTCTTCTCCAGGAATGAACATACACAGCTGGCCGCAACGCCAAACCCCAGCTCCAAGGAAAAATGCACAGGATAAACATCAGCTCGGATTCTCGGTATCTTTATTTTCCTGGCTTGTACCGTTGAGTTTAGCGTCGTCTTCTCCCAAAGCAGTTTCTCCATAAAGTTGGGAGACGGTAGAATCAAAGACCAGCAGATCAAAATTCTAACCGCGTAAGGACACTGTTGGAAGAAATGTCCTTCTGGGTTCAGTTCCAAGTGGGGAGAAGACACTGAAAACATGGAGGCTGCTCCCCGTTCCGGTACGGTGCTCCGGAGGGCCCGCCTGCCCTCCTTACCGCTATTTGAGCCGATTGAGGCACTTGTACACACGCATGGAGCGTACGGTGCCTGCGCAACGCTCTGCCGAGCAGCTGGAGCATCGTGGGAGGTGGGTATGCATCTCCACACTACGGGCATGCTCCACGCATGCATGTGGTGGGCGCCCGGCTCCATTGCACCATACCGGTTGCAACGGGATCCGGAACCCGCCACTGGGCTCAACTGACCACAGGACACTGTGACCGTCATAAATATGAGTCATTGGCTAAGCTGCCGACATTCGGTCACGTGACTGTGGGGAGGCTGCAACGGTCGTAAGTGTGAAACTCGATCCTAAGTTGTAACTGTGAACGGTTGCTAAACGAACCGTCCCTTTTGACAGCTTTTCGTTCACCCCACCAAGTTGAAAAAAGGGATAGCTGCAATACAAGATATGATTTGGGTAGAAAAACCTCGGCCAAATGGGACACCTGTACGGAAAAAGGGGGGGAGTTCCCCACCCCAGAAGACGGGGTTATCCTTAGTTTGCACAAATCACGATTATTTACAACGTGGTTGATCCTCCTTGCAGAAAGCTCTTAAAAACTCTGGCGCCGTGTCAAAAAAGTTCGTGCGTATCTGGTTTTTACATTTTATAATGTGCAAAAAACCCATCGATCTTGGATACTGAATAAAAAAAGGAAAATATCAGCCTTCTACTCAGCCTGGCTGTATCCTGCTGATGGCTTGGACACAAGTTCTCACCGGAATGATTCGTCTCCAGCAGGAACCTGTAGCTCTTCCCGAGTCATTCGTGTAATCTTTTGATCCCCTTAATCGATCTTCTCTATTGTCCTCCCCTTCTTCTGCTTCCTTCTGTCTTGCCAAGCCTTCTTTTTTTCTCATCTAGGGTCTGGTTTCATCATACCCAAGCATGTTTTAATCTCTCCTTCCCTCCTTTTCTCTCCTTTCCCCCTTTCTATCTCCCTTTCTATCACCTTTTACATTTCCACCTCCACCTTATCTCCATTCATCTCCACCTCCACCATCTTCATCTCCACTACCATCTCCATCTACACTTCCATCTTATTTCCATCTCTACTTCTATCATCTTCAACATCATCTCCATCTCCAACTTCATCTTCACTACCATCTCCATCATCTCCATCATCTCCACCTCCATTTCCATCTTCTCCATCTCTACATCTATCATCTTCATCTTCACTACCATCTCCATCATCTCCATCTCCATCATCTCCACCTTCACCTCCATTTCCATCTTCTCCATCTCTACATCTATCATCTTCACCTCCATCTACATCTTCAACATCTTCATCTTCATTTTCACCATCTCTCCTTCCCTCCTTTTCTCTCCTTTCCCCCTTTCTATCTCCCTTTCTATCACCTTTTACATTTCCACCTCCATCTTATCTCCATTCATCTCCACCTCCATCTTCACCTCCAACATCTTCATCTCCACTTCCATCTCCATCATCCCAATTTCCATCCCCCTCTTCATCATCTCCACCTCCCCTTATCTCCATCTACACTCCATCTCCATCTTCTTCTCATCCTTCACCTCCATCACAATCTTCAACATCTTATCTCCATCTCTATTTCTATCATCTTCAACATCATCTCCATCTCCAACTTCTTCATCTTTACTACCATCTTCATCATCTCCATCTCCACTTCCATCTTCTCCATCTCTACATTTATCATCTTCACCGCCATCTCCAACATCTTCATCTTCATTTCCATCCCCATCTCCATAATCTCCACCTCTACCTTCACCGTCTTCATCTGCACTTTCATCTCTATCATCTCAATTTCCATCCCCATCTCCATCATCTCCACCTCCCCCTTATCTCCATCTCCACTCCATCTCCATCTTTTTGTCCATCCTTCACCTCCATCACCATCTCCAACTCCATCTCCAACATTATCTCTACTTCCATCTTCATCATTTACATCTCCATCATCATCTTCAACTCCATCCTCACCCTCCTCTCTATCTCCATCAGACAACTGAGTCATATTTAGGATGATTTCAGTGTCCTGGGGGGGGGGTGTCACATGATCTCCTGTTGTGACCTTCTGACTAGCAGTCTACGGGGAAGCCAGATTCACTTAACAACCCTGTTACTAACTTAACAACTGCAGTGATTCGCTTAACAACTTGGCAAGAAAGGTTGTAAAATGGGACAACAGTCACTTGACAAGCATCTCGCTTAGCAATGGAAATTTTGTTCCCTTCTAACTCTGTTGTTCTGTTCTGTTCTGTCCTGTCTGGTCCTATCCTATTCTAATGTCCTGTCCTGTCTTATTCTAATGTTCTGTTCTGTTCTATTCTATTTTCATTCTGTTCTGTTCAATTTCTAATTCTATTCTATTCTGATTTCTAATTCTATTCTATTCTATCTCTACTCTACTCTATTCTCTGCAACAAGTTCAGTTCATTCTACATGCAGGCGTGTGCATTCAACTGCACACGTGTACATGCCTGAGTTTCCATTACAAGCAGCCCCCTGGTCTGTATTCCACTCCTGATTCAAAAACCACTTGCATCTGTGGAATGGGAGAAGCACACGGGCCAAGCTTTATATCTTTTTAATCTACACACATAAATTTTCCACGCATTCTGCAACAAGGTTAATTTAAACCCTGAAGTTCTTTGCTCTCTGCTTCTTGACTTATAAGTTATCTTAGTAATACTCATTCTTCGTTTTATAAGGCAGTGTTTTATCAGGTACGAAAAAGGAGGAGCAGGAGTAAGAGAAGGGGAGGAGGAAGAAGAGGAGGAGTAGGAGAAGGAAAAGGAGGAGAAAGATGAAGAAAGGAAGGAAGGAAGAAAGAAAAAGAGAAAGGAAGGAAGGAAAAGAGATAGGAAGGAAGGAAAGAAGGAAAATAGACTACAGTGAAGGAAAGAAGGAAGGAAGGAACAGAAAAACTAAGAGGAACGAACGAAGGGAAAGAGACAGGAAGGAAGGAAGGAAAAGGGACTACAATGAAGGAAAGAAGAAAGGAAGAGAAAGAGACTGCAAGCAAGGAAGGAAAAGAGTAAGTAAGGAAGGAAAATAGACTACAGTGAAGGAAAGAAGGAAGGAAGGAACTGAAAAACTACAAGGAAGGAAGGAAGGAAAAGGGACTACAATGAAGGAAAGAAGAAAGGAAGAGAAAGAGACTGCAAGGAAGGAAGGAGGAGGGAGGGAGGGAAGGAAGGAAGGAAGGATGGATGGATGTTGGGGGAAAACATCCATTGTATCCAGAGGTGAGTTCCTACTGGTTCGGACCGGGTTGTGATGAGTAGATAGTTTCAGAGGTGAAAGGAGAGAAAGTGAGTTTACTATTCCTGTTAAGAGCAGAAAAATTGCTCTTTTAACTTTTTTTTTTCTAATGCTATGCTAAACGAATCAGTCTTGGTTCTTTCTGTCCATATTCTGTAAGAAAGAAATTATATCTATGACTTTGGTCTTGATTGACTGGGCATTCAGACATATTTTATGTACCCCCTTCTTACTGCATCTTTCGAACGAAAGCAATAAAGAAACAAACCGACAACCACACTTGGAAAAAGCACAACCTCTCCCATGAGATCTTCTGCAATAAACAGTGCTGTATTTATGCCTTTTCTTGTTGTGTTATTATTTGGCTTGCATCGATATACATTTTGAAAATAATATATTATTAGAAATAATCTCTTGATGCCATGAAAAAAAAAAGCTAAAGTTACCTCTCAAGCAAAAGGGGTGATCACTGGCTGGCAGGCCGATGGGTTTTGTAGTCCAAAGGGGTCTCGGGATGAAACCTAGAGAAGGCATTACACTATGAATACCATGTATTCAATATGGACAATACTTTATATTTATGTGTGAGTGTAGGATGCATAAATGTGTGGGGAGTGTAGATAGATAGATAGATTAGATAGATAGATAGATAGATAGATAGATAGATAGATAGATAGATAGATAGATAGATAGATAGATAGATAGATAATAGGTAGGTAGGTAGGTAGGTAGGTAGGTAGAAAGAAAGAAAGATAGATAGATAGATAGATAGATAGATAGATAGATAGATAATAGGTAGGTAGGTAGGTAGAAAGATAGATAGACAGACAGACAGACAGATAGATAGATAATAGGTAGGTAGGTAGAAAGATAGATAGATAGATAGATAGATAGATAGATAGATAGATAATAGGTAGGTAGGTAGGTAGGTAGGTAGGTAGAAAGATAGATAGATAGATAATAGGTAGGTAGGTAGGTAGGTAGAAAGATAGATAGATAGATAGATAGATAGATAGATAGATAATAGGTAGGTAGGTAGGTAGAAAGATAGATAGATAGATAGATAGATAGATAGATAGATAGATAGATAGATAGATAGATAGATAATAGGTAGGTAGGTAGGTAGGTAGGTAGGTAGAAAGATAGATAGATAGATAGATAGATAGATAGATAGATAATAGGTAGGTAGGTAGGTAGGTAGAAAGATAGATAGATAGATAGATAGATAGATAGATAGATAGATAGATAGATAGATAGATAATAGGTAGGTAGGTAGGTAGGTAGGTAGAAAGATAGATAGATAGATAGATAGATAGATAGATAGATAGATAGATAGATAGATAGATAATAGGTAGGTAGGTAGGTAGGTAGGTAGGTAGAAAGATAGATAGATAGATAGATAGATAGATAGATAGATAGATAATAGGTAGGTAGGTAGGTAGGTAGGTAGGTAGGTAGAAAGATAGATAGATAGATAGATAGATAGATAGATAGATAGATAGATAGATAGATAATAGGTAGGTAGGTAGGTAGGTAGGTAGGTAGAAAGATAGATAGATAGATAGATAGATAGATAGATAGATAATAGGTAGGTAGGTAGGTAGGTGGAAAGATAGATAGATAGATAGATAGATAGATAGATAGATAGATAGATAGATAGATAATAGGTAGGTAGGTAGGTAGGTGGAAAGATAGATAGATAGATAGATAGATAGATAGATAGATAGATAGATAGATAGATAGATAGATAGATAATAGGTAGGTAGGTAGGTAGGTAGGTAGATAGATAGATAGATAGATAGATAGATAGATAGATAGATAGATAGATAATAGGTAGGTAGGTAGGTAGGTAGGTAGGTAGATAGATAGATAGATAGATAGATAGATAGATAGATAGATAGATAGATAGATAGATAATAGGTAGGTAGGTAGGTAGGTAGGTAGAAAGATAGAAAGATAGAAAGAAAGATAGATAGATAGATAGATAGATAGATAGATAGATAGATAGATAGATAGATAGATAGATAGATAGATAGATATAGATCAGTGCATTCGCTGGCTGGGGAATTCTGGGAGTTGAAGTCCAGACATCTTCAAGTTGCCAAGGTTGAGAAACATTGATATAGATAGATGATATAGAAGACAGATAAATGATAGACAAATAGATGATAGATGATAGATAGGTAGATAGGTAGGTAGGTAGGTAGGTAGATAGATAGATAGATAGATAGATAGATAGATAGATAGATAGATAGATAGATAGATAGATAGATAGATAGATAGATAGATAGATAGATAGATAGATATAGATCAGTGCATTCGCTGGCTGGGGAATTCTGGGAGTTGAAGTCCAGACATCTTCAAGTTGCCAAGGTTGAGAAACACTGATATAGATAGATGATATAGAAGACAGATAAATGATAGACAAATAGATGATAGATGATAGATAGATAGATAGATAGGTAGGTAGGTAGGTAGGTAGGTAGGTAGGTAGGTAGGTAGGTAGGTAGGTAGATAGATAGATAGATAGATAGATAGATAGATAGATAGATAGATAGATAGATAGATAGATAGATAGATAGAATAGATAAAATAGATTACACAGATTAGATATTTTTCATTATTATAAAAGTTTTTATTGTACATTTTCCTTTGTTCTACATCACAATTTCAATTTTGCAACAGCAGTATACTGGTTGTATCAAGTCCTTTTGAAATATATACATGGTGTTATGCACCCCAATCGTAACCGTTATTCTCTTAATCATATAATATAATCTCTTTTTAAATACATGATATTGTAGGACATAGTTATGTCCATTATTTCCATAGTAGTGCCATAACACTCTACATTATCGCTCTACACAAACAGAAGTACACCTACAGATAAAATGGTAATAAAAAAAATATATTAGAGTGTGCCTAACAATGTAACTTAAAAGATAAAGGAGAAACATGCCTAAATGCCTAAATTAGAGGTGTCCAAACTTGGGAATTTTAAGACTTATGGACTTCAACTCTCAGAATTCATTCTGGGAGTTAAGTCCACAAGTCTTAAAGTTCTCAAATTTGGACACCTCTGGCCTAGATAATAGGTGCAGAGATTAAAAAATAAACAATGAAAGAAGATTAACAAATTAGAAACAAACACAGGCATAGATATACATGAGGATAGATAGATAGATAGATAGATAGATAGATAGATAGATAGATAGATAGATAGATAGATAGATAGATAGATAGATAGATAGATATAGATATAGATATACCTATATACATATATATACATATACATATACATACATACATACACACACACACACACACACACACATCTTGCAAGCAATAGTATTTTCGGACTATACGGGATGATAGATTAAAATGTATAGATTAGATATTCTTTTGAGAGCAGGCAACAGAATTTCGTTTTTAACGTGGGCCAATGTGCCCACAGTAAAAAAAAAAAAAAGACAATCAAGGTTACCTTATCTATCTTATTTTGCACACCTGCACAGACACATGCCTGCCTCCAATCGTCCTCACCTGTGAGCCCGAGGCACACCTGAGGAGCCACGTGCTTTTCCAGCCAAGCGTCCTTCTCCACGTCCACCTTGGCTGCGATTGGCTGCTTTGGAAATCCGACTTTCGGATTGGCTGAGCGGCCTCTATTTCTCCCCCCCTCCTCCTCCGAGGGGCGGGGACACTTTAAAAAGTCGGCGGGCTCCTCAGGCTGAGGCAAAAGCGCGAGCGCGGTGCAGAAGCAGCACGTGCCGCCACCGCCGCCGCCTTCTCATCTCTTTTCCCCCCCTCTCGAAAGAGACGACGCTGCGGGCCGCGGGGAGAGCAAAGCCTCCCTCTCCCTACGGCGCCTCCGCAGCCGAAGGCTTCGCAGATTAGACCGTGAGGTGGCCTCTTGCACGCTGAGGTAATCCTAGCTTGAGGCTCTTAGACGTTGTGGGATGCTATGAGGAGCTAAGAAATAGCCTTTTCTCAGGGAGTAAGGACGGCGGCTGAGGTGATTTTAGCCTCTCGGGGAGTACGCACGGCGCCTGAGGTGATTTTAGCCTTTTCTGAAGGAGTAAAGGCGGCGCCTGAGGTGATTTTACCCTTTTCTGAGGGAGTAAGGATGGCACCTGAGGTATTTTACTCTATTCTCGGGGAGTAAGAGTACCTGAGGTGATTTTAACCAGGGCGTATATTTCCTCAGGAGTAAAATGCCAGTGGTGGCTGAGGTAATACCTCAAGGGTATTTAAAGGACTCCCAACCCCACAGCTCACCTATGGTGAGTTACCTCAGTCCCACTTTCCCTCAGGGAAATAAGGCAAAGTCTGGGTCCAGAATAATTTTAACTAAGGCTCAGGTTTTTAGGAGTAAAATGGTGGAAGTAGGTGGAATCTGAGGTAAACTCAGCTGTGTCCTGTTCAAAGAACCAAACCACCCAAGAGGAGGAAGAGTTAAAAGTAGCTTAAAAGGAGGAATACAGCTGAGGCAATTTTAGCAAGATGCAATTAAAAGGGCTAAACTACCACAGGTGAATAGAAGTGTTAAAATTAGCTTAAAGGCCAAAATTGCTTCAGTGACCGACCTTTAATAAATTTAAATTTTTGGGAGCAGAGACAGGAAAGTTTAGCCCAGGTTCAAGTTCTTAAAAGAAAACACATAGAGGACTAGCTACTTTAAGTAACTAAAGGTGTAAAAGTGAACTAAAATTACTTCTGGTCCAGGAGTTGACCTGCTTTCTTGAAATATTGAGGCCTGAGGTAATTTTTAGCCAAAATTAATTTTTTTAGAATAAAATACTAGTGGAACCTGAGGTAATCTCAACCACGTCCTTTTAAAAGGACCAAACCACCACAGGTGAGTCATAATGAAAAATTACCTTAGGAGCTGACCTTGCTTTCAGGAATAAAGTGACTTTATAGGACCTGAGGTAATTTAAATCAAGGCTCAAGTTCTTACATTCCTTGGCCAAATAAAGTATACATAAACATGTGGATGATTAACTACTTCAAGTAAAAGTTTAAAATTAGTTCAAGTCCAGGAGTTGACCTTGTTCTTAGAAATAGTCAATTCTTGGGACCTGAGTAATTCTAGCCAAGGCTCAAGTCCTTAAACAAAACATGTAGAGGACTAGGTACTTCAAGGAACTAATGGCTAAAGTTACCTAAAATTGCATCCAGTCGGGGAACTGACTTGACTTTCTTGTGGGAAGGTAAATTCTCCGGACCTAAAGCAATTTTAGGGATGCTTTCCAGTTCCCGGAGAGTAAGAGAAACTCCTGGAGCTGGAGGTCATGTCTTTTGGAACAGTAAAAACCAATGGTTTGTGGCATTCTCAAGGGCACAACCTTCCAATTCATTGTATCTTGCCTTCTTTCACTGGTAGGATAAAGAACAGAAAAGCACCTTTGTAAAATTGATGAATTTGTTTTCTAGTCTATGAACATCAGGTGGTCATTTGGTGATGTTTTTTTTTTAAATTTATTTCAGAGGCACTCTACGTGAAGGGCATAACAGACAAGCAGTCGAAGACATCAAAGATAAGTCAAAGGTTTATTAACTTTTCAGTGCTGTATTTAACCAAGGAGCCTGACAGGTACTATCGGCAACATGTGCTTAGTTACTGCAAAAGCTTACTAAAGCTTACCCTAAGGCTGCGATGGCGAACCTATGGCATGTTTGCCTGAAGTGGCTGGCACGGGTGGCATTGCCCATTCCTCTTTGGGGTTTCTGCCGCACATGCGGGCACGATGATCAGCAGGCCTTCGTGCATGTGGCAGTGCCGGAAACTGGAAGAACGGGGCTTCCGTTTTCCGGCGTGAGCATGCACCCTGGCCAGCTGATCGCGTGCCAGGAACCGGAAATCTAGCTGGTTGGTGCGCATGCGCCTGCTGGAAACCGGAAGAGGAATGGGGGACACTGCACATGCCAAGCAACATAGTTCCATGTGGCACTTTAGGCATGCATACCATCGGTTTGCAGAGGTTGCGTCCTAAGGCATGCTTTAGCTAAGTTTTTTTGTGTGGGGGGGGTGGAAATACAAAGTAATGATGGTTAAAAAAATGTAACAAAAGTAAAACATATAAACAATTTCTGATGTGAGATCATTTTAGCCATTGGCTGTGGTAGAACCAGAGCACTCCCCACCCCCCAAGCAGTGTGGAGATAGGGGTGATGCCCCCCCATTTGTGGAGGTCATTCAATGCCTGAACACCCACACTGAGAGACTCATACTGGACAGCCTCTGGGTTTTCCACTGGGTGACCCTTTCAGTCCCTGAGCGAGCAGTGAGGGCGAATCACCCTGTAGGAGTCAAAGAGCGCTCAGCCGCGAGCCTCCTCCAGGCGCTGAGGACCCCCTCGGTACTCCGACTGGAAGGGGATCCTTTTGGATCACCTCCTTCCCACCTTCTCTTTCTCAGAAAGAATGCCAGTACCAGTCAGACTTCTTAGAACTGAAAGTAAAGTTGGTGATGAACTGTATACAAATGAGAAGATTTGCGGCTTGCGGTTTGAAAGGTCCTTAGTGTTCTCTGAGCTTGGTAGTTTCTTTTGCAGATGTTTTATTATTTAGGGAATATCAGTGCTAGGAGAGAGTGAGGTTTGTTCTCAACTTGCTTTTTAGTGGCTTGCGGTTTCAGTGTTGTTAAAAAGTGTTGTTAAGAGATTCTTTGATTGGACTATTTGTTGATTCGCGTTGCTTGCTGTTGAAGAGGTGTTTTGGTGCTTTTGATTCCTTTTGGGCTTGTTGATTGTCACATGTGCACAGATATAGATATGGTTTATGTCGATCTGTCTGCTGAAGGTTAATTGGTCAAAGTTCCTTGGCTTAATATACAATAATCAGTTTTACAGTTAAAGCTATGGTTGATTGTCTGAACAGGTTGCGAAACTAAGGAGTTTCAGCATTGTAGTTTGATTCATAGTTGGTGCTACAATTGATAATAAATTTTGTACTTTTCTCAACAGGTTAATTTTAGCAATAACAATGGTTCTTAGAACCAGATATAGAAAATCTCAATGGCCCATTTTAATGCTAGGTGTGGCTATTGGTGGACAATGGATTTTACAGTTTCCTGGCCTGGCATAATTTGGCCATGGCTATGGCTCTTAGAACCAGACAGAGAAAATCTCAATGGCCCATTTTAATGCCAGGTGTGGCTATTGATGGAGAATAGATTTTATAGTTTCCTTGCCTGGCGTAATATGGCCATGGCCATGGTTCTTAGAACCAGACAGAGAAAACCTCAATGGCCCATTTTAATACTAGGTGTGGCTATTGATGGAGAATAGATTTTACAGTTTCCTTGCCTGGCGTAATATGGCCATGGCCATGGTTCTTAGAACCAGACAGAGAAAACCTCAATGGCCCATTTTAATGCCAGGTGTGGCTATTGATGGAGAATAGATTTTATAGTTTCCTAGCCTGGGGTAATATGGCCATGGTTCTTAGAACCAGACAGAGAAAACCTCAATGGCCCATTTTAATGCTAGGTGTGGCTATTGATGGAGAATAGATTTTATAGTTTCCTAGCCTGGCATAATATGGCCATGGCCATGGTTCTTAGAACCAGACAGAGAAAACCTCAATGGCCCATTTTAATACCAGGTATGGCTATTGATGGAGAATAGATTTTATAGTTTCCTAGCCTGGCATAATATGGCCATGGCCATGGTTCTTAGAACCAAACAGAGAAAACCTCAATGGCCCATTTTAATGCTAGGTGTGGCTATTGATGGAGAATAGATTTTATAGTTTCCTAGCCTGGCGTAATATGGCCATGGCCATGGTTCTTAGAACCAGACAGAGAAAACCTCAATGGCCCATTTTAATACCAGGTATGGCTATTGATGGAGAATAGATTTTATAGTTTCCTAGCCTGGCATAATATGGCCATGGCCATGGTTCTTAGAACCAGACAGAGAAAACCTCAATGGCCCATTTTAATGCTAGGTGTGGCTATTGATGGAGAATAGATTTTATAGTTTCCTAGCCTGGCATAATATGGCCATGGCCATGGTTCTTAGAACCAGACAGAGAAAACCTCAATGGCCCATTTTAATGCTAGGTGTGGCTATTGATGGAGAATAGATTTTATAGTTTCCTGTCCTGGCATAATTTGGCCATGGTCATGGTTCTTAGAACCAGACAGAGAAAACCTCAATGGCCCATTTTAATGCTAGGTGTGGCTATTGATGGAGAATAGATTTTATAGTTTCCTAGCCTGGCATAATATGGCCATGGCCATGGTTCTTAGAACCGGACAGAGAAAACCTCAATGGCCCATTTTAATGCTAGGTGTGGCTATTGATGGAGAATCGATTTTATAGTTTCCTAGCCTGGCATAATATGGCCATGGCCATGGTTCTTAGAACCGGACAGAGAAAACCTCAATGGCCCATTTTAATGCTAGGTGTGGCTATTGATGGAGAATAGATTTTATAGTTTCCTAGCCTGGCGTAATATGGCCATGGCCATGGTTCTTAGAACCAGACAGAGAAAATCTCAATGGCCCATTTTAATGCCAGGTGTGGCTACTGATGGAGAATAGATTTTATAGTTTCCTTGCCTGGCGTAATATGGCCATGGCCATGGTTCTTAGAACCAGACAGAGAAAATCTCAATGGCCCATTTTAATGCCAGGTGTGGCTATTGATGGAGAATAGATTTTACAGTTTCCTAGCCTGGCGTAATATGGCCATGGCCATGGTTCTTAGAACCAGACAGAGAAAACCTCAATGGCCCATTTTAATGCTAGGTGTGGCTATTGATGGAGAATAGATTTTATAGTTTCCTAGCCTGGCGTAATATGGCCATGGCCATGGTTCTTAGAACCAGACAGAGAAAACCTCAATGGCCCATTTTAATACCAGGTATGGCTATTGATGGAGAATAGATTTTATAGTTTCCTAGCCTGGCATAATATGGCCATGGCCATGGTTCTTAGAACCAGACAGAGAAAACCTCAATGGCCCATTTTAATGCTAGGTGTGGCTATTGATGGAGAATAGATTTTATAGTTTCCTAGCCTGGCATAATATGGCCATGGCCATGGTTCTTAGAACCAGACAGAGAAAACCTCAATGGCCCATTTTAATGCTAGGTGTGGCTATTGATGGAGAATAGATTTTATAGTTTCCTGTCCTGGCATAATTTGGCCATGGTCATGGTTCTTAGAACCAGACAGAGAAAACCTCAATGGCCCATTTTAATGCTAGGTGTGGCTATTGATGGAGAATAGATTTTATAGTTTCCTAGCCTGGCATAATATGGCCATGGCCATGGTTCTTAGAACCGGACAGAGAAAACCTCAATGGCCCATTTTAATGCTAGGTGTGGCTATTGATGGAGAATCGATTTTATAGTTTCCTAGCCTGGCATAATATGGCCATGGCCATGGTTCTTAGAACCGGACAGAGAAAACCTCAATGGCCCATTTTAATGCTAGGTGTGGCTATTGATGGAGAATAGATTTTATAGTTTCCTAGCCTGGCGTAATATGGCCATGGCCATGGTTCTTAGAACCAGACAGAGAAAATCTCAATGGCCCATTTTAATGCCAGGTGTGGCTACTGATGGAGAATAGATTTTATAGTTTCCTTGCCTGGCGTAATATGGCCATGGCCATGGTTCTTAGAACCAGACAGAGAAAATCTCAATGGCCCATTTTAATGCCAGGTGTGGCTATTGATGGAGAATAGATTTTACAGTTTCCTAGCCTGGCGTAATATGGCCATGGCCATGGTTCTTAGAACCAGACAGAGAAAACCTCAATGGCCCATTTTAATACTAGGTGTGGCTATTGATGGAGAATAGATTTTATAGTTTCCTAGCCTGGCGTAATATGGCCATGGCCATGGTTCTTAGAACCAGACAGAGAAAACCTCAATGGCCCATTTTAATACTAGGTGTGGCTATTGATGGAGAATAGATTTTACAGTTTCCTTGCCTGGCGTAATATGGCCATGGCCATGGTTCTTAGAACCAGACAGAGAAAACCTCAATGGCCCATTTTAATGCCAGGTGTGGCTATTGATGGAGAATAGATTTTATAGTTTCCTTGCCTGGCGTAATATGGCCATGGCCATGGTTCTTAGAACCAGACAGAGAAAACCTCAATGGCCCATTTTAATGCTAGGTGTGGCTATTGATGGAGAATAGATTTTATAGTTTCCTAGCCTGGCGTAATATGGCCATGGCCATGGTTCTTAGAACCAGACAGAGAAAACCTCAATGGCCCATTTTAATGCTAGGTGTGGCTATTGATGGAGAATAGATTTTATAGTTTCCTAGCCTGGCATAATATGGCCATGGCCATGGTTCTTAGAACCAGACAGAGAAAACCTCAATGGCCCATTTTAATACCAGGTATGGCTATTGATGGAGAATAGATTTTATAGTTTCCTAGCCTGGCATAATATGGCCATGGCCATGGTTCTTAGAACCAAACAGAGAAAACCTCAATGGCCCATTTTAATGCTAGGTGTGGCTATTGATGGAGAATAGATTTTATAGTTTCCTAGCCTGGCGTAATATGGCCATGGCCATGGTTCTTAGAACCAGACAGAGAAAACCTCAATGGCCCATTTTAATACCAGGTATGGCTATTGATGGAGAATAGATTTTATAGTTTCCTAGCCTGGCATAATATGGCCATGGCCATGGTTCTTAGAACCGGACAGAGAAAACCTCAATGGCCCATTTTAATGCTAGGTGTGGCTATTGATGGAGAATAGATTTTATAGTTTCCTAGCCTGGCGTAATATGGCCATGGCCATGGTTCTTAGAACCAGACAGAGAAAATCTCAATGGCCCATTTTAATGCCAGGTGTGGCTACTGATGGAGAATAGATTTTATAGTTTCCTTGCCTGGCGTAATATGGCCATGGCCATGGTTCTTAGAACCAGACAGAGAAAATCTCAATGGCCCATTTTAATGCCAGGTGTGGCTATTGATGGAGAATAGATTTTACAGTTTCCTAGCCTGGCGTAATATGGCCATGGCCATGGTTCTTAGAACCAGACAGAGAAAACCTCAATGGCCCATTTTAATACTAGGTGTGGCTATTGATGGAGAATAGATTTTATAGTTTCCTAGCCTGGCGTAATATGGCCATGGCCATGGTTCTTAGAACCAGACAGAGAAAACCTCAATGGCCCATTTTAATACTAGGTGTGGCTATTGATGGAGAATA
Organism: Thamnophis sirtalis; assembly: GCF_051295495.1. NCBI lineage: Eukaryota > Metazoa > Chordata > Lepidosauria > Squamata > Natricidae > Thamnophis > Thamnophis sirtalis. Next base: position 3,882,117 of record NW_028261388.1, on the reverse strand, counting down.
GATTTTATAGTTTCCTAGCCTGGCGTAATATGGCCATGGCCATGGTTCTTAGAACCAGACAGAGAAAACCTCAATGGCCCATTTTAATACTAGGTGTGGCTATTGATGGAGAATAGATTTTATAGTTTCCTAGCCTGGCGTAATATGGCCATGGCCATGGTTCTTAGAACCAGACAGAGAAAACCTCAATGGCCCATTTTAATGCTAGGTGTGGCTATTGATGGAGAATAGATTTTACAGTTTCCTTGCCTGGCGTAATATGGCCATGGCCATGGTTCTTAGAACCAGACAGAGAAAACCTCAATGGCCCATTTTAATACTAGGTGTGGCTATTGATGAAGAATAGATTTTACAGTTTCCTTGCCTGGCGTAATATGGCCATGGCCATGGTTCTTAGAACCAGACAGAGAAAACCTCAATGGCCCATTTTAATGCCAGGTGTGGCTATTGATGGAGAATAGATTTTATAGTTTCCTTGCCTGGTATAATTTGGCCATGGCCATGGTTCTTAGAACCAGACAGAGAAAACCTCAATGGCCCATTTTAATGCCAGGTGTGGCTATTGATGGAGAATAGATTTTATAGTTTCCTTGCTTGGCGTAATATGGCCATGGCCATGGTTCTTAGAACCAGACAGAGAAAACCTCAATGGCCCATTTTAATGCTAGGTGTGGCTATTGATGGAGAATAGATTTTACAGTTTCCTTGCCTGGCGTAATATGGCCATGGCCATGGTTCTTAGAACCAGACAGAGAAAACCTCAATGGCCCATTTTAATGCCAGGTGTGGCTATTGATGGAGAATAGATTTTATAGTTTCCTTGCCTGGTATAATTTGGCCATGGCCATGGTTCTTAGAACCAGACAGAGAAAACCTCAATGGCCCATTTTAATGCCAGGTGTGGCTATTGATGGAGAATAGATTTTATAGTTTCCTTGCTTGACGTAATATGGCCATGGCCATGGTTCTTAGAACCAGACAGAGAAAACCTCAATGGCCCATTTTAATGCTAGGTGTGGCTATTGATGGAGAATAGATTTTACAGTTTCCTTGCCTGGCGTAATATGGCCATGGCCATGGTTCTTAGAACCAGACAGAGAAAACCTCAATGGCCCATTTTAATACTAGGTGTGGCTATTGATGGAGAATAGATTTTACAGTTTCCTTGCCTGGCGTAATATGGCCATGGCCATGGTTCTTAGAACCAGACAGAGAAAACCTCAATGGCCCATTTTAATGCTAGGTGTGGCTATTGATGGAGAATAGATTTTATAGTTTCCTTGCTTGGCGTAATATGGCCATGGCCATGGTTCTTAGAACCAGACAGAGAAAACCTCAATGGCCCATTTTAATGCTAGGTGTGGCTATTGATGGAGAATAGATTTTACAGTTTCCTAGCCTGGCGTAATATGGCCATGGCCATGGTTCTTAGAACCAGACAGAAAATCTCAATGGCCCATTTTAATGCTAGGTGTGGCTATTGATGGAGAATAGATTTTATAGTTTCCTGGCCTGGCGTAGTTTTGCCGGTTCCACAACAAATCCACGTTTGACTAAAGGGCGCTCGATGAAATCGCGTAGCTGATGTCATCACAGCGCAACAACAGCGCGGAGAAAAAAGCACCCTGTAAACGCTAAACCTAAAATTAACCCCTAAACCTAATCTAAACCTAACCCTTAACCTAACGCTAAACCTAACCCTAAACATAGCCCTAAACCTAACGCTAAATCTAATCCTAACCCTTAACCTAACGCTAAACCTAATCCTAAACCTAAACATAACCCTAAACCTAAACCTTACCTTAACTTGAATCGGCTTGCTTTAAAAGCGCTACTTAAAGCCCCCTTCTTTCTCCGCGCTCGCTGTTGTTGCCCTGTTGATGACGTCAGTGACGCGGTTTAATTGGGCGCGCTTTAGTCGAGCGCGGTTTTGTCGTGCCACGAATTTTGCCAAGGAGATGGTTCTTAGAACCAGACAGAAAACCTCAATAGCCAATTTTAATCCTGGGTGTGGCTATTGATGGAGAATAGATTTTATAGTTTTATCGTTGGAAGGAACCTTAGAGGTTATCTAGTCCAACCCCCTGCTCACGCAGGAGACCTACACTAGGGATTTGAACTGCTGATCTTTCTCATCGACAAGCTCAGCGTCTTAGCCACGGAGCCTATTAAAGTGATGCCGAGAACTACGCTTGAAATTTAGAGGTAACCCAATTGTAAACAAGCTGCAAGTCAGCCCTGCGAGGTAGACCAGCGAAGAAACCCCCCACTACAGGTGAGTTATAGTAATTCTACTTTCTTGTGAAGTTTGGGAAGCTATTGTAAAAACCTTTATTTAACAACTGTCTCATTTAGTGACCATTCAACTTTTTGACAGTGGTTTTTTTAAAAAAGTATCTTTGCCACCAATCTTCGCACTGAGAACTTTCTCAGGCCTGTAACACGAACACAAATGAAATTGGGTTTACTTTGAATTTTGGAGAAGAACCTGCCAGAGGGTTCATTTTGAGGCTGGCTGCAAACCTGAATCATGGTCCAGACCATAATATCTCAGAGCTGCTTCTCCATCTGCCTCCCTTGCTTGGTGTTTCTTTGTTATCGTTGCAGAGACCGACCCTTGAAGGGCGTTTTGAGGACTCTGTTCAAAAGCAGGAGGAACCTTCTACACCGTTGAGAATGTCTCTCTACCTCAACCAAGACAACAGACGTCTCTGGCCGGGCCTTCAAGCAGCAGACTTCAGAAACCGCTGGCGATGCTGGGTGAAACGATGATGATGAAGGGGCACCAGTTGCTTCCATACAGTCCTTCTTGTGATTTTCTGCATCTCGGGAACCTTGACCGACACAGGCAAGTCTTCATTCCATGGTAGAACCTTCACCTCCCATGAATCCACCTTCCCATCACCGTGGATTCGTACAAGGTGTGTTTGACTAGCTCTGTGAGCTGAAAAGTCCACCTTTTGATGGTCTTCTCCCTCTTTCTTGCTCAGGTTTGGATGGAACGGCTTTCATGTTTCCCCAAGTTTTCTGGCAACTCCTACATTCTCCTGAAGCCCGACCCACAGTACATCAAGTCTTGCGACAGCTGACTCTTTGTCTCCACCACTTCACCGACTTGATCCGCAGCTTCTCCCTCTTCTCGGCGGCTTCCCGAGACCATGACGAGATCTTCCTCTGGCGAAACCCCCATGGTTTTGAAACGTTGGTGGGTGGTGGGTACGCTGTTTTTGATGCCCAAATCTGTTTGTACCACTCGGGATTCGGCTACTGGGGTAATCCAGCTTTGGTTAGACGGGCAGCGCTTGCCAAGGAAAGGGGGCATCCAAGGGGGTTATGAGATCGAGATGGATCTGGTGGTAGCGCTGGGGCAGGAACAGGATTCCTACGGGGCTTGCTTTGATGTGGAGCAGTCCTTTGTGGGAGAAATAGCTGAGGTCTATCTCTAGGACAGTGTTTCTCAACCTTGGCAACTTGAAGATGTCTGGACTTCAACTCCTAGAATTCCCCAGCCAGCAAATGCTGGCTGGGGAATTCTGGGAGTTGAAGTCCAGACATCTTCAAGTTGCCAAGGTTGAGAAACACTGCTCTAGGATATGATCTGGGCTGCCAAAGAGTTAAACGAAACCCAGTTGCCTGTGGCCTCAAACCCGTTGCTGGACTGGACCTGGCTGAAGATTGAAACATTCTGTCGGAGCCCCTATGAAGCCGTCAGTCCAAGAAGAAGGGACAGTGGTCTGGTGATAAAATGTATAAGGTTAAGAACTTATTATAATGATATTTCTCTGCTGATAAGCAATTCTAATAGGTATATATGAAAACTGGTATATATAGGCAGCGATGCTCTGTTGAACAATGAAGGAATAAGATCTCTGTTTGAAGGTATGAAATGCAAGGTTAACAATAAATAGAAGTATACTTCCTGGGGAGAAATAATGCTAATGTTAACTGAATATATATTGTAGAATGAAAATGAGGCCTTTAGTTATATTAGATGAAACATTTGAGACGGTAAATATTATTTGAAGATGCAGATGTTAAAACACTTGTAACCAAACGACATGCTGTATGTGATGATGGTTTTTTTAAAGTATTGTAAATATGTTTTATTTTCATTTTCATTTCATACAGTCACATATATACTGTGCATAACCAGGGCCATATAACATTGAACAATAAACACAGCCATTCTTGTCAACAATACTCCCCAAAATACAAACCCAATATACCACTTCAACCCTCCATACACCCTTTCTTTCACCCCCCTCCAACTTTCCTTTTTCCCCTCCAACATTCCCCTCTACCCTACTTCCCCTCCCCCTCTATCACTCCTCTCTCCCAATACACTCCCTCCCTTCCATCTCACCCTCCCTCCGATCCTCTCTCCCACCCTCTCTACCCCTCTTTCTTCTTTCCCTCTGCTCCTCCCTTCGGTGTATTTCTACTATCTATCAATATATTCAGCTTCCTATTTTTACACTAGAATTAAAAAAGCAACAGTATACAAGTGCAATCATGTTACTTTAAAATCTAGCACATACTATATTTCCCCCCTCCCCCCTAGGACCCCACCTCCCTTCCCCCCCCCTCGACTTCCCAGAGCCCATACACGGTATAGCTTTTTATCAAACACAGTCTAAGATATATTAAAACCAAGGAAATTTAAAAAAAGAAAAAAGGAAAAAAAAGTCAGTAAAATCTCTGCGTTGAACTCAGCTTCTTGCCATTACACAAACTTTAAGCAGTTTACATTGTTCCTAATCTTAGTTGTTTGATTACCTTTAGGATTTCCCCAGAGGTTATTGGTTGGTTCAACTTTTGCCTGTACTCTTCTCTAACCAGGGGTATTATCTCTTTATCTAAGTATCTGTCTATATCTAAACCCTTAATTTTGTCCCCTTTGTGATGATGGTTTTTGTGTGTATGTGTGTGTGTGTTTTTCTCTTGTCTTTTTCCCCCTTTTTTGGGTCTTTTCTCTTTTTTTTAAAAAAAAACCCTAGGTTATTGTGGTGTCTATTAAATATATAACAGAGAGATATGGGGTGTGTGAATGGGGGGAAACGTAGTAGGGATGCACCTGTAAATCAAATGACATACTGTATGGGATGATGGCTTTCCCCCCCCTTTTTTGTGTATGTGTGGGGTTTTGTTTTTTTTTCTTTTCCCTCTGCCTTTCCTTTTCTATTGTTATGTGATTATGTTGTCTATGTAACAAAAATAAATAAATAAAAAGAAGAAGAAGGGACAGTGGCAGTTCCAACCAATACACCTAACAGCGAACACTGGCAAGGCAAAAGGGATCATTTGTAGTTTTCAAGTACCCATATTGCAAGTTGCACGCTTGTTATTGTTTCTACTAAACCATAGATTCTTTTTAACCAGTATTATGTGGAAAAAGTACCTTGTTATATTTCCCCCCCCCTCCATCCTTTGCTTTCAATGCACAAAACCGCGTTCGACTAAAGGGCGCTCGACAAAACCGCGTAGCTGATGTCATCACAGCGCGACAACAGCGCGGAGAAAAAAGCACGCTGTAAAAGCTAAACCTAAAATTAACCCCTAAACCTAAACCTAACCCCTCTAAACCTAATTCTAAATCTAACGCTAAACGTAACCCTTAACCTAACGCTAAACCTAACCCTTAACCTAACGCTAAACCTAACGCTAAACCTAATCCTAACCCTAACCATTGACCTAAACCTAAACCTAACCCTTAACCTAACGCTAAACCTAACCCTTAACCTAACGCTAAACCTAATCCTAACCCTAAACCTAACCCTAACCATTAACCTAAACCTAACCCTTACCTTAACTTGAATCGGCTTGCTTTCAAAGCGCTATTTAAAGCGCCCTTCTTTCTCTGCGCTGGCTGTTGTCGTCCTGCTGATGACGTCAGCGACGCGGTTTAATCGGGCGCGCTTTAGTCGAGCGCGGTTTTGTCGTGCCACGGCTTCCTATAGGGCCAGGGGTTTTTTTTGTTTCAATATAAGAATCTTTTTTCCCCAAAGAGATCTGTCACCCTTTGGACTTTTCATACTTCAATTCACAGGAAACTTTTCTGAATTGTGTCTTTGTGTGTCTTTAAAATCCTGCCTGTTTTGATCAAATAATATTGTTATCCGGGGTGGAGAGGTAGTTTAGTAACACTTCAAGATCACATGAAGGGTTAATACCACTTTATAAGACCTTGGTAAGGCCACACTTGGAATACGGCATCCAGTTTTGGTCTCCACGATGTAGAAAAGATGTGGAGACTCTAGAAAGAGTGCAGAGAAGAGCAACAAAGATGATTAGGGGACTGGAGACTAAAACATATGAAGAACGGTTGCAGGAACTGGGAATGTCTAGATTAATAGAAAGAAGGACTAGGGGAGACAGGATAGCAGTCTTCCAATATCTCAGGGGATGCCCAAAAAAAGAGGGAGTCAAGCTATTCTCCAAGGCACCTGAGAGTAGAACAAGAAGCAATGGCTGGAAACTAACCAAGGAGAGAAGCAACTTAGAACTGAGGAGAAATTTCCTGACAGTTAGAACAATGAATCAGTGGAACGATTTGCCACCAGAAGTTATGAATGCTCCAACACTGGAAGTTTTTAGGGAGATGTTGGATAACCATCTGTCTGAAGTGGTGTAGGGCTTCCTGCCTAGGTAGGGGGTTAGACTAGAAGATCTCCAAGGTCCCTTCCAACTGTACTATTGTATTTCTGCTGTTAAAAGATGGATTTTCTGGGTTTTTTTTCTAAGGCTATGTCAAATGGATAAGTCTCATGTTTTTTTTGTCCAATGAGAAATTCTGTAAGAAATAAATTACCATATAAATTACCTTTGGTGTTGTGTTGGATGGTCATTCAGACATATTTTATGTAATTCCTGGTCACTGTCTTCTAAACAAATAAAATAAAAACAGAATCACAGCCTCGCTGGAAAATACACTTCTGTCCTACAAGATCTTTTATAATAAAACCTGCTGTGCTTATGATTTCCTTGTTGTGTTTTCATTTTTGTTTCCATTGGTGGGTATGTCAAAAGAATAATATTTTATTAGAAATATTCTCACGATGATGCAAAATGGGCCACTGGAACAGAGGTGGTATTCAGCAGGTTCTGACCAGTTCTGGAGAACCGGTAGTGGAAATTTTGAGTAGTTCGGAGAACCGGCAAATACCACCTCTGGCTGGCCCCGCCCTTATGTATTCTCTGCCTCCCAAGTGCCAGCTGATTGGAAGAGAATGGGAATCTTGCAGTATCCTTCCCCTGCCATGCCCACCAAGCCACGCCCACAAACTGGTAGTAAAAAAAATGTGAATCCCGCCACTGCACCAGAGATGTGACTTAAGTCCACATGGTTGTCCATAATTTGGCATCAAAATGTTTCACCACTTTCCCTTGATTGGAAGGGTGAATTCCCTTCTCTCGGCCCTTTTGTTAAATTTAGAGGTCAACTGACTCATTCAGTCCTTCTCATTTAGAATAACAGAATTGGAAGTGATCTTGGGGGGTCTTCTAGACTAACCCCCCCTGCTCAAGCAGGAAACCCTATGCTATTTTAGACACGGCTATCCAAAACTCTTAAAAACCTCCAGTGATTGTGCATCCATAACTTCTGGAGGCAAGCAATTCCACTGGTTAATTGTTCTCACGGGAAATTCCTCCTCAGTTCTAGGTAGCTTCTCTCCTTGATTAGTTTCCATTCATTGCTTGTTCTACCCTCAGGTGCTTTGGAGAATAGCTTGACCCCCCTCTTCTTTGTGGCAGCCCCTGAGATATTAGAAGGCTATCATCTCACCCCCTGGTCCCTCTTTTCATTAAACTAGACGCATCCAAATCTTTTTCTATTATTTTTTTATTTATTTAGTTCGTCAAACATGTACAAGATAGCAGGTATAAGTATAAACACGGACATGAGCACATGAAATGAGTACAAATAAATGGGGACAGTAGGACAGGGGCGATAGACAAGATAGTGCACTTAATGCACGCCCCCCTTTACGGACCTCTTAGGAATGGGGGTGAGGTCCACAGTAGACAGTTTAAGGTTAAAGTTATGGGGGTTAGAGCAGTGTTTCTCAACGTTGGCGACTTGAAGTCCTGTGGACTTCAACTCCCAGAATCCCCCAGCCAGCACAGCTGGCTGGGGAATCCTGGAAGTTGAAGTCCACAGGACTTCAAGTCGCCAAGGTTGAGAAACACTGGGTTAGAGGATGTAACAACGGAGTCAGGTAGAACGTTCCAGCCGTTGATCACTCTGTTGCTGAAGTCGCATTTTTCTGCAACTGAGTTTGGAGCTGATTACCTTGAGTTTGTATCGATTGTTTCCCCGAGTGTTAGATATTCCTTGAGAGACCGCCTACTGCCAATTACCTCCACTCGACCAATTAGATCCCACAGATTAGGCCTCCTCCGAGTTCCATCAGCCAGTCAATGTCGACTGGCAACCACGCGGAGGAGAGCCTTCTCTGTGGCAGCTCCGACCCTATGGAACGAACTCCCCGTGGAGATTCGGACCCTCACCACCCTCCAGGCCTTCCGCATAGCCCTTAAAACCTGGCTGTCCCGACAGGCCTGGGGCCAAAGACCTTAACCCTACCCGAATAGTATGAATGTTGTGCTTTTAACGATGTATTGTCTTATATGTAACTTGGTTTGTCCTCCCCTCCCCCTGAACTGTGAGCCGCCCTGAGTCCCCCCAGGGAAAAGGACGGCATACAAATAAAGTATCTTATCTTATCTTATCTTATCCCCCCCGCCCCACTGACAGTGTTTTCCATCAAGGTCCTCTGTTCCGGCGGGAACAGGTTTAATCCCATTGGTCAAAGGGTCTGACAGACCCCTTTAAAAGGGGCTGCTGTCCGACCCTTCCTCAGCCGGATGTTTACCTTATTTGCAATAAAGAGCCGTTGTTACTGTAGCCTTTGTGTGCCTAACACCAAGTGTTATTGCGGTTGAAGCTGAAGAAGTCATTGACAGGTGAGGACATCGTAGCAGACAATTCCTGCAGCCAACCAGCCCTTAAAACAGCCAGCTATGCGTCAGCCCTGCGAGGTAGACCACAGAGGAAACGGCCAGGTGAACTATAATAATTCATAATTTTATTGTGAAGCTACGTTAACAGAGTTTTGCAAGGCTGCAGGGACATCCCCTCTGTTGCCTTTACACCCCAAGAAACTAGTGGAGGATTTTTCCTTTACTTTCTTTAATTTTTCTACCTACCTACCTACATCTGTATCTCTATGACTTCTGTGTGTCTCTCTGTCTGCCTGTCCATCTGTCTCTCTCTGTCCGTCCGTTTCTGTCTATTGATCTATCCATCCATCCACCTATCTATCTATCTGTATATCTGTCTCATGTCTGTCTATAATCTATGTGTCTGCCTGCCTACCTACCTACCTACCTATCTACCTACATCTGCATATCTTTGTCTTCTGTCTGTCTGTCTGTCTGGCTATCTATCTATCTATCTATCTATCTATCTATCTATCTATCTATCTATTATATATTGAGTATATTGACTATACAATATATCTATCTATCTAGTATCTATCTATCTATCTATCTATCTATCTATCTATCTATCTATTATATATTGAGTATATTGACTATACAATATATCTATCTATCTAGTATCTATTTATTGTCTATCTATTTATCTATCTATCTATCTATTATATATTGAGTATATTGACTATACAATATATCTATCTATCTAGTATCTATTTATCGTCTATCTATCTATCTATCTATCTATCTATCTATCTATCTATCTATTATATATTGAGTATATTGACTATACAATATATCTATCTATCTATCTATTATATATTGAGTATATTGACTATACAATATATCTATCTATCTAGTATCTATTTATCGTCTATCTATTTATCTATCTATCTATCTATCTATCTATCTATCTATCTATCTATCTATCTATCTATTATATATTGAGTATATTGACTATACAATATATCTATCTATCTAGTATCTATTTATCATCTATCTATTTATCTATCTATCTATCTATCTATCTATCTATCTATCTATCTATCTATCTATTATATATTGAGTATATTGACTATACAATATATCTATCTAGTATCTATTTATCATCTATCTATCTATCTATCTATCTATCTATCTATCTATCTATCATATATTGAGTATGTTGACTATACAATATACAAGATAGCAAAGGCTGTCCCCACAGAGTGAGGTCAAAAAAGTCAAGATGGCACCCACCCCAGCGCAATTGAAATCCTGGCCATTCTTAGGAGTATCCAGCGCAATTAATTAAAAGCTGCCATTTCAACCGGATTCCTTGGCATCCATGGATTTTTTTTTTGTCCTCTTTCAAACAGATCTGAATTGTTTGTTCACTTCCTGATGCTGTGCATGAAAAGAGACTGTATAGCAGGCCCACAACACGAAATCTAGGAAACGGGAGATGGCCAGCGACTTATAAAGGATTTATACGCCATGTAATGTAATAGGGAAGCAGTAACTGTTGTGTAAAATAATATTATACTGTTCTAGTTTTTCCTTTTAATGAGTTTTCCGCTTCTGGCTGTCAACTTTTGGCTTTCCTGCCCTTGTTATATTAATCTAAGTCTATTTTGGACAAATTTGTTTTCCAAGGCACATTAGGTTTGGAAGGCAGGAAAGATGGAAAGAAGGAAGGAAGGAAGGAAATAGTAGAGGGAAGGGAGAAATGGAGGGAGGGAGGAGAGATATAAAGCAGGAAGGAAGGAAAAGGGACTACAATGAAGGAAAGAAGGAGGGAGGGAAGGAAGGAAGGAAAGAAGGAAGGAAAAGATTACAACCAAGGAAAGAAGGAAGGAAGGAAATAGTAGAGGGAGGGAGGGGAGAAATGGAGGAAGGGAGGAAAGAGATATAAAGCAGGAAGGAAGGAAGGAATGCAGCCAAGCAAAAAATTACAGGTGGCTTTTTAATAAAAGAAGAAAAAAGCAATAAGGAAAGGAAAGGGGAAGGAAAGAAAACCACCATAAGTCATTTTTTTCAGTGCCATTGCAACTTTGGTCACTAAATGAACTGTTGTAAGTCAAGGACTAGCTCACGTGCTACCCATCACAAAGAGACCTGTTTAAAGCTCCTTTGAACCATTTCATTAACTACCATGCTAGCTAGTTATGGTTTTTAATTCGGGCGAGTTCTTTAGAAACTTTGGTTTTATTGTTGCATGTTTGCTGACTCGGATCCTGACAAAGAAATGAAAAAGTGGTGAAGCCAAAAAAGCTTCCGGCCTGGTCAAAGCCTGTCTCAAGTCATTCGGTGAGACTAAGAGCAGATTTCTGAGGTCCGAAATAGAAGTTACGCCTCAGATTGTGAGTCCAGTTTTGTGGGACTGAAATTTTTTTAGCAACCGGTTCTCTGCCGTGGCCTCCTCCTCCTCTCCCTCCTGCACCATGGCGGTGGGAGTGGGTAGTTTTCACCCTCCCTAGGCTCCTGAGGCTTTTCTCGAGTCTCCGGGAGGGTGAAAATGGCCTCCCCTGGGCTCCGGAGACCCTACAGAGGCCGGAAAAGCATCCGTTTATGGACTTCCGGAACTTCCGGTAGGCCCATTTTTTGCCCTCCCAGAGCCTCCGCGGAGGCCCTGCATTTATCTGGCATGAAGAACTGGCCGCGTGGAGACTCCCGGGAGGGGAGCGGCAAGGTGGGGTCAGCCGGTCCTTGTAACTACCGGTTCGGCGAACCAGAGTAAAATTAACATTGGATTCATCCAAACCGATCCGAACGGGCTGAATCCTACAGCTCAACTCAAAGCTAGTCCTTTGGAACACGCTGGGAGCACATGCAGTCGATGTCTCTGAACCGTGGCCATAAATCACAAGAAAATGAAAAAAAATAATACATTTAAACGTATACATACTGATACAATTATTAGATGCTTGAATTTTTTTTTTTAAATGCACAAAGAGATTTGATTCTCTTTCTCTTTTTTTGGCAGCCTACCAAAGACTTTAAGTCAAAATTATCTGAATGGGGAGAAGTGTTTAATGGAGCAGGAGATATACAGCCGGGTGTCTGTTTCCTTTCAACGGTGTGGAATATTTCTTCGCCAGTTGAAGAGAGGGAGGAAAGGGTGATTTTTCTTGAGTCATTGTTTCTTCCTAAAAACGTCTTTTTCTCCTACTCCTTCTTCCTTTCTTTGTTTTCCTTCTGCTTCTCTGTTTCCTTTTCCTTCCTTCCTTTGCCCTTCCTTCCTTCTTTTCCTTCCTCCCCCTTTCTTCTTCCCCTTATCCTCCCATTTTCCTTTCTTCCTCCTTCTTTTCTCTCTCCTTCCTTCCCCTTTCCTTTCTTCTTTTCCTTCCTTACTCACTCACTCCCCTTTTTCCCTTTCTTTGCTTCTCCTTTTTCTTCTTCCTTCTTTCATCCTTCCTTTTTCCCTCCTTCCCCTTTTCTTCTCCTCCCCTTTTCCTTTCTTCCTCCTCCTTTTTCCCTCCTTCCCCTTTCCTTTCTTCTTTTCCTTCCTTACTCACTCCCCTTTTTCCCTTTCTTTGCTTCTCCTTTTTCTTCTTCCTTCTTTCATCCTTCCTTTTTCCCTCCTCCCTTTTTCCCTCCTCCCCCTTTTCTTCTCCTCCCCTTTTCCTTTCTTCCTCCTCCTCTCTCCTCCCTTTCCCTTTCCTTTCTTCTTGTCCTCTCCTCCCTCCCTCCATTCCTTTCTTTTTTCCCTTTCTTTGCTTCTCCTTTTTCTTCTCTTTCCTTCCTTCATCCTTCTTTCCTTTTCCTCTTTCCCCTTTCTTCTTCTCCCCTTTTCTTTTCTTCCTCCTTAACCTTTTTTATCTCCTTCCTTCCCTTTCTTTATTTTCCTTCCCTCCTTATCTGACCCAAGGCCCATAATTCTCCAAATTATGGCTTCAGCCGGAGCCCAGTTCTCTCAGAGCAGAAATCAAGCTTTGTATAACAGACAAGAGTTTGAATTATGGATTGAGGCATTGTAAATTATAAGGAAATGTATTATGCTGGATCAGGCTGAGGGCCCCTTTAGCTTAACACTCTGAATGAACAGAAAATTCACAACATTAAATGGGAGGTAACAGACCTCCAGGGAGGGAGGAAGGAAGGAAGGACAGAAGAAGCCCTGGTGGTGCAGTGGTTAAAATGCAGTATTGCAGGCTGACTCTGCCAACTGTCAGCAGTTCGATCCTGACTGGCTCAAGGTTGACTCAGCCTCCCATCCTTCCAAGGTGGGTAAAATGAGGACGCAGATTGTTGGTGGCAAGAGGCTGACTCTATAAACTGCTTAGAGAGAGCTGTAAAAGCACTAATGATAGGGAAAAGCAATCAAAAGTGATCCCCAAATTTCCCAAAAATATCCTGAATCCTCTCTTTCACCCTGTTTTCCTTCTTCTTCTCTCTATGACAATATTTCACAACCTTGGTTACTTGAAGATATATGGACTTCAACTCCCACAATTCCCTAGCCAGCCTTAGGGAATTCTGGGAGTTGAAGTCCATATATCTTCAAGGGGCCCAAATTAAGAAGCACTGCTCCATAGTAAAGGATATAGAAAATATATTTATTTTATTTCATTTCTTAAACAGATGTATGCAGCTGCCCAATTTCCATGCAGCAGATCCTGGCAGCGCGCAACCGATATGATGTATGTCTCTGCATATTGTATAATATTTACGTTGAACTGCATTCTGTTGTGTAGATTTGTTTGTGTGTTTTTTTATTGCTACCATTTGATTCTGGTGTCTGTTTTAAATTAGGAATAAGTCAGAACCGTGTGTTGTTTATCTGTGTGTTTATGGAGTTCAGCCTCGGAAAAACATTTAGTTTCTGCTTGTGAACAATTTTCATAAACTGTGCTATGGTTTGAGACATGTTTCTTCCTGTGTTTAAGATTATAATTCACCCAGAGAATGGTAGAGATACAAAAATAGGAAGCTACAATAATACAATAGAATAGCAGAGTTGGAAGGGCCCTTGGAGGTCTTCTAGTCCAACCCCCTGCCTAGGCAGGAAACCCTATATCGTTTCAGACAAATGACTGTCCAACATCATCTTAAAGACTTCCAGTGTTGGGGCATTCACAACTTCTGGAAACAAGTTCTTCCACTGATTAATTGTTCTAACTGTCAGGAAATTCCTCCTCAGTTCTAAATTGCTTCTCTCCTTGATTAGTTTCTACCCATTGCTTCTTGTTCTGCCCTCAGGTGCCTTGGAGAATAGCTTGACTCCCTCTTCTTATTATAAGATGGTGCAGTTAAAGCCGGAACATTTAGGCAAGGAAAACAAAACGCACAGGTACAGTATAGGTAGTACCTTGCTCAGTAGTAGTAACTGCGAAAGGGATCTTGGAGTCCTAGTGAGCAACCATTTAAATAGGAGCCAGCCGTGTGCAGCAGCTGCCAAAAAAGCCAACACAGTTCTAGGCTGCATCAACAGAGGGAGAGAATCAAGATCACGTGAAGCGTTAATGCCACTTTATAAGGCCTTGGTAAGGCCACACTTGGAATATTTGCATTCAGTTTTGGTTGCCATGATGTAGAAAAAGATGTGGAGACTCTAGAAAGAGTGCAGAGAAGAGCAACAAAGATGATTAGGGGACTGGAGGTTAAACGTATGACAAACAGTTATAGCCAATAGCAGTTAGACTTCGTTCCAAAGGGCCGGAGCCGCCACAGAAAAGGCCCTCCCCCGGGTAGTAGCCAGATGGCATTGGCTGGTAGACGGAACCCGGAGGAGGCCAACCCTGTGTGATCTAATGGGTCTTTGGGAGGTAAGGCAGCAGGCGGTCTCTCAAGTACCCAGGTTAACCATCCCTGCCCTAAGTTCTGTTTTCCTCCGGTTACTTTTTTGAAAAGGAAAGCCAAGGAGAGGAATAATACAAAGAGAAAGAATGCAGGTCTGACTAAGGCAAGAAAAAAAATGATGATTGATTGGAAAACAGTTTTGCAGAGACATGAGTCCAGCTGCATCTGGCCAGAGGCAGGTTCTTGCATTGTTCTGGCCGTCCCAGGGGTTGCACACCCAGCTGGGGAAGTGAATCACAGGTGGGGGCATGGCAACCATGAGTCAGGCTCTGCTTGCAAGAGTAAATGATGGAAGGTCTCCAAAGGAGCTACAGGCCAAGTGCTTCCTTTCGCTCGTCTGGTCAATAAAGCCGTTTTGTGGAAACAAGAGCATTGCATTATAGGCTGTCCAGTAGCTGAGAGCCCGAAGCAGCCTAGCCCTGGATGCGGCTGGACTACATTTCCCAGCATGCTGAGGAAGGAATGGGACAACTCACTACAGCCAACTGGCCAAAGCCCCCGAAGAAGGCCAGAGAAGGAATGATGGATGGAAACTGAACAAGGAGAGATTCAACCTGGAAATAAGGAGGAATTTCCTGACATGAAGAACAATCAACCCATGGAACAGAAGTTGCCTTTGGAAGTTGGGGGAGCTTCATCACTGGAGTCTTTCAAGAGGAGACTGTACTGCTATTTGTCAGAAATGGTATAGGGTCTCTTGCTTGGGCAGGGGGTTGGACTAGATGACCTATAAGGTCCCTTCCAACTCTGTTAATCTATAATATGAAGAATGGTTGCAGGAACTGGGCCTGGCTAGTCTAGTGAGGACCAGGGGAGACACGAGGGCATCTTCCAATGTTTGAGGGGCTGCCCCAGAGAGGAGGGGGTCAAGCTCTTTTCCAAAGCGCCCGAAGGCCAGACAAGGAACAATGGATGGAAACTAAACAAGGAGAAATTCAACCTAGAAACAAGGAGGAATTTTCTGACAGGGAGAACAATCAACCAAGGGAACAGAAGTTGCCTTCAGAAGTTGTGGGAGCGTCGTCCCTGGAAGCTTTCAGGAAGAGACTGGATTGCCATTGGTCAGAAATGGTGTAGGGTCTCCTGCTTAGATGGGGGGTTGGACTAGATGACCTACAAGGTCCCTTCCAATTCTGTTTGGTTGGCCTACCGGGGATCGAAAAGCTCAATAAATCACATGATGCCCATTGGCGCCTGTGACGCATATTTTTGAGTGACAGGGAGCTGCAGCAGAGGGATGAAAGAGCCACATGTGGCTCCAGAGCCATGGTTTGCTGACCCCTGTCCTATACCATTCAACTGTCCAGTCTCTTCTTAAAAGCCTCCAGTGATGAAGCACCCAGAACTTCTGAAGGCAAGTCCTTCCACTAGTTAACTGTCCTCACTGTTAGGAACTTTCTCCTTAATTCTAGGTTGCTTCTCTCCTGGATCCATCCATTGTTTCCAGAGGGGGGGGTATTCAGCCGGTTCGGGCCGGTTCGCCCAAACCGGTAGCAGCAAACTGCAGGTGCCTGCCCATGCTCCAGAACGTCCTATGTAACCTCATTTTTCGACACCGTGCACATGCGTGCATGCCGTGGAAGGTGCGCACACATGCGGGAAGGAGCATGCGCCCGCTCACAGTTGCAAACCAGGGTAAACCTAAGTGAATCCCGCCGCTGATTGTTTCCCTTGTTCCTTGTCTTGCCTTCTGTTGCTTTGTAAAATAAGTTGACCCTCTCTTCAAGTTAAGATGGCGGTAATGACCTTGCCGTTGAGCCCCAACCTCTTCATTCACATGGGACGGGGCTTCTCTCACGCACAGCCGTGGCCAAAATCTCAATTTTATTTGGGCCTTCAGCACCACGTAGATGCCCCAATCGAGCCAAGATCCCGGACAAAAATGGTCAGATCTGCAGAAAATCAGTTTTTAAAAAAAAAACCACTACAGAACTAGGGTCTTCTGGCCTACGTTTTCATCAGTCTTACCTCTCATTCACCCCGGGAGCATATAAAACCAATCAAAGGTTTATGGGAGTCCAGGAAGGTTGTTATCCCTGAATCGTTGGTGATATAAACAAAGGCCTCCTTGGTGGCTTTAATTTGCTGGACCACCAGCAACGCACATCTGTCCTAAGGTAAATACACGGCTTTGATGCAGACACCGCTCAAATTGTGAAAACCCAGAAATGTTTCGTTTTCATCCTGCGATTCCCTTCCTTAGCCTCCTTCTGCAACCCGTCTGGAAAAGTCTTGAGGTCTGAGCAGCGAGAAGTTCGTCTCCGACCTTCTCAAGATGGTCTTTTGGTCTGCTTCGTTATAACATTTGAATAGACTAATTAAGAGAGTTGGAAGGGACCTTGGAGGTCTTCTAGTCCAACCCCCTGCTTAGGCAGGAAACCCTACACCACTTCAGACAAAGAGTTGTCCAATCTCTTCTTCAAAACTTCCAGTGTTGGAGCATTCATAAGTGTAGTCATGTGACTGAATTTTGGGTGCTGAGTGACATGACACATTTACAGTCATTTGCAATGGCCCACAGTCATGTTTGCTTAACAATTCCTTCCTTCCCCTTCTTCCCTCCATCTCCACATTTCCTTCCTTTCTTCCCTTCATTCCTCTCCTTCTATCCCCCTTCCTTTCCATCCTCTCCTTCCTCCTCCCTCCCTCCACATTTCCTTCCTTTCCCTTACTTCCTTCTTCCCTCCCTCTCCCCATTTCCTTCCTTCCCTCCCTCTTTCTATCCCCCTTCCCTTCTCCCCTCCTCCCTCTCTCCCTTCCTCTTTTTTCCTCCCTCTCCATTTCCTTCATTTCTTCCCTTCATTCCTCTCCTTCTATCCCCCTTCCTTTCCATCCTCTCCTTCCTCCTCCCTCCCTCCACGTTTCCTTCCTTTCCCTTACTTCCTTCTTCCCTCCCTCTCCCCATTTCCTTCCTTCCCTCCCTCTTTCTATCCCCCTTCCCTTCTCCCCTCCTCCCTCCCTCCCTTCCTCTTTTTTCCTCCCTCTCCATTTCCTCCCTCCATTCCTCCTCCCCTTCCTTCCTTCCCTCCCTCTCTTTCTATCCCCCTTCCCTTCCCTCTCTCTTTCCTCCCTCCCTCCCTCCTATTGTGTGCCAGGCATCCTAAAACCATTTGCAAAGTTACTTCCTGCCTTGAAGCCCCTTTCTAAATGTTCCCACATGGTTTATATCATCGGAGGCTGCCAGAGTAATAGCCCATCATTAGGGACCTCCGAGGGGAGTGCAGAGATGCGAAGTGGAATTACAGCCCTCCTAAAGCTATTCTTTGCCTTAATTGCAGCTGGTCTGGGAATGGTGGACTCAGGGTAAAGAGATCTCGTAGCAGAGGAGACACAGAAGAAGGAGAAGTCAGTTGTGATTAGCAATGTTCCTTGTGTGCCTAAGGAAAGCCTTTCCTTTTGTATGCAAAAGCATTCATTTGCCTGACCAGTTTTAGGCTACGGGCAGGGACCATGGAAAAAGTCAGAGTAATGGAGAGCAACAGCAAATATCAAACAAATGGTGAGGAGAAACAAAGCAGGTCAAGGGTTTGGAGGGTTTTTTTTTTAGTATTTGTTGCTTTATTTAACAAAACAGAATGGAGAGAGGCGGGGGGAGAAAGAAAGGAGAGAAAGAAATAAAGAAGAGAAAGGAAAGAAGGAAAAGAAAGAAAAGGAAGGAAGGGAAGAAGTAAAGAAAGAAGAGAAAAAGAACAAGAAAAAAAGAAAAAGAACAGAAGGAAGAACAGGAGAGGAAAGGAAAGAAGGGAGAAAGAAAGAAAAGAGAAAGGAAAGAAGGGAAAAAGGGAAAAAACTGAAGGAAGGAAAGAAAGAAAGAGAAAAAGAAAAAACAGAAGGAAAAAAGGAGAGGAAAGGAAAGGGGGGGGGAGAAAGAAAAAAAGAAAGAAGAAGGAAGGAAGGGAAAGAAAAGGAAAAAACAAAAGGAAGAAAAGGGGAAAGAAAAAGGAAAGCAGGAAAGAGAAAGAAAGAAAGAGAGGGTGGGAGGGAGGAAGGAAGGAAAGGGCAGAGAGTAAAAAAAGAAAGAAAAGGGGAAAGAAAAGGAGAAACTAGATAGATAGATAGATAGATAGATAGATAGATAGATAGATAGATAGATAGATGATAGATAGATGATAGATGATAGATGATAGATAGATAGATAGATAGATAGATAGATAGATAGATAGATAGATGATAGATAGATAGATAGATAGATGATAGATAGATAGATAGATAGATAGATAGAAAGAAAAAGAAAGAAAGAGAAAGAAAGAAAGAAAGAAAGAAAGAAAGAAAGACAATAACTTAAAAATTAAATGGGCTTCTACGGGAACCTTGTGGGCCTGGATTAGGAAAGATCCAGATTCCTCTCCTCCTTCAACCATCAAGGTTCTTTCTACCTGTAAGTCAAGAATTACTTGTAAACCTGTCAGAAAAGGATTTCTCTGCATAGCAAGATAATCGTCCATGTAGATGAACTGGCAATTTTAAGAGGACGAGAAACGGTTAAGTAGGGGAACGGAGCCTTTGGGGGAAACAGGCATCTCGACCTAAATGGGTTCCATTCCCACCGTCGTCAGACGCTTTCCGTGCGTTTCCATGGCCTTGTGACACCACCTTGACGGATATTAATTATTTTAATAACCGGTGACCCCGGATGGGGTTGTCTAAGCTCTTTCCAAACTTTTAACGGGTCTCAGAAAGCGGGGACCTTTTGATCTCCGATCTGGCAGTCTTCCTGACAAGATAAATATTAACAGATTTTCTTCCATGGGCCAGGAACCCCACAGAAGGATCCGTCATAATTCCGTTGGCTTTGCACCGTTGGTTTGAGAAAGATAAATGGTTTAGAGATGATTTACAGCTGGTTTTAGTGGGACATCGGTTCCAGGGGTGGTATTCACTTACTTTCCCTACCGGTTCGCAAATATGAGCACGCACATGCTCGCTTCGCTCGCACGCACCCCGTCCATGTATGTACTCAGCCTTCCGTCCATGCGCTTTGATCATGCGGGTGGCTTGCACACATCCACGTGGCTTGAAAACGGGCCTAAATAGGAGGGCATAGAACTGGGGTGGGAGCCCACCTGCGATTTCCATTACCAGTTCGGGCGAACGGATACGAACCGCCAAATACCACCTCTTATTGGTTCCCATTATTGTCCTATTCTGTCTCAGCTTTGGGGGTTCTCTCTCCCTCCCTCTCTCTCTCTCTCTCTAAAAAAAATAAGCGTGGAGACATTGATATATAGAAGAAGAAGAAACCTTAAGGGTTTCAGGAAGAGAACAGAAGACCATTGAAGTTGGAAATAGAAGAGCATATTTGTAGCTCCAGAAGGAACAGTGAGGCCCCTGGTGCTCTCTGACGTTTCATGACCCAACTAGGGAACATCATCAGTGCTGGAAGGGAGGGGGGAGTTGTGGAAAGGAGAAGGAAGAGGAAAAGGAGGACTATATGGTCCTTTGGTGCTCTCTGACGTTGGTTGTCAATAGAAAAAGCATAGCAATTAGAGTATTGAAGCGGACAAGAGGCAATGGATAGATGACGTTTCTTTTCTTTTTTTAACTGTTCTGATTTGCTTTTCCTTTTTTCCTCTCTTTCCTTTAAAAGGTAAAAATTCTCCTCGCACATATGTGCTAGTTGTTCCTGACTCTAGGGGGCAGTGCTCATCTCCATTTCAAAGCCAAAGAGCCAGCGCTGTCCGAAGACGTCTCTGGGGTCATGTGGCCGGCATGACTCAGCGCCAAAGGCGCACGGAAGGCTGTTCCCTTCCCACCAAAGGTGGTTCCTATATCTCTACTTGCATTTTTTACGTGCTTTCGAACTGCTAGGTTGGCAGAAGCTGGGACAAGTTACGGGAGCTCACTCCATTATGCAACACTAGGGATTCGAACCGCTAAACTGCCGACCTTTCTGATTGACAAGCTCAGCAGCCACTGATCCATTAAAATATTGAAGTGGGCAAGAGACAATAGATGGATGGTCCTTCTTTTTGTTGTTGTTCTCATTTGCTTTTCCTTCTCTCTCCCCCCCCTCCCTCCCCCTCCCCCCTCTCTCTGTAGGTGACATGATTAGAAGTTAGATTAGATAGACAGAAAAAGTTTTTTTTTTAATAAAGTATGACATGATTAAAACCTAGAATAAGAGATAGAAACAAGAGAAGGGGGAATATTATAATAATAAAAGTACAACATGGAATAATTGAATAATGACGGACTGTAATATAAATGGATATTATTATTAGAAATACATAAGTTACTGAACGTAATAATTATGATTGAATTTTATTCGTTTTATTTGTGTTAGAATATATGACACCCAGGTGCCACACTTTTCATGTGTTGATTTGATATAATTTTTTTAAAAAATTAAAAACTTGAGAAACGGAAAAAAAGGGAGAAAATTAGGACACCCTTCTAAGGAGAAAGGATTCCGAAGGAATAACCCCTACCCCAAATGTTTTATTCCACTCCAGAGCAAATATTATATGTCCCTAATGTGTGTTTAAAAAAAGAATTATATAACCAGAGGGGGAACAATAGAATAGCTATAGAAACATGCGTTTGTAATTCATCCAATCGACATAATTACACTGTTGGGTTTAATACGAATGTCATGTCCTATTTCCGTAATTGTCCGCTGCTATTATCCTTTAGGCTGATCAGATGCAAAAACACGATTTGTAAGTAGAAAAATATCCACGTGCAAAGCTAGAACTGGAGCTTGCATGTATTTCCTCAGAAAGTTCATCCTCAGCTTACAGCTGTTCATTTAAGGACCCAAGTTATAACAGGACTGGAAAAAGTAGCTTACAACTGGTAGTTGGGGTCCGGGGGTGGCTACCCACTGTAGGAATTTCATAGGAAGTTGCAAAGCCAGAAGAAGAGAGATTTCTTTTTTACAAGATGGGTTATTTCTTCAAGCCAAAAAGCAAGAATAAATGTATTTGTTTTTATTTAGAATTCTTTTTGGCCAGGAATTGATTATATCATCATCCAAATCATAATCTGAAAATTTGAGACCATTGACTAAAAGGATACCAGGCGTCAACAGTTATGAGACTAAGGAAACTAGAAAAAGCGGGAGATTGGGAGTTCTAGTCCTGCCTTAGGCATGAAAACTGTCTGGTGACTTTGGACCAATTTCTTTGGGCCAATCACCAGAGATGGTGAGTTCTAGTCCTGCCTTAGGGATGAAAGTCAACCAAGTGACTTTGAGCCAATCACCAGGAGACCGGGAGTTCTAGTCCCATCTTAGACCTGAAAAGTCAGCTGGGAGACTTTAGGCCAATCACCGGAGATGGTGAGTTCTAGTCCTGCCTTAGGTATGAAAGTCAACACCGTGACTTTGGGCCAATCACCAGGAGACTGGGAATTCTAGTCCCACTTTAGACATGAAAGACATCTCGGTGGGCTCGTCTCTCTCAGCCCCCACCTCACAGGGTTGTTGTTGTGGAGAAAACTGGAGGAGGAAGGGAGGATTAGATACATTCCCCCCCCCCCGAGTTATGTATACAAATAATAAAGGTGTGGTCAAAATCTTGTCAGGGTTCCAAATAACATCCAAAATTAAATCAGAATCCAAGGCAAAGGATTCCTCAAAGTTCCAATTTATTAAGAGAGCCATGTTCCATGGGAAGAAGATGGCACATTCTACCATATTTGGTGGTCTTGTACTGAGGCCACAAAATACTGGAGAAGGATTCAAGAATGGCTAAAAGAGGTTACTGGGACAAGCATGGAATGGAAACCCGAGAATTTTTTACTAAGCATACAACCAGAAAACATGAGTAAATCTATATGGCATTTGAGCCTACATATAATTGTGGCTGCAAGAATAACCTATGCGCAATTTTGGAAATCTACTACCATACCGCCGGAAGATGCCATAATTAAAAAGATCTATGAATGTGCAGAAATGGACAGAATGACGGGTTGGCTGAGGGACAAAGGAGAAACGGAACATTGTCTTAGCTGGAACCTATGGTATATGTGGGCGACAAGGAGAACAGCAGGGACTTAAAACGGGGAACGTTAAATAGCAGTTGTTAACAATGGGAACTAAAAGTGAACATGGGTATTGTAATAGATCCCTGAATTTTGTAACATGAAGATGTTGCTTAGAGACTAAACAATGAGGAAGGGGGAAAAAAGTTGGGCTGTGAATGACTATCACCACGGGGGGGTGGGGTGCATGTTTAAAATTGTATTTGTATTTGTATGTTTTATCCTTAAAAAAATGTATAACTAATAAAGACTATTTTAAAAAGAGAGAGAGAGCCATGTTGGCACATCTGGGAAAACCCAAATCTGAAAGCTTCCCGGTTTTCCCCACCCAGTTGAAAGTTCAAGATCTTGCCCCCCACACCCACAAGTCCATCCCATGGTCCAATCTTTCACTGCCACACTGGCAGCTTCCACCCATCCAATTCCGGTCAGGTGCAGAGGTACAGAGACAAAGGATGACCTTGGCTTTCTAGAAAGAATGTTGTTATGGCTACATCGCATCTCACTCCTACAGTCCCCCCTCCCATTTTCCCACGATAGAAAATGCACGGTAGAATATTAGAACGCGCGGCAGGCCTAATATCCACAAGAAAGGATGGATGCAGGCCTGTCAAATCTACCGAATAAAATGCAAATGAATTGGAACGGAGCGCAGAGCGAAGAAAAGCATCGGGGGGGAACAGGAACGCCGATAGTTCTTTCGCCCCGTGAAGAGGACGAGAAATTTCTCAGCAACCTTGACAAGCCAGAATGCAAAGTTACATTAAGCAGAAACAGCCCATTAAGCTGAAGGACTTCAGGATGTACTTATGGCTGTCAGGGCAAATCCTAGCCGAAAACCACAGAAATAGGCCTGGGGAGCGGTGGGCTCTTTAGCTGATCTTACTCTAATCTCTTCTGCCGTCAATCCCGATGATGGATAAATGTCGGTGGGGATTCTCCGTCATCCAGGACACGGTTGTCCCAACGGCGCTTTATTTGCGGGAGACGGCTGGACTTTCCGGTTTTTCTCCCAAGACCTTTCGTTTCTCATCCAAGAAGCTTCTTCAGCTCTGACCGAAGAAGGGAAGGGAGAAGAAGGGGGGAAGGATAAAGAGGAGGAAGAGAAAGAAGAGAAGGGAAAGGAGATGGGAAGAAAGAAGGAGAGAAGAAAGAGAAGAAACTGGGGGAGGAAGGAGGGAGGGAAGAGGAGAGGGTTGTAAAGAGGGAAAGAGGGAGGGAAAGAAAGAGAGAAGGAGAGTTGAAAGGAAGGAAGGAAGGAGGGAGGAAAGGAGGGAGATTAAGAGAAAAGGAAGGAGGAGGGAAAGAGGAAGGGAAGGAGGGAAGGTATGTGAGAAGGAGGGGGGATCGAGGGAGGGAAAGGAGGGGGAAGGAAAGGAGGAAAGGAGAAAAGAAAGGAGGGAAGGCAGGGGAGAAGGAAGTAAGGGGGGGAGGGAAGAAAAGGGTATGGAAAAGAAGAAATGAGGGAAGAGAAGAGGGAGGGAAGGAATAAGATACCTAACCTTTGATGTTTATAATGATTTGATAGCATGGGAAAATCTCGAAATGTAGTTGTATTGTTTTTTACAAGTTATGGATGTTGTATTTTCTTTTTACCAATAAAATCTTTTTAAAAAAAAATAAAAATAAAATAAAATAAACGGGGGAAGGAAAGATAAAAGTTGCAACCTCCTTAAGCACCGAAAAGTGTGTGTTTCTTGTCGAGCACCAAAAGGCAGGACGAGAAGGATGGATGGAAACCAATCAAGGAGAGAAGCAACCTAAGAGAAATTTCCGGACAGCGAGGGCAATTAACCAGTGGAACGACTTGCCACCAGAAGTTGTGGGCGCTGCAATCCTGGAGGTTTTCAAGAAGAGACTGGACAACCATTTGTCAAGCAGCGTCTCCTGCTTCAACATAGGGGTTGGACTAGAATTCAGTGTTTCTCAACCTTGGCAACTTGAAGATGTCTGGACTTCAACTCCCAGAATTCCCCAGCCAGCATTCGCTGGCTGGGGAATTCTGGGAGTTGAAGTCCGGACATCTTCAAGTTGCCAAGGTTGAGAAACACTGGACTAGATGACCTCCAACATCCCTTGTCCCAAAGGTGCTTTTTCAGGAGGCAACCGGACTTCCTTGTGTTTTTTTTCTTTTGAAGTCATTTCGCTTCTCATCCGAGAAGCTTCTTCAGCTCTGACCGGATGGTGGGGAAGGGAAGGATTTACATTTCCTTGCAGACAGCTGGTCATTTGCATCCTTTTTAGAGGGTCGTTGAGGCCACTTGGAGGTTTCTCTGTGTCCTCAGGGTCACCTGAGTGGTGCAAATGGTTCCTGTAGCCTGCAGTTTTTCCCTCTGGAAATCCATTCCTGCTTCCATCCCATTCCAAGGGTCTCCACCCCAAATAATACAGCTAAAACTCTGTAGAGATTCTCTGTCATCCACCTTATTGTTGTCCCAAAGGTGCTTTTTTCATGAGGCCACTCGACTATCTTGTTGTTGTTTTTTTTGAAGATGTTTTGCTTCTCATCCAAGAAGCTTCTTCAGCTCTGACAGGATAGTGAGTCTTCAAAAAAAACACAACCAGAAAGTCCCGTTATCTCTTCAAAAAGCAGCTTTGGGACAATAGTGACCTGGTTGATGGAGAATCTCCACAGACATTCAATAGCAATAGCAATAGCAGTTAGACTTATATACCGCTTCATAGGGCTTTCAGGCCTCTCTAAGCGGTTTACAGAGTTAGCATATCGCCCCCAACAACAATCCGGGTCCTCATTTTACCCACCTCGGAAGGATGGAAGGCTGAGTCAACCCTGAGCCGGTGAGATTTGAACAGCCGAACTGCAGAACTGCAGTCAGCTGAAGTAGCCTGCAGTGCTGCATTTAACCACTGCGCCACCTTGGCTCTTCCAATCTTCCAGGGCTTGAGAAGCTGCCCCAAAGAAGAGGTCAATCTATTCTCCAAAGCACCTGAAGGTAGAACTTTCAAACTTTCAAACTTTTAATGGTATTTGAATGCCGCCCGCTCCCTAGCAATGGGTGGAAATTAATCAAGGAGAGAAGCAACTCGAGGAGAAATTTCCTGACAGTGAGAACAATGAATCAGTGGGACAGAAGTTGCCTCCGGAAGTTGTGAATGCCCCAACACTGGAAGTATTTTTTAGAAGAGATTGGACAACCATGTGTCTGGAATGGTTTATGGCTGTGATGGTGTCACAGGTGGCAGGTGGCATCCTCTTTGCGGGCACGCGAGCCTTTGCCCCAGTTGAGATCCACCCCGCATGTGTGCGCGGCTCCTGCCGGCCAGCTGATTTTCAGGTCTCTGCCATGCATGCACGGGAGCGGGGCACAAGTGGGAAATGTGTGCGCAAGTGTGGAGGGGTCACACTTGGGAGTGGGGGCACCCTTGCGCCTCAGGAGGCTTCAGGGAGGCCTGCTAGGCTCACAATGAGCCGCAGGGGGGTGCAGCACTCCTCCCCACACCCCATTTTTGCTCCCAGGAGGTTTCAGGGAAGCCTGCTAGGCCCAAAATGTGGGTTCGGGAGGGGTCGCGCATGCATGCGCGGGGGCAGTATGGGGTGTCATGCGTGCATGCACAGGGGGGGTTGCACATGCTTTGCATGTGAACATGCAACGACAAAAAGGTTAGCCACCACTGGTTTAGGATTTCCTGCCTAAGCAGGGGGTTGGACTAGAAGACCTCCAAAGTCCCATCCAACTCTCTTTCCTATATTCTGTGGTAAGTTTGATTTCCAAAGCATCTGTGTGCTGCAGCTAGCTTTGAACTATCAGAGTGGTGACTGGGTACAGGTAGTCCTTGAAATATGACCACAATTGAGCCCAAAAGGGCGTTACCACGTGAGACATTTATTAAGTGAATCTTGCCCCATTTTATAGCCATTCGGGCCACAGTCGCTAAGTGAATCACTGCAGTTGTTCAGTTAGTCAGACTGTTGTTAAATAAATCTGGCTTCCCCATTGACTTGCCTTGTCAGAAGGTCGCAAAAGGGGACCCACGCGACCCCAGGACCGTCGTAAATACGAGTCAGTTGCCAAGCACCTGAATTCCGATCATGTGACCATGGGATGCTGCAATGGACGTTCATTCAGCCACCTTTTGCAGTGCCCGCGTAAGTTTGAACGGTCACTAAGTGAACCGTGGTAACTTGAGGACTCCCTGTCATGCGACAAAGGCCCAGATTGTCCTTATAAACTTAGGTTAAAATTAGCTGGAAGTAAAGTTATGGAGCCCAATCTTAGGTTGTGTGAGTCACCTGTACGGGTTTCCTGATGTGTAAACCAGAGGTGGGGTTTCACCTAATTTTACCACCGGTTCGCCGCGCACCGAAAATGTGAAAGCACGCACGCATTCAGTGCATGCATGCGGCCTCCTGGGCATGCGCTTTGCTCGTGCATGCACTTTGCTTGCACATGCGTCTTGCATGCATATGCACAGATTAGAAAACATGGCTAAATTGGACAGCGTAGCACTGGGGAGGGTGTAGATTGCCACTACCAGTTTGCCCAAACCGGTACAAACCGGCTGAATCCCACCACTGATGTAAACCTCTAAGGTACCCAGGAGTGATATATGTCTTATCGTGACCCGTCAAAACCGCGGTCCACTAAAGCGCGCTCGACGAAAGCGCGTATGTGACGTCATCAGCAGCGCAACGAAAAAAATTAAAAATAAATTAAATTAAAATTAAAATAAAATTAAAGCAAGCCGATTCACATAAAGGTAAGGGTTAGGTTTAGAGTTATGTTAAGCGTTAGGGTTAGGGTTAGGTTAAGGGTTAGTGTTAGCGTTAGGTTTAGCGTTAGGTTAAGGGTTAGGTTTAGGGTTAGGTTAAGGGTTAGGTTTAGGGTTAGGTTTAGGGTTAGGTTTGGGGGGGGGTTAGGGTAAGGTTTTCGCTTTAATTTTAAATTTACCGCTCACAGCGTGATGTTTTCGTTGCGCTGTGATGACGTCACGTACGCGCTTTCGTCGAGCGCGCTTTAGTCCACCGCGGTTTTGTGGTGGAACCATGTCTTATATCTCTCTCCCACTCCAGAGCTCTGCCAACTGCCTGGTAATCATGATCAAACGTTTAGATGTCTCCCGATTCTGGCTACTGCGTTGAACATCAAGTGTGAGATTTGATCCTGGACGAGAGAGTCGATCCGGTGGATATTCCTGAGATCTGGAAGTGGAAGAACGGGCCCTTTCTGAAATGTATTTATTGTTTATTTGACTTTATGGCTTTGAAGGTGGTAATCATTGGTTGGAAATGGACCCAGAAACAAATCAGAGAGGGAGGGAGGGAGGAAGGAAAAGAAGGGAGAGATATATGGACAGAAGGAAGAAGGAAGGGTGGGAGGACGGAGAGATAAAAAGGAAGGAAGGAAGGAAGGAAATGAGGGAGGAGAGATAAAAAGGAAGGAAGGAATGATGAAGGAAGGAAGGGAGAAAAAATGGTAGAGGGAGGAAGGGAAAAATAGAGGGAGGAAAGATAGAGGTAAAGCAGGAAGGAAGGAAATGAGGAAGGAGAGATAAAAAGGAAGGATGATGAAGGAAGGAAGGGAGAAAAAATGGTAGAGGGAGGAAGGGAAAAATAGAGGGAGGAAAGATAGAGGTAAAGCGGGAAGGAAGGAAAAGAAGGGAGAGAGATATGGACAGAAGGAAAGAAAGAACGGAGGGAGAAAATAGAGGAAGAGAGGAAGGAGAGATAAAAAGGAAGGAAGAAAGGAAAGAAAGAAAGAAAAGAAATAGTAGAGTGAGGAAGGGAGAGGAGAAATATAGGGAGGGCGGAAAGACAGCTATAAAGCAGGAAGGAAGGAAGGAAAAGAAGGGAGAGATATATGGACAGAAGGAAGGGAGGAAGGAGAGATATAAAGGGAGGGAGGAAGGATAAAAAGAAAAGCAGGAAAGAAAGAAGTAATCGAGGGATATATGGACAGAAGGAGGGAAGGGAAGGTATAGCTTTTCTGCTACCTGTATCCATGGCTAGATGTAGCAAGAGACCAATAAAGGAAAATACTTGTACCTTGGGGGTTGAAATGAGGGGTCCTTGGTGCTCTCTGAGCTTGGTTCTTTTCTTGCAAACGTTTCATGACCCTACTAGGGAACATCATCAGTGTTGGCATCATCACAACATCACTAGAAATGATGGATGTTACCTTGTTTGGCTCATGAAACGCCTGCAGGAAAACCACCCAGTTCAGAGAGCCCCAAGGATCTCTCCCCTCATTATGACAAAAGACGCAGGAAGCATTAACTATGTGATTATATCCATGGAATTTTCTTTTTTGCTCCGCCCATTTTTTTTCCAGTATTATTTTTAATAAATGAAAGGAGCCAAAGAACTGGTCAGCTGCCCAGCAAATCAGCAGCTGTTAGCATCATATTTATTTGCTATAAAGCTTTGAAGCAAAAAATATTTCACCAAAGAGAATGTCCTTGATCAAACGGGAAGCCGGGCTCGGTCCGTCATATCAACCATATTGCGAGTGCGCCCACCACATGCTCTCCAAAGTCCAGATGTTTCTCTGATTCTCGCCCCACCCCTCCAACCCAAAAATAGCCATATCAACTGTCTCCATGGCCTCTTTCATGGAGAAAATCGCCAGTAGTGGCCAAAATTGTCGAAACCTTTTGGGAAAAGTGTATTTTCTAAAACTAGCTAATAGCACCACATTTTTTTTAGTAGTACCATAAAATGATATATCAATGGAAAGACGATATAATGCAATAACTTTTACGAAGGATTTGCTATTAGAATAGCAGTTATAACAGGGGTGAAATCCAGGGGGTTCTGACAGATTCTGGAGAACCGATAGCGGAAATTTTGAGTAGTTCGGAGAACTGGCAAATACCACCTCTGGCTGGCCCCAGGAGTACGGAGGGAATGTGGATTTTGCAGTATCCTTCCCCTGGAATGAGGAGGGAATGGAGATTTTGCAGAATCCTTCCCCTGGAGTGGGGAGGGAATAGGGATTTTGCAGTATCCTTCCCCTGGAGTGGGGAGGGAATGGGGATTTTGCAGTATCCTTCCCCTGGAGTGGGGAGGGGATGGGGATTTTGCAGTATCCTTCCCCTGAAGTGGGGAGGGAATATGGATTTTGCAGTATCCTTCCCCTGGAGTGGGGAGGGAATGGGGATTTTGCATATCCTTCCTCTGGAGTGGGGATGGAATGGGAACTTTGCAGTATCCTTCCCCCAGGAGTGGGGAGGGAATGGGGATTTTGCAGTCTCCTTCCCCTGCTACGCCCACCAAGCCACACCCACCAAGCATGCCATGCCCACCAAGCTTCACCCACAGAACCTGTAGTAAAAAAAAATTGAATTTCGCCACTGAGGCTTCAGCAGGGCTGGAGGAAGGTAAAAACGCCCCATTGTTGCAAAAAATGGCAGGAAAAAGGCCTGTTTTTCACAAAAACAGGAGGATTTTTGCCTTTCCCCAGCCTTGCTAAAGCTTGCAGAGTTCTTCTGGGGGGGGGTGGGGGAAGGCAAAAATGCCTTCTGTTTTTGTGAAAAACGCACCATTTTTCGCAAAAATGGGACGCGGGGGTGGGGCTTTGGGAGGCCAATAATGTATCCGGTGTATAAGATGCACCAACATTTCCATGCTCTTTTAGGGGGGGGGAGGTGCATTTTATACTCCAAAAAATCTTGAAACCCCAAAAGAAAGTGGTGTTATTCGCCATCAAACTTCAAAAATACACTTTTCCCAAAAGGTTTCCACAATTTTTGGCCACCACAAAAGGAGGGGAAGAGTTTTCCAGCAAAAATCAAATGTTGGCATGAATGAAAAAAACAACAAACAAATCAGGGGTGAAATCCTCCCAGTTCAGCCCGATTCGGCTGAACCGCTAGGGACAATTTCCCCTGGTTCTGTGAACCGGTAGTAAAAAAAAAAAAAAAAAAAGAGGATCGCACAGCTCACATTGTCAGAAGCTTTTTCTCTCCGTTTTTTAAAGCGTTTTTTTCCCCTGCCTATCCGCTCCAACCGGCAGGGGAAAAATGCTTTAAAAAGTGAAAAAAAGTTTGCCACGCCCATCCAGTCACATGACTACCCCCAAGCTATGCCCACAGAACCAGTGGGCAAAAAAATTAGATTTCGCCACTGAAACAAACAGAACATTTTAAGGGTTGGGCATTTCCATTTGGTCTGTCCTAGCAATGCCGCCAGTTTAAAGAAAAAACCAGAAAGAGTAGAATGAAAACGATGTTTAAGGATGAAGAGCAAAGCTAGAAGAGAAACCATTCCAGGGGGGGGGGGGGAAGTTCGACACAGCCTCCCTGTTTTGGGGGGGAACTGAGCATCATTCGTATAGGGTGTCGACTTCATTCCTGCAGAAAAGCGAATGTTCTCCCGCATCGGGTCGAGTGGTGGGATTCAGCCGGTTCGCACCACTTTGGGAGAACCGGTTGTTAAGTTTCTGAGCAGTTTGGTGAACTGGTTGTTGGAAGAATCCCTTAGGGCAGAGAACCGGTTGTTAAATTATTTGAGTCCCACCACTGATCAGGTCCACGCGTTTTAGGAAAAGCTGTTCTCCCTTTCCCCCAACAACTTATAACCCGCGAGACCACGAACAGTCCGAGAGATCCCAAATGGCAAAAGTGGGTGGCCAAGATCAAACGCACGATTCTTCGTCTCCGTGAACGAGATTCCTCTCGCAAGGATAGTGCCGCCTTGATCCAGTTCAAAGTCCTTTCTTTCCAAGAGTTTCGTCAGCCGGCGTGGTCGGCGATGAGCGACTGTTCGAAAAGAACATCGAAGGATGCAATCTCTGCCGGCTGAAGATAAGGACTGGTTTCTTTGGATTAAACCCAGATTTCCTTGCAAGGAAGTTTGTTTGTTTCCCTCTGCCTTCTTTGAGAGTCCCATGGGGGGGGGGGGAAAGGTGGCACGCGGCGTCTCCCTTTGGCACACTGGGAAGCAGCGGAGAGGCGTGGGCAAGGCTTCATTTGCACACGTACCTCTCGACAGTCCGCTCACACTTCTTGCAGGTAACGTA
This sequence comes from Thamnophis sirtalis, assembly GCF_051295495.1. NCBI lineage: Eukaryota > Metazoa > Chordata > Lepidosauria > Squamata > Natricidae > Thamnophis > Thamnophis sirtalis. The sequence continues at coordinate 3,850,381 of NW_028261388.1, read as the reverse complement.
GCAGCACCAGTGATACTTGCAGTGGCATCTCTCCACCACCTTGTCCATGTAAGGATTGTAGCCGCGGCCGCAGCACATCAAGTCACAACTGTCGCTTCCATTGGACGTTTTGTTACACTGCCTGGAAAAAGAGGAAACGACAGCCAGTCAGGGTTGACCAAGGCTTTGATAGTGCAACCTTACAGTCTTTGGGGCAGCAGTGAGGGGTTGACACAAAGAAGAGGGGGGTCAATCTATTCTCCCTTTCCCCTTCTCCTTTCTTTGCTTCTTCCCTTTTCCTTTCCCTTCCTCTTTTTCTTTCTCTTCCCCTTCTTTTTCTTCCTCTTTCTCCTTCCCTTCTTTCTTCCCTTTCCTCTTCCTTTCCTTTTACCTTTCCCTTTCTCCTTTCCTTTCCCATCTCCTTCCATCCCTTCTTCCTCTTCTACTTCTTTCTCCTTCCCTTTCCTCTTCCCTTCCTTTTTCTTCCTCTTCTTTTTCTTTCTCCTTCCCTTTCTTCCCTTCCTCCTTCCTTTCCCTTTCTCCTTCCCTTCTTCCCTTCCCTCTTCCCTTCCCTTCCTATTTTTTCCTCTTCCCCTTCTTTTTCTTTCTCCTTCCCTTTCCTCCCTTTCTCCTTCCCTTTCCCATCTCCTTCTCTCCTCTTCTACTTCTTTCTCCTTCCCTTCCCTCTTCCCTTCCCTTCCTATTTTTTCCTCTTCCCCTTCTTTTTCTTTCTCCTTCCCTTTCTTCCCTTCCTCCTTCCTTTCCCTTTCTCCTTCCCTTTCCCATCTCCTCCTCTCCTCTTCTACTTCTTTCTCCTTCCCTTCTTCCTTCCCTCTCCCCTTCCTATTTTTTTCATCTTCCCCTTCTTTCTCCTTCCCTTTCTTTCCTTCCTCCTTCCTTTCCCTTTCTCCTTCCCTTTCCCATCTCCTCCTCTCCTCTTCTACTTCTTTCTCCTTCCCTTCTTCCTTCCCTCTCCCCTTCCTATTTTTTTCATCTTCCCCTTCTTTCTCCTTCCCTTTCTTTCCTTCCTTCTTCCTTTCCCTTTCTCCTTCCCTTTCCCATCTCTTCCTCTTCTACTTCTTCTTTCTTCTTCCCTTCCCCCTTCCCTTCCTCCAAAACCCTTGCAGCTCTTTCCCAAAACGTACAGCCAAGGGGCTGCTTTGCACAAATCCAACCTTAACGGCCCAATCAAAGGCTGGCGAGGAAAATTGCGGGGGGGGGGGATGCTCTCACCGCAGACCCCTCCCCACCAAGAGGAGGAAAGGAATCCAGCAAGATTTATGGGAACAGCCCCCTCCCTCATCGCTCTGGGATTGATGAAGTGCTGAGACCTTATTCCTGGTCTTCCTCGTGTATTATTCCTGATGCCGCTGGGGCCCCCCATTTGTTATTCTAGATCTCAGCTCTCCAGGTTCAAGTCCCGTCTCTCTCCCCACCCCCAGACCCATCCCCTCCCTCTCTTGAGCCCCCTTCCTTTTTTTTTCAGAGCCAGCCTGGGAAGATGGGTAAATATTTAGAAGTCCCTGGAGGTGTGTTTTTTTTTAGAAACTCTGTGCCATCCTGAGTCAGCGCCCATAACTTGCGGCCTCCACGTTGTGTGTTTGTCCAGGGATGGGCCCAGAGAAGCGTTGTCTGCACATTGTGAGTGTCAGGATGGCCCACCCACCTGTCCAGACCCCTCCTCTATCACCACCTCCCAATTGGCAAAGACAAGAAGCAATGACAAAATCACAGAATCATGGAGCTGGAAGGGACCTTGGAGGTCTTCTAGTCCAGTGGTCTAGAAGAAACGTTCGGTGGTCCACGTAAAAATAATTTGCAAGTTTTATATTGCACTAAATCAGGGCTCTTCAAACTACGCCCCCTGGGACGGATATGTGCAATAAATGTTTGTGTTGCTGCAGAGAGTCTCCCCTTTTGGGGTCTTTTTGTGGGGGTTGGACGGGGGCAGAAATTACAACTTGGGGTCTGCTTTAGCCTCCTGGTGGGGGGCTTTGGGCGAAGGCTGGAGGGAAGAGCCGGTGGTGGCAAAGACCCGGAGGGCCTCGTTCCAGTGGGACTGCATCATGGCCTGGAACTGGCTGACCATCTCAGCCCGTTGAGCCTCCAGGTGCCGGCACCTGGCCTTGCACTCCCGCAGGTCTTCCCTCTGCTTGGAAAGCCTATGCTCCTAGTCCTCAGTGAGGTGCTTCTGCTGAGCCTCCTTCTCGCTCAGATCCAATTTGAACTGAGCTGTTTTGCCAACTCTTTCTCCTGGTGGCTGCTTAGCTCCAGCAACTGCTTCCTCTTGGGGCCCTAAGGAGCCCGGGCGGAGAGGCAAGGAGTGGCTGGGAGGGGAGGGGTGAGTAGAGGCTGGCGTGACATTGAGTTGGCCATGCCCACCCAATCACATGACCACCTAGCCACGCCCACCCAGCTGGTCATTAGGCAGATCATATTAGCAGTCGGCGGGATTTAAAATTATGAATTTAGTGGTCCCCCAAGGTCCAAAAAGTTGGGGATCCCTGGTTCTAGTCCAATCCCTTTTGCGACTCTCCAACACGTAAAATCAATGGGGAAGCCGGATTCACTTAACAGCCGTGTTCCTATCTTCACCTCTGCAGGGATTCCCTTAACAACGGCAGCAGGAAAAGTCCTAAAGTGGGACAAAAAGTCCCTTAACAGGGTGTTTCTCGCGTAGCCGCAGAAATTTTGGGCTCAGTTATCTTCATAAGTTGACGCCCCCCTGTATTTGTGAGGCATGTTCGTACAACAAAAAGAGAATCGAAAGAAAAAATTTAAAAACAGGGCGAGAAAAGGAAAAAAACGAAAGTTAAGAAATGTATAAGTGACTTTGGGCCTCCTTTTCAACACGTTTTGATTTCAGCTCCTTCCCTAAATATTTTGCCAGTCCCTTCAGCCCATCAATTAATCTCCATCTTTCTTTATCTTCAAGCTATAAGTCATGAATTTATTTTTTACTTCTTTCAGCAAAATGTCCAGTCTTTAAAAAAAAAACACCTACCCTATAAATGTTATTTGTTCTCTGACAGATCAGTTCTGCCATTTCTGCAAATTTTTTGATGTGTCCACAATTAATTTTTCTCTCCCTCTCGAATTAATTATACGGCTATCTGCAAAGGTCCGGATCCCCAAGCGAATTCAGAAGGAAATCAGAGAAATTCGGCTCAATTGCGCCACAGATGGACTTTTACACAATTCACTGTTGCTTCTGCAGCAGCATCACAACAAGGACGATGCTTTGAAAACATTTGGATTCCAACCAAAGCTCGAGCAAGTTTGAAATTTCTCCCGCCAGCAACAAAGGACTTCAAAATTGAACAGATTCTTTGTTTTGGAGTCAATATAAGAAACTGAGAAAAGGGAGGGAGGGATGAAGGAAGGGAGGAGAGAGGGAGGGGAGGGGAAGGAAGAAAGGAAGGAAGCAGAGAAGGGGAAGGGAAGAGGGGCGGAGAAGGAAGGAAGGGAAGAGGGAAAGAAGGGAAGAGGAAGGGAAGGGAAGATGAAGGGAGAAGAAAGGAAGATAGATAAAGAGCAGAGAGAAAAGAGAGAGGAGAGAAAGAAAACACAGAAAGAACAGATAGGGAGGGAGAGAGAGGCGAGTGAAAGAACAGAGAGAGGCAGAGAGACAATCCTTTGCTGGAAGACATCCAAGGAAGAAAAATTCACCTCCTCTTTGGTTAATTAGCTCTTATCACTTGTTTATATCTCATTTAAAGATTAAGACCCCCGAAGAAGCCTCAGTGGGGCTGGACTGGATAGAATCCATCCACCCAACCTATATCTCCCTTGGCCTTCTGGGGGATATCAAACCAGCCATGGGAACAGAAAGATAAGATTCCTTATCTCGGTAAATAAGCAGAAATTGTGGGGCCCTCTTTTCCAAAAGAATGTATTGTTTTGAAGCTTTTGTTTTATTTTATTTTACCTTATTTTACTTTATTTTATTATTTTACTTTACTTTTCTTTATTTTATTTTTATTTATTTGACTTTTTGTTATTTTATTTTATTATTGTTTTTTTATTTTTATTTTTTTTATTTTTTATTTTATCAATTTCATATATTCATTCACAATTATATGATCTCATAACTGTTATTAATAATATGTATTTATAACAATTTTTCCCTACAGTTGACAATATACTTGAAGATTGCTTTCTTAACATCCCATAGATCCATCTTATCTTACAACGGTCCTACTTCTTCTTCCCTCCCTCTCTCTTTCCTTCCCTCATTTCTTCTCTCCTACTCCCCTTCCTTCCCTCCTTCCTTCCCTCCCTCCTTCCCTTTCCCTCCTTCCCTTTCCCTCCTTCTCTCCTTCCCTCCCTCCTTCCCTCCTTCCTTTCCTTCCCTCCTTTCTTTTCTCCTTCTCTCCTTCCTTTCCCCCTTCCTTTCCTCCTTCCTTCCCCCCTTCCTTCTCTCCTACATTCTCTCCTTCCCTCCTTCCTTCCCTCCTTTCTTCTCTCCTTCTCTCCTTCCTTCTTCTCTCCTTCTCTCCTTCCTTCTCTCCTTCCTTCCCTCCTTGCTTTCCTCCCTCCTTCCCTCCCTCCTTCCTACCTTTTATTTTATTTTATTCTATATTTTATTATATTATTTATTATTTGAAGCTTTTATAGTTTATCTTATTTTATTCAACGGCAAATATGTAGCTATAGAATAGACAGTACAGTTGGCAGAGCAAGGGAAATAAATGATTTTTTTTATTAAGAGAAAAGAATGGTGGGCTAGATGGCTGGGTGGGAGTCTCTAAAATGGAAATAAAATGAATTTTCTCCTGGGGTGAACCCACTCTGATGATTGACACTCATACATTTAAATTTCACCACCCAATTCTGGCCAGGTTTTATTATTTCTTCCCCATGTAGTTTTTTTTTTTAGGCCTTCTATATTTCCAGAAGCTTAGAACCAAAATGCAGGTGAAAAATAAACTACAGGTGATGCTTAACGCACAACTGTAATAATGAACCCAGAATCACCTCAATCGTCCTTCTAAGAACATAGAATAAAGGCAAAAGTAAAGGTTGCCTTCGCACATATGTGCTAGTCGTTCCCAACTCTAGGGGGCGGTGCTCATCTTCGTTTCAAAGCCAAAGAACCAGCGTTGTCCGAAGACGTCTCCGTGGTCATATGGCCGGCATGACTCAATGCCAAAGGCGCACGGAACGCTGTTCCCTTCCCACCAAAGGTGGTCCCAGTTTTTCTACTTGCATTTTTACCTGCTTTCGAACTGCTAGGTTGGCAGAAGCTGGGACAAGACACGGGAGCTCACTCCGTTACGCGGCACTAGGGATTCGAACCGCCAAACTGCCGACCTTTCTGATCGACAAGCTCAGCATCTTGGTTCCACCACAAATCCGCGAAGCCCTTATCCGCGGAGACATAAGCGTGAAGACTAATTCGCGCCGTTTGAAGCGCTAAGGAAAAATGCGACCCTACCGCGATGACATAATTGCGGAGGGCAAATCCGCGCATTCCCAAGCACTCAGTACCCTAAACCTAACCCTAAACCTAACCCTAAAACAAACCCCTAAACCTAATCCTAACCCTTACCTTAATTGAAATCGGCTTTCTGCCACGGCGCCGTTTTAAAGCGCCCTTCTGTTGCCGTGCTGTTGTCACGGAGGTGACGACGCGCGGTGATGACGTCGCGGCTTTAGCGACGCGCTTATGTCTCCGCGGATAAGGGCTTTGCGGTTTTGTCGTGCCACGGCATTTTTACCTGCTTTCAAACTACTAGGTTGGCAGAAGCTGGGACAAGACACGGGAGCTCACTCCGTTACACGGCGCTAGGGATTCGAACCTCCAAACTGCCGACCTTTCTGATCGACAAGTTCAGCATCTTAGCCACTGAGCCACCGCGTCCCTTTAAGAACCTAGAATAGAATGTAGAACAACAGAGTGGGAAGGAACCTTGGAATGTCTTCAAAAGGAAAAAGAAGAAAGTCCAGTTGCCTCCTGAAAAAAGCCCCTTTGGGACAACTGTGATCTGCATGACTGAGAATCTCTACAGAGTTTTAACTATACAATTTGGGGTGAAGACCCTTGGAATGGGGTGGAATGGATTTCCAGAGGGAAAATTGCAGATTACAGGAACCATTTGCACCATTCAGGTGACCCTCCTGAGGACACAGATAAATCCTCCAAGTGGCCTCAAGGACCCTCTCAAAGGAGGCAAAGGACCAGCTGCCTGCAAGGAGTATCAATCCTTCCCTTCCCCCACCATCCAGTCGGAGCTGAAGAAGCTTCCTAGATGAGAAGCGAAATGTCTTCAAAAGAAAAAACAACAACAAGGAAGTCCAGTTGCCTCCTGAAAAAGCGCCTTTGGGACAAGGGATGTTGGAGGTCATCTAGTCCAACCCCCATGTTGAAGCAGGAGACCCTGCTTGACAAATGGTTGTCCGGTCTCTTCTTGAAAACCTCCAGCGATGCAGCGCCCACAACGTCTGGTGGCAAGTCGTTCCACTGGTTAATTGCCCTCGTTGTCCGGAAATTTCTCTTAGGTTGCTTCTCTCCTTGATTGGTTTCCATCCATCCTTCTCGTCCTGCCTTTTGGTGCTCGACAAGAAACACACACTTCTCGGTGCTTAAGGAGGTTGCAACCTTTATCTTTCTTTCTCCCGTTTGTTTTTCTAAAAAAAATTTCTCCAATCTCCTTTCCTCTCAATTCCTCTTTTTAGATCGTTTTGCAAAGTTTAGTCTGGAAAAACAGCTCCCCATCCTGCTGCATATCGAACTAAGTGGATTAAACAGAGATCTTGCTTTCCAACATCGATCCATCCACAGCCTGCTTGAGAGACCGCCTGCTGCCAATTACCTCCCACAGACCCATTAGATCTCACAGGGTTGGCCTCCTCCGGGTGCCATCTACCAGCCAATGCCACCTGGCTATTACCCGGGGGAGGGCCTTCTCTGTGGCAGCTCCAGCCCTCTGGAACGAACTCCCCGCAGGGATCCGGACCCTCACCTCTCTCCAGGCCTTCCGAAAAGCCGTCAAAACCTGGCTTTATGTAGTTATATCATATATCATAACATTTTCCCCATATTAATTAATATTTAACTGTATATATTTTAAATGTTATGATATATGATATAACTACATAAAGAAGGGAGAATGATAATAAACTATACTGCATGGAAGATGGACTTTTTGGTATTAAATATTATGGATGCTCAGCTAAAATAGGATATGAGGATTTGATGTTAATAGAGGATTTTACAAATAAGTAAATGAAATGTCAGCATGTGGTTATGGACTAAATCTTTGGCATAGTTAAGGTTGAAGGATGTTTGAATAACTGTAGTTAACTAAAAGTGGAAGTATAATGATGTCAATATGGTAAACATTTGAGTTAAGATATTTGAATTAATATGAATTAAAGGAAGAGATGCACCAAAACATGTTGTAACCAGCTGATATATTTTTTTATATATATAATATATACCTGTGTTGTTTTTTCTTTTTTTATTTTTTGTTTTTTCTTCCCTGCCTTGTCCTTTGTTCTTTTTGTCTTTTATGTTTTCTTTTTTTGTTGTTGTTGGTTTTTTAAAAAAATTTCTTTTCCCACTGGTGTGGGCATGTATTGTTTAAGAGTATTATTATTATTAATATTTTAAAATAATAATTACAGTCAAATGAAAATGGATATATGACGATGGTGATATGTATGAATATCTGAGTTAAAACACTTGAGTTAACATGAGTTATGTTTGTTGACTGTAGAGGAGATGTACGAAAGTTTATTTGTGACCGACTGATACACTTTCTATAGCATGTAAAGAAGGATGTTGTACTTGTTTTAAATTAAAAATTAAAAAAAAATTAATAAAAAAAAAAAACTGGCTTTGCCGGCAGGCCTGGGGTTGACGAGTTCCCCTCCCCTCTCGACTTGTGTGGTTGTGTGATTCTTGCCTATTTTAATTACTTGTATTCTGTTCTATGTTCCCCTTTTCCCCTTTTGAGTTGTTTGCCGCCCTGAGTCCCTCCCGGAGAAGGGCGGCATACAAATAATAAAATTCAAATTCAAATGCTTGTTCCCTTTTAAACCTCATTCCCATCCCCATGAATGGAATTCCCATTCCCAAACACCCCATAAATATTGTTTGTTCTCTGACAGTTCAGCTTTGCCATTTCTGCAAAATTTGGAAGATTTTTGACGAAGTCCATTTGGAAACTGGATACACTACAAACCACCACGCTACTCACTTAACAACGGCAGGGATTCGCCTAAGAGTTTGCGGCGAGAAAGGTCGCAAAACCGGGCAGAGCTCACTTAAAAACTGTCTCGCTTTGGCAAAAGAACATTTGGGTTCAATTGTGGTCATATATCGAGGCCTACCTACGTAAAATAAGGAAAAGGAAGGGGAAACAGAGCTCAATCTTTCCTTCCCTTATCGCTGCCTTTATCACTGATTTATCACGATTCCCATCTGCTTTTTTTTTTACCTCTAAATGTCTCCGCAATCTTTTGAAATGCCCCAACTCACTTGGAAGCTTCCCTCACCTAACCTGTACATACATCCCCACATTCTCATGCCCCGCTTTTGATCTCAGGGCACCGGGGAATGCTTCAACAGTCGTTAAGTGTGAAAAACGGTTGTCCGTCGCTTTTTTTCAGGGCTGTTGTATCTTTGAACGAACGGCTGTAAGTCGAGGCAATCTCTACGCGATGCATAAGGATGAGACAAGAGGGTTCAGGCAGCCTTCCCTCCGGCGAGCAATTTTAAGAGCAAAATGCGGAGGGGAATAAAACCTGGGATACTTTGACAGGTGTGATTAATCGATTCAGGCAAACTCTCGTGTTCTGCATTTATGTCTGTATTCCAGCCGTAAACCCATCAACTGCCCCACTGACATATCGAAGTGAATGGAGCAGATGGAAGGAGGAAGGCAAAGCGGGGGGGGGCTGGAGAGGGAGGAGAGGGTGCATGTTTTGGCAGCGTCGTAGCTCGGACACCCCGACTTGAGGTGCTCCCCCAGGCCCTGTTCGCAGGCAGCTTCAAAAGGGGGGAAGCCCTTTCTTCAGCTGCCAGGCAGAAGGGAGAGTCAATGAGAGGCAGAGAGGGAGAGAGAGAGGCGGGAAGGAGGGAGATATAGAGAGGGAGGGAGGAGACAGAAGGTTGAATGGAAGAGAGGAATGGAGGGAGAAAGGGAGGAGGCAAGGATGGATGGAAGGGAGAAAGAGGGGGGAAGGAAGGAGGGAGATGGGAGGAAAGAGAAATGGAAAGGAGGGAGAGAGGAGAAATAAAGATGGATGGGAGGGAGGGAGGACACAGAAGGGTAAATGGAAGAGGAAGAGAGGAAGGGAAGAGAGGGAGGGAGAAGGAAGCAAATGGAAATCAGGGAGGGAGGATACATAAGAATGGATGAAAGGGAGAGAGAGAGGGCGAGGCAGGAAGGAGGGAGGTATAGAGAGGGAGGGAGGAGACAGGAGGGTGAATGGAAGAGAGGAATGGAGGGAGAAAGGGGGAGGAAGGGAAGGAGGGTGGGAGATGGGAGGAAAGGGAAATGGAAAGGAGGGAGAGAGGAGACATAAGGATGGATGGGAGAGAGGACACAGAAGGATAAATGGAAGAGGAAGAGAGGAAGGGAAGGAGGGAGGGAGGGAGAAGGAAGCAAATGGAAATGAGGGAGGGAGGATACATAAGGATGGATGAAAGGGAGAGAGAGAGGAAGGAAGGGAAGGAGGGAGGGAGGGAGGAAAGGGAATGGAGGAAGAGCGGGAGGAGACATAAGGATAGATGGGAGGGAGGGAGGACACAGAAGGGTAAATGGAAAAGGAAGAGGGGAAGGAGGGAGGGAGAAGGAAGGAAATGAAAATGAGGGAGGGAGGATACATAAGGATGGATGGAAGTGAGAGAGGGAGGAAGGGAGGGAGAAGGAAGGAAGGAAGGAAGGAAGGAAGGAAGGAAGGAGGGAGGGAAAATGGGAATGAGGAAGGAAAAAAGAAGATGGGAATGGAAAGAGAGGGAAGGAAGGAAGGCTAAAAACCAGGAGACATTGAATTCTAGGCTTGCCTTAAGCATGAAAGCCAGGTAGGTGACTTTGGGCCAATCACCAGGAGACGGTGAGTTCTAGTCCCACCATAGGCACGAAAGCTGGTTTGGCAACCTTGATCTCCCTCTCAGCCGAATCCTCCACATACCATTGTTATTTGGGGGGGGGGTGTCAGAGAGGGGAGGAATATTGTTTGGTTTTGCCGCCTTGAGTCATTTATAAAAATAATAAAGGCAGGATACCAATAAGTAAATAAATAAATAAAAATAGGAAATAAGGGAAGGAAAGGAGGGAGGGGAAGGGAGAACAAGGCAATGTGAAACAGAAGGAAAGGGAAAACACCTCAGAAGAAAGTTTGGAATTACTTTACGATTCTTTCAGCCAAATTATTAACGGCCTATTAACGGCCAAATCCACATTTTAGTAAAAGCGGACATTTTCATAGCTCAAAATATTGGAGGTGCCTGAGGGATTGATTTGAGCCAGTTGGAAAACATCCACATTCACGTTGTGTTTTTATATACATCTGGGGAAGTGTGAACATATATATATATTGCACACCCTCACACTTTTTCTCTTCCTTCGCCAAATAACTTCGTTTAAAGTATGAGCAAGCCCTACTCATGCTTTAAACGAAGTTATTTGGCCAGAGGTAAAAAAAAAAAATGGGTTTGTCGAGTCAGATATTCTGGTCTGCTTTCAAATCCAGCCTGACTCGACATCACTTTGTGGACATGTAATATAATCCATTCTCAATAATAATTTCTGGACTCCTGAAGTCCCACTTGTAATCAATGAGATATGTAATCAAAGACCACACATAAAAACGTATGTAGAACTAGCTGGATACCCGTGCTTCGCTGCGAAACTATGCAATCGGGCTTGGTTAATGTAAGGCAACTGGCAGTTGGAACAGAGTTCTTTTCAGGTGGGGAGGGGGAGTGGAATGTCTAAACTCCCAGCTCGCAGGCTGGGTGAGTCATGCGCTGGCCACGTCCACTCCTGGTTTAGCGAAGGAGTAGCATCGGGGTGTGTTAATATAAGTCAACTGGCAGTTGGAACAGAGTTCTTTTCAGGTGGGGAGGGGGAGTAGAACTCCTTAGCATCAGAGCATGTTAATTATTGTATAAGAAATTACTTACACCCATTTGTTTAGTGACTGAAGTTACAACAGCACTGAAAAAAAGTGATTTATGACCATTTTTCACACTTGCTGTACTACCATTGCAGCATCCCTGTGGTCACATGGTCAAAATTCAAACACTTGGCAATTGACTCATATTTATGACAGTTGCAGTGCCCTGGTGGGTCACCTGATCCCCTTTTGCGACCTATTAAGGGGGAAGCCGGATTCATTCAACAGCCATGTAACTGACTTAACAACCGCCGTGATTCACGTAACAACGGTGGAGAGAATGGTCGTAACTCGGGGCAAAACTCACTTCACAACCGTCTCACTGAGCAACAGAAATTTGGGAGCTCAACTGTGGCCGTAACTCGAGGATTACCTGTACTGGATTTACATAAGAGGCTTGGCTAACATTTCTTGGCCTGGCCTACCTCGAAGGGCTGGTAAGAGACTTTCAGGGTGTGACCTCCAGCTGTGCCAACACATCAGCCTAACTGAGGGAGGTTGAGATCCAAGCTGACAACTCTGCAAAGCCGCATTCCCCAGAAGGAAACTTCACCCGGAGACCATAAATTCAAAACAAATAAACCTGCATTGGAAGATCTCAGATAGTCTGAATCCAGAGTGCGCCCCAGAGGTAAATGATTCTCCTAGACCCCTTCCAGGCCAGCTGGATCCCTGCCTATTTACCGTGGGGCTGCTCCAATTCGAAGACTTTTGTTTGGCCAAAGACAAGGAGCGTCTGTCTAAAACACAAAATCTTCCAGGCGAAAAGCAAAATATTAAAGACCAACTAACTTGCGGGATGGCTGGAGAACCATACATTAGGACATCATTCGAGCTAAGCATCGGCCTTGGGCAGCTGCCCTCCAGATGTTTAGAGGTGATCAGAGTTGGAAGGGACCTTGTAGGTCATCGAGTCCAACCCCCTCACCCCACCCAAGCAGGGGATCCTACGCCATTTCTAACAAACGATAGTCCAGTCTCTTCTGGAAAGCCTCCAGGGATGAAGCTCCCACAACTTCTGAAGGCAACTTCTGTTCCATCGGTTGCATGTTCTCACTGTCAGGACATTCCTCCTTATTATAATTTTGATAATGTAACCGCAGGGATGCTGCAATGGTAGTACAGCAAGTGTGAAAAATGGTCATAAATCACTTTTTTTCAGTGCTGTTGTAACTTCAGTCACTAAACAAATGGGTGTAAGTAATTTCTTATACAATAATTAACATGCTCTGATGCTAAGGAGTTCTACTCCCCCTCCCCACCCGAAAAGAACTCTGTTCTTGATCAGTTTCCATCTATTTTTCTTTGTCTGGCCTTCGGGTGCTTTGGAGAATAGCTTGACCCCCTCCTCTCTGTGGCATTGTATATTTCTTATACAATAATTAACATGCTCTGATGCTAAGAAGTTCTACTCCCCCTCCCCACCCGAAAAGAACTCTGTTCTTGATCAGTTTCCATCTATTTTTCTTTGTCTGGCCTTCGGGTGCTTTGGAGAATAGCTTGACCCCCTCCTCTCTGTGGCATTGTATATTTCTTATACAATAATTAACATGCTCTGATGCTAAGGAGTTCTACTCCCCCTCCCCACCCGAAAAGAACTCTGTTCTTGATCAGTTTCCATCTATTTTTCTTTGTCTGGCCTTCGGGTGGTTTGGAAAATAGCTTGACCCCCTCCTCTCTGTGGCAGCCCCCCCCCCAAACACTGGAAGACTTCTCCCATGTCTCCCCTGGTCTTCACTAGACTAACCATGCCCACTTCCTGCAACCGTTCATCGTAAACTGTTACCTATCCTAACCCTAACTCCCAAAGGGGTCCAAAATTCAGAATAGAACAGAATAGAATTAAAGAGTTGGAAGGGACCTTGGAGGTCTTCTAGTCCAACACCTTGCTGAAGCAGGAAATCCTACACCACTTCAGATAAATGGTTGTCCAATCTCCTCTTAAAGACTTCCAGTGTTGGAGCTTTCACAACTTCTGGAGGCAAGTTGTTCCACTGGTTTATTGTTCTAACTGTCAGGAAATTCCTCCTCAGTTCTAAGTTGCTTCTCTCCTTCATTAGTTTCCACCCACTGCTTCTTGTTCTACTCTCAGTTGCCTTGGAGAATAGTTTGACTCCCTCTTCTTTGTGGCAACCCCTGAGATATTGGAAGACTGCTATCATGTCTCCCCTAGTTCTTCTTTTCATCAAACTAGACCTACCCAGTTCCCGCAACCGTTCTTCATATGTTTTAGTCTCCAGTCCCCTAATCCTCTTCTCTGCACTCTTTCTAGAGTCTCCACATCTTTTCTACATCGTGGCAACCAAAACTGAATGCCGTATTCCAAGTGTGGCCTTACCAAGGCCTTATAAAGTGGAATTAACCCTTCCACGTGATCTTGATTCTCTCCCTCTGTTGATGCAGCCTAGAATAAGAAGCTCAGCTGTGACCAGGGGGGCATTTGCCCAGGTTCGCCTGGTGCACCAGTTGCGTCCCTACCTGAACCGGGAGGCCCTCACAACAATCACTCGTGCCCTTGTGACCTCTAGGCTGGAGTACTGCAATGTGCTCTACATGGGGCTGCCCTTGAAGAGTATTCGGCGACTTCAGCTGGTCCAGAATGCAGCCGCGCGAGCGATCGTGGGTGCACCTCGTTTCACCCACGTAACACCTATCCTCCGCGAGCTGCACTGGCTGCCTGTTGATCTCCGAGTGCGGTTCAAGGTGCTTGTTGTTACCTACAAAGCCCTTCATGGTATTGGATCTGGATACTTGAGAGACCGCCTACTGCCAATTACCTCCACTAGGCCAATAAGATCCCATAGATTAGGCCTCCTCCAAATTCCATCAGCCGGTCAATGTCGACTGGCAACTACCCGGAGGAGAGCCTTCTCGGTGGTCGCTCCGACCCTATGGAACGAACTCCCCGTGGAGATTCGTATCCTCACCACCCTCCAGACCTTCCGCATAGCCCTTAAAACCTGGCTGTCCCGACAAGCCTGGCGCCAAGATTTCAACCCCACCCGAATAGTATGACTGTTGCGTTTTTTAACGATGTACTGTTTTATGTGTGTATTTTTTGTCTTGTACTCCCCTCCCCCTTGGATTGTGAGCCGCCCTGAGTCCCCCCAGGGAAAAGGGCGGCATATAAATAAAGTAATCCTAATCCTAATCCTAATCCTCTTATCCATGCCCACACCTGGACACTCCTTACCTGTCCTGCGTCCCGTAGGAGCCCACTTTCTCGTTCTTCATGCAGAAATCAGGGGAACTCTGCAAGTAAACCAGCTCAGATTCCTTCACGGGACGGATATCAAGTTCCTTGGGCACTAGATGTTTGCGAGTGCCCATGGGCCGATGGACAACCTTGGTGGCCGAAAGGTATCTGTTTTTTAAATCCAGGGCGATGTCCTTCAAGTCCTGAAGGCCCTTCCAACAAGTCTTGATGGAACAGGAACCAGATACTCCGTGACACTTGCATTTCATCTCCAAGGAAGCCTTCAGGGACTGTGGGGAAAAAACACAAGAACGTTGAAGGAACCATCCAATCTTTATGCCCCAACAACATCTAACATGCTTGGTGACACGCCTGGCAGGGAACCCTGTATGGTACACGACTTTCTGTCCTCAGAATGGGAGATCATAGACTCCTAGGGCTGGAAGGGACCCGGGAGGTCTTCTAGTCCAACCCCCTGCTCAAGGCATAGACCACAGAGCCTTAGGCCAACCCAGTCAATCAGTGGAACAACGTTGCCTCCAGAAGTTGTGAATGCACCAACACTGAAAGTCTTTAAGAAGAAATTGGACAACCCTTTGTCTGAAGTGGTGTAGGGTTTCCTGCCTGAGCAGGGGGTTGGACTAGAAGACCTCCAAGGTCCCTTCCAACTCTGTTATTCTCTTCTGTTATTCAGTGGTGGAGCACCCACAACTTCTGGAGGCAAGTCGTTCCACTGATTAATTGTCCTGGCTGTCGTGAAATTTCTCCTTAGTTCTACACTGGAACTCTCCTTGATCAGTTTCCATCCATTATTCCTTGTCTTCTGGACCTTTGGAGAATAGGTTGACCCCCCTCCTCTTCTTGGTGCCAGCCCCTCAAATATTGGAAGACTGCTATCATGTCCCCCTAGTCCTTCCCGACAAAGGGCTATTCAAGTTCTTGAAGACCTCCAGTGATGGTGCACTTGAGCTAAGCCACTGACCAACTATTCTCACTGTTAAGAAATTTCTCCATACTTCTGGGCTGTTTCTCTCCTTGATGAGTTTCCACCCGTTGCTTCTTGTCCTGCCCTCAAGTGCCTTGGAGAATAGGTTGACCCCGTCTTCTTTGGGGGCAGCCCCTCAAATATTGGAAGACCGTTATCATGTCCCACTCATCCTTCTCTTCAAAGGCTGGACGTATCTCCTGTAGCTCCCTCAGATATTTGCCACATTATCCTCCAGAATCTTTATTATCTTTGTTGCTCTTCTCTACATACTTTGTAAGATCTCAGGGTTAGGTCCAAAAGTCACAAGGGTGGGCTTGGTGGGATCTGATCTGGCTTGGTGGGAGCTGCTTGTTTTTATACACACTGCCCAGGTGCAAGGTTTGATCGCACCACTGATGATCTCTTGGACCAAACCCCATGGCCGCCTCTGTCTTAGAGACTTGGAACAAGCGAGTAAATTTGCACGAGCTTTGCATTCAATTTCTTGAACGTTAGCTCTGTTCTCTTACAGGGAGACCTTCGTGTACAACTCGCAAAGCATCCCTGGCTTGCTCTAGTCGGGACTCTGAAAACATTCATTTAGTGACCACCAAAAGTTACAACGGCACTGAAAGGAAGTGCTCTTCAGTCTCTTTGTAAGTGACACTGAGACAGGGGTGTCAAACGCGATTTCACTGAGGGGCGCATCAGGGTTGTGTTTGATTGAGGGGGATGGGCATGGCCAGGATGGACTTGGCCAGTTCGACATTACTCATGTCAGGGGACACATCTGGTGGCCCGGGCGGGGCTGGGGGAATCTTCCCGCAGCCCTCTGCCATGAAAACGGAGCCGCACACGGCCCTCCCGAGCTCTGGCAGAGGCACCGTGGTGCTTGGCTATTTCTAGGGTGGTTCTGTGGGCCAGATCTAAGCACCCTGGGCTGGATACGGTCAATGGGACTTGAGTTTGATACCCCTGCTCTAAGGCACTGACTAAAGCAGGGGTCGGCCACCTGCGGCTCTGGAGCCGCATGTGGCTCTTTCATCCCTCTGCTGCGGCTCCCTGTTGCCAGTCGGCTCCACAATTGATAGGATTTTCGGTTAGGACAGGTAGAGGAAAAAGAAGGCAGCGGTAGGAGAAGACTCTATGGTGGGAGAACTAGACTTCCAGGAATGGTGGGCTTCTGGTTAGGACCTTTGTGGCTCTTTGAGTGTTTAAGTTTGCTGACCCCTGGACTAAAGTGACTTAGAAAAAAATGAGCGACCAAAATGAGTCCTCCCACTTACAACCGTTACAGCACACCCCACCCCCACCCCCAGGATCACCTGATCAAAATTCGGAGGCTTGGCAACTGGCATGTACTTAGGACGGTTGTAGCGTCCCCAGGGTCTCACAGTTGCTACATGCAAACCTTCCCAGCTAGTTTCTAAGCCGGCAACTTAATCACTACACAAAATTATTTGTGTGTCCAACCCAGTGGTGAAATTCAATATTTTATAAAATACCGGTTCTGTGGGCATGGCTTGGTGGGTGTTGTGTGGCTTGGTGGGCATGGCAGGGGAAGGGTACTGCAAAATTTCCACTCCCACCCCACTCTGGGGCCAGCCAGAGATGGCATTTGCGGTTCTCCGAACTACTCAAAATTTCCGCTACCGGTTCTCTGAACTACTCAAAATTTCCGCTACCGGTTCTCTGGATTACTCAAAACCTCCGCTACCGGTTCTCCGAACTACTCAAAATTTCTGCTACCGGTTCTCCAGAACCTGTCAGAACTTGCTGTATTTCCCCTCTGGCCCAACCCCCCAATTTGATGATTGCACAATGACAACAACCCTCTTGGATTGGTTACCTGTCTCCCTACTTCACTGTTGTGTAGATGCATCAGCTTATTGGCTTGTGATCCTGATTTTTTCATCTTCATGGGAGCATCTGAAAATTTGGACCCCATGACAAGACCATAGTTGAGGTTGTCAGCACATCCTCCCCAGCGATACCCAGGTCCAGGGGTCTCACCTGGGATGGGACCACAGGAGCAGCCAGGGAGGTCCCCGGTGGTGCAGGCTCGGGCGATGGTGTGGCTGATGGCTGCGGCAGAGAGAGCGTAGAGAAAAGCAGACTCCCTGGTACCTGGGAAGGAGACCGACAACATGTAAGGGCCTCGATGGCGCAGTGGTTAGAGCATAGTACTGCAGGCTACTTCTGCCGACTGCCAGCTGCCTGCAAATTGGCAGTTCGAATCTCACCAGGCTCAAGGTTGACTCAGCCTCCCATCCTTCCAAGGTGGGTCAAATGAAGACCCAGATTGTTGGGGCCAAGAGGCTGACTCTGTAAACCACTTAGAGAGGGCTGGAAAGCACTGTGAAGCAGTAAGTCTAAGTGCTATTCCTGTCTGTCTGTCTGTCTGTCTGTCTGTGTCCATCTATCTATCTATCTATCTATCTATCTATCTATCTATCTATCTATCTATCTATCTATCTATCTATCTATCTATCTATCTATCTAATCAAGAGCCCTGATGACGCAGGGGTTAAAATGCAGTATTGTAAGCTAACTGCCAACTGCCAGCAGTTCGATCCTTATGGGCTCAAGCCTCCCATCCTTCCGAGGTGGGTAAAACAAGGACCCAGATTGTTGGGGCCAAGAGGCTGACTCTGTAAACCACTTAGAGAGGGCTGGAAAGCACTGTGAAGTGGTATTAAGTACTATTCCTGTCTGTCTGTCTCTGTCTGTCTACCATTATCTACCTACCTATCTATCTATCTATCTATCTATCTATCTATCTATCTATCTATCTATCTATCTATCTATCTATCTACCTACCTACCTACCTACCTATCTATCTATCTATCTATCATCTATCTATCAATCATCTATCTATCTATCTATCTATCTATCTATCTATCTATCATCTATCTGTCAATCATCTATCTATCTATCATCTATCTATCTATCATCTATCTATCATCTATCAATCATTTATCTATCTATCTATCTATCTATCTATCTATCTATCTATCTATCTATCTATCTATCTATCTATCTAATCAAGAGCCCTGATGACGCGGGGGTTAAAATGCAGTATTGCAAGCTAACTGCCGACTGCCAGCAGTTCGATCCTTATGGGCTCAAGCCTCCCATCCTTCCGAGGTGGGTAAAACAAGGACCCAGATTGTTGGGGCCAAGAGGCTGACTCTGTAAACCGCTTAGAGAGGGCTGGAAAGCACTGTGAAGTGGTATTAAGTACTATTCCTGTCTGTCTGTCTGTCTGTGTCTACCTACCATTATCTATCTATCTATCTATCTATCTATCTATCTATCTATCTATCTATCTATCTATCTATCTGTTGTGACTCAGCAGATGTCTGCGGTGAGTCCTTGAGGGAATACAAGATTCATTTATGCAGCTGGGGCTTGTGAGAGGCAGGTTTGGAGATAAAAGGTCGGATACTGCCACGCCCTAGTTGCAGGAGTCAACATACGTTCCTTCGTGGGTTTCTCGGTTCGTACAACATTGCTTGTTACACTTGGATAAGTGCTTTGGTGTTTCATGTAAACCTGGTTCGTGGAGACTTTGGAAGAGGTGCACTGCTTGTAAGAGTGTTTTGTATTCTGTTATCTGCTTGAAAGAGTTTTGTTTTGCACTCTTGTCGGAGACTTGTATTTATGTTATTTTGGGGCTCGAAGCCAGTTTGAACTGAGAACTGATAAAGAAAGACTTCCTTGTAAGTTTATCTGCTTGCGTTTGTTAAGAGCCATGGTAGGGGGGACAGACCATCCATCTATCTATCTATCTATCTATCTATCTATCTATCTATCTATCTATCTATCTATCTATCTATCTCTATCTATCTATCTCTATCTATCTATCATCTATCTATCTATCTCTATCTATCTATCATCTATCTATCTATCTCTATCTATCTATCATCTATCTATCTATCTATCATCTATCTATCTATCTATCTCTATCTATCTATCTATCTATCTCTATCTATCATCTATCTATCTATCTATCTATCTATCTATCTATCTCTATCTATCTATCATCTATCTATCTATCTATCTCTATCTATCTATCTATCTCTATCTATCATCTATCTATCTATCTATCTATCTATCTATCTATCTATCTATCTATCTATCTATCTATCTATCTATCTATCTATCTATCTATCTATCTAATCAAGAGCCCTGATGGCGCAGGGGTTAAAATGCAGTATTACAAGCTAACTCTGCCGACTGCCAGCAGTTTGATCCTGACCGGCTCCAGGTTGACTCAGCCTCCCATCCTTCCGAAGTGGGTAAAACGAGGACCCAGATTGTTGGGGCGGGAGGCTGACTCCGTAAACCGCTTAGAGAGGATTGTAAAGCCCTGTGAAGCAGTGTATAAGTCTAAGTGCTATCGCTATCACACATCATCGAGGCCTGTGTGTGTGCGCGCGCGCGTGTGTGTGAGGTACTGATGCCTGCGCACATCTCCATTCGTGCAAGTGGCAGGCCTACGGGTCCTCCTCTCGCACGAATTTGCGTGCCAAGGGCGCTTGTACTTGTGGCAGCCGAGGTGGCACAGTGGTTAGGGTGCAGTACTGCAGGCCACTTCAGCTGACTGTTATCTGCAGTTCAGCGGTTCTAATCCCACCGGCTCAGGGTCGACTCAGCCTTCTATCCTTCCGAGGTGGGTGAAATGAGGACCCGGATTGTTGGGGGCGATATGCTGACTCTGTAAACCGCTTAGAGAGGGCTGAAAGCCCTATGAAGCGGTATATAAGTCTAACTGCTATTGCTATTGCTATTGTGCTCGCCCAAGTGGAACTTTGTGTGCCAGGGCAAGCGCCCTCTTGCCCTTGCCGTTTCACGTGTGAGTGCAGGCGCCCTCCACTCGCGCCAAATGGAGCTTTACGCATGCATTGCATATGCTCGCCCATCTGTCCCACAGCCCGGTTTCAAACAGGTCTGGAAAATTTTGGGAGGACTTTCTCTCCCACCCACCCCTTTTACCTCTCTCCAAATCCAGCAAGTAATTCGGAGCTCGCTCGATGGACGAGCAATTCCACCGCATGTCGGAAAAGGCTTTCCGGCACGTCTTGATGACCTCACGGGCAGCCTGGATAATCGTCTGCATCAGCTCCAGGTTGCTGCGGCACAGTTGGACTTGAGAAACGACCAGCCCTTCCAGCTGCTTGCAGTGCTGGCTCTGGTTCAAGGCCAAAGCCGAAGGAGTCTTGAACAAAGCTCTGAGAAAAAAAAGGAAAGGAGACCACCTGGTGAGCCAGCCGGCTGCAAGAACCATCTCCAGGAGGAGAACTCTGCCAGGAGACATTGGAGGGAGAGAGCAGGAACTGGAGGAGACACCCCCCCTAAAGGAGGAGAATAATTTGGCACTTTGAAGAGGGGTGCAAGATTCTGTTGATATAACCTGTTGATATATAATCGATAATTCTGTTGAACCCAGCAACCGTTCTTCATATGTTTTAGTCTCCAGTCCCCTAATCATCTTTGTTGCTCTTCTCTGCACTCTTTCTAGAGTCTCCACATCTTTTCTACATCGTGGCGACCAAAACTGAATGCAGAATTCCAAGTGCGGCCTTCCCAAGGCCTTGAATTTCATTTTGTTAGATAGTGCCCAATATCAAGATCCTTCTGCATCTTAAAATATAGAAAAGATAGACAGACAGACAAACAGACAGATAGATTGATAGATAGAGAGATCTATTAGTTAAATCTCTCTATCTCTATTTATCTCTCTCTCTAACTATATCTCTCTGTCTCTTGCAGAGAGAGAGAGAGAGAGAGATAAATAAATATAGATAAATAGAGATTGCCAGAGATTATTAACCGAGGTACCTGCAGTATATATCTATTAGTTAAATCTCTCTCTCTCTCCCTCCCTCCCTCTCTCTCTCTCTCTCATCTATCTATACACCCCCCCCTCTCTCTATCTCTCTTACAGAGAGAGAGATTTGTGTGTGTGTTTGTGTGTGTGTGTATGTATAGAGATAGATAGATAGATAGAATATATCTATATATCTATATCTATATCTATATCTATATCTATATCTATATCTATATCTATATCTATATCTATATCTATATCTATATCTATATCTATATCTATATCTATATCTATATCTATATCTATATCTATATCATCTATATCTATATCTATATCTATATCTATATCTATATCTATATCTATATCTATATCTATCTATATCTATATCTATATCTATATCTATATCTATATCTATATCTATATCTATATCTATATCTATATCTATATCTATCTATCTATATCTATATCTATATCTATATCTATATCTATATCTATATCTATATCTATATCTATATCTATATCTATATCTATATCTATATCTATATCTATATCTATATCTATATCTATATCTATATCTATCTATCTATCTATCTATCTATCTATATATATATATATATATAACAGATATATACAGTAGGTACCTTGGTTAATAATCTGTGGCAAGTTTATCCTTCTTTGCCAATTTTTTTAAAGTCAGAAGTTGGCAGGCTTTTGGTGGGGAGAGGATGGTGGGTCATCATAGCGAGATGGAAGACTGCTTGGGTTCCGGATTCCACTTCCTCAGAGAAGGAATTGGAAAAGTTTCCAGATTTGCTAAAAAGCCTTGGATCGAAACCTCCTCTAATCCAGGACTTTAACCGAGGCTATTAAAAAACCCATTTCCTTCGGCCATAAAGTCCATCCATTAAGGACCACTGTCGACCTCCAAGCTTGCCAGATGGAAGTGAGCCCACGGATGTGATCGGAAGAACATGTGTTCGTTCCACATGGTTAAGAGAGAGGCTCTACTACAAGCATGATGGGGTTGATTTGAGGGTCCTTTCCCAATTGGGAATAACCCCGAAGTTACTTCGGATGAGCCAAAATTGGAACGGTTGAGCTCTCGGTGAAATGCAACCATCGGCCGCCGTCTTCGCGTGGACAGAGAAATCTGATCATTTTTCTAACGCGCTCCCAAATGACCAGAGTTGTTCTCAGTTCTTGCCAACAGCTCCATTTTCTTTTTCCAACTATATTACAAAGATGACTTCCCTTCTCTGGGGAGAACAAATGGCTGATTGGCAGGCCTCGAAGATCACTCTCCTCTGACTCGGAAAAGATTATTTTTCCACCCTGATCCGCTTCTAGCAAGATGAAATTCCTATCTAGCTATCCTGATCCCTATCTAACAAAATGAAATTTAATGATGTAAAAATATGTTGTCGCTCTCTGTCTCTCTCTCTCTCAGAAGTCTCTCTCTCTCTCAGAAGTCTCTCTCTCTCTCCATCCATCCATCTTGTCTATCTCTATCTATCTATCTATCTATCTATCTATCTATCTATCTATCTATCTATCTATCACCTATCTATATCTATCTATTCAATCAATCTGTCTCTATTTATCTGTCTATCTCTATCCATCCATCTATCCATCCATCTCAAGAAGCTTGGGAAATTTTGAAAAATAAGATTACAAAAGCCCAGTCTAGCACAATACCAATGAAGAAGAAAAATAGCATCTCCCAAAAGAAACCAGCATGGCTGCGTAAAGAACTCTCTGACAAATTGAAAGACAAAAAAGTTAAGTATAAAAAGTGGAAAGAGGGGGACATAACTAAGGCAGAATATCAGCAAATAGCCCGAGCCTGTAAAGATGAAGTAAGGAAAGCTAAGGCTCGCAATGAAGAAAGGCTTGCCACAAAAGTAAAAAATAACAAAAAAGCTTCTTCCAACATGTTAAAAACAAGAAAAAAGTTAAGGAAACAATTGGTCCATTGCTGGGAGAAAGTGGCAAGAAGGTGACAAGCAACAGGGAGAAAGCTGAACTATTTAACTCATGTTTTGCATCTGTCTTTACACAAAGGGATAAAACAGTCCAACCTATCAAAAACAGCACCACAAAAGTCAGATTAGGAACACAAGTTGAAATAGGGAAGAAAATGGTAAGTGAGCACCTGTCTACCCTAGATGAGTTCAAATCACCAGGACCGGATGGATTACACCTCAGGGTTCTGAAGGAACTGGCAGACGAGATCTCAGAACCACTGAACTATATCTTTCAGAGATCCTGGAGCACCAGGGAACTACCAGAGGACTGGAAAAGAGCTGATGTGGTTTCCATCTTCAAAAAAGGGGAAAAAACAGATCCAGGAAACTACAGACCTATCAGTCTGGCCTCAATACCAGGAAAGATTCTGGAAAAGATAATCAAGGAAAGATTCTGGAAAAGATAATCAAGCAACGAATTAGCAAACACCTAGAAGTAAACAAAGTAATAGCCAAAAGCCAACATGGGTTTGTCAAAAACAGATCATGCCAGACTAATCTTATTGCATTCTTTGATAATGTGACAAAATTAATGGACCAGAGGAATGCCATCGATATAGTTTACTTGGACTTCAGAGCGAAGGTGACGCAGTGGTTAAATGCAGCACTGCAGGCTACTGCTAGATCAGCAGGTCAGCGGTTCAAATCTCACCGGCTCAGGGTTGACTCAGCCTTCCATCCTTCCGAGGTGGGTAAAATGAGGACCCAGATTGTTGGAGGCAATATGCTGACTCTCTGTAAACCGCTTAGAGAGGCCTGAAAGGCCTATGAAGCGGTATATAAGTCTACTGCTATATTCAGTAAGGCATTTGATAAGGTAGACCATAACCTACTACTAGATAAAGGAGAAGAATGTGGGTTGGACAGCATCACCACCAGATGGATTCGTAACTGGCTGACCAACCGCACTCAACGTGTAGTTCTCAATGGAGCTGCATCTTCATGGAGGGAAGTATGCAGTGGAGGACCCCAAGGCTCTGCTTTAGGCCCAGGACTCTTCAACATCTTCATCAATGATTTGGATGAGGGAATAAATGGGGAACTCATCAAATTTGCAGATGACACCAAGCTGGCAGGAATAGCCAACACTCCAGAAGACTTAAGGCTTAAGATACAGAAGGATCTTGACAAACTTGAACATTGGGCACTATCTAACAAAATGAAATTCAATGGTGAAAAGAGGAAGGTTTTACATTTAGGAAAGAAAAACAAAACGCACAGGTACAGTATAGGTGGTACCTTGCTCAATAGTAGGAACTGTGAGAGGGATCTTGGAGTCCTAGTGGACAACCATTTAAATAGGAGCCAGCCGTGTGCAGCAGCTGCCAAAAAAGCCAACACAGTTCTAGGCTGCATCAACATAGGGAGAGAATCAAGATCACTTGAAGGGTTAATATCACTTTATAAGGCCTTGGTAAGGCCACACTTGGGATACGGCATCCAGTTTTGGTCGCCATGATGTAGAAAAGATGTGGAGACTCTAGAAAGTGTGCAGAGAAGAGCAACAAAGAGGATTAGGGGACTGGAGACTAAAACATGTGAGGAACGGTTGCAGGAACTGGGTATGTCTAGTTTAATGAAAAGAAGGACTAGGGGAGACATGATAGCAGTCTTCCAATATCTCAGGTGTTGCCACAAAGAGGAGGGAGTCAAACTATTCTCCAAGGCACCTGAGGGCAGGAGAAAAAGCAATGGGTGGAAACTAATGAAGGAGAGAAGCAACTTAAAACTGAGGAGAAATTTCCTGACAGTTGGAACAATTAATCAGTGGAACAGAAGTTGCCTCCAGAAGTTGTGAATGCCCAAACACTGGAAGTCTTTAAGAAGACGTTGGATAGCCATTTGTCTGGAATGTATAGGGTTTCCTGCCTAGGCAGGGGGTTGGACTAGAAGACCTCCAAGGTCCCTTCCAACTCTGCTATTGTATTGATTTGTATCTATCTATCTATCTATCTATCTATCTATCTATCTATCTATCTATCATCTATCTATCTATCTATCTATCTAACATTTATCTATATCTATTTATCTATTCAATCAATTTACCTACCTACCTACCTATATCTATTTATCTATTTGATCAATCTGTCTGTCTGTCTGTCTGTCTGTCTCTGTCTCTCTCTGTCTATCTATCTATCTATCTATCTATCTATCTATCTATCTATCTATCTATCTATATCATCCCTCCATCTATCTATCTATCTATCTATCTCTGTCTATATCATCCCTCCATCCATCTAGCTAGCTAGCTAGCGAGCTATCTATCTATCTAGCTATCTCATTTATCTATATCTCTTGAATGTCTACCTCATTTATCTATTAGTTAGCAGTTAGACTTATATACCGCTTCATAGGGCTTTCAGCCCTCTCTAAGCGGTTTACAGAGTCAGCATATTGCCCCCACAGTCTGGGTCCTCATTTTACCCACCTCGGAAGGATGGAAGGCTGAGTCAACCCTGAGCCGGTGAGATTTGAACCGCCGAACTGCAGATAACAGTCAGCTGAAGTGGCTGCAGTACAGCACTTTAACCACTGTGCCACCTTGGCTCTATTATCTTTTCAAGAGGTGCCCCAAAGCTTTTGTAAAAGTTGCTAAAGAATAGCCAGGAATTTGGGACAAGGGAGGCACCAAGCCTTTGAATCAAGACATTCCGAGGAGGGAAACTAACTGGTGGTTGGGAAGAGGAACATCTTGCCGTGTGAAAACAAACCAAGCATTTCACTCCCTTCTTGGGTTTCCCTGTTTTTCATTGAATCAGACGTGCTTTGAAGAGCTGGCGGGCGATGGATAAATGCAGCCTCCGATCGTCTTTCGTTGCCGAGTCTTGTTTCCAAACTTTTAAATAAGAAACATCATTTCTATCAACGGTTCTTCTCTCTCATCTAGAGATTGGGGACTGACCTCATTATTCCCATCATGTCGGTTGGCAATGATGGGAATTGTAACCCCCTGGGTCTTGAGGGCACCAGGAGAAAGAGAGGCACACATTGTGACCATTTTCCACACTTACAACCGTTGAAGCATCCCCATGGTCACAAGATCAAAATTCAAATGCTGGGCAATTGACTCCTCTCTCTACCTCATTCCAAGGGTCTTCATCTCAAATTGTGTAGCTAAAAGTCTGTAGAGATTCTCTGCCATCCAGGTCACGGTTGTCCCCAAAGGTGCTTTTTTTCAGGAGGCAACGACTTTCTGTTTTATTTTTCTTTTGAAAAACAAAAGTTCAGAGCTGAAGAAGCTTGGGGGATGAGAAGCAAAATGTCTTCAAAAGAAAATCTCCGTTTCAAAGCCGAAGAGCCAGCGCTATCCGAAGACGTCTCCGTGGTCATGTGGCCTGCATGATTAAATGCCGAAGGCGCACGGAACGCTGTTCCCTTCCCACCAAAGGTGGTTCCTGTTTTTCTACTTGCATTTTTAACGCGCTTTCGAACTGCTAGGTTGGCAAAAGCTGGGACAAGTCACGGGAGCTCACTCTGTTACGCGGCGCTGGGGATTCGAACCGTCGAACTGCCAACCTTTCTGATCAACAAGCTCAGCATCTTAGCCCCTGAGCCACCTATGAGAGAGAGAGTCTCCCCTGGCTTTGTGCCCAAGGAAGGATGCAAACTCACCATTTCCAGACCTGGAGTCTATAACTACAGGTAGTCTTCAACTTGGGACCACAAATGAGCCCTAAACTTTGGTTGCTAAGCGAGACATTGGTGAAGTGAGTTTTGTTGCCACATTGCACCATGTTTCTTATTCGGTGAATCGCTGCAGTTGTTAAGTGAGTCACACTGCTGACCTTTCTGATCCACAAGCTCAGTGTCTTAGTCCCTGAGCCATCACGTCCCTTATCTCTACAAATCTCTATAGACATCTAAAAGACTATATTTTCCCTGCATTAATATTCCTCAATTTCAGAATTGAAGAATGAAGGTTTAAGCAGCAAAAAGTATGAAAGAGCACCAATGAATTTCACAGTGAATTTTTTTTTATTTATGCTGCATAGTAGTTTATTGTCTGCCCACATTCTTCAGAGTTTGGGAATCTGCTTCATGCCTAATTTTTATTCCATCTATCCCACTATTGGTGTTGCAGCAAAAACTCCTGCAGTTTCCCCCCCCCCCTGCCAAGTTTGGTTCAGCCTGATGAAAAAAGAATTTCCTTTTGGCTTTGCCTTCCAAGGAGACGAGAATTTGTGTGAAAGTCTCTTGGCTTGGAGAGATGTGTTTGTTCCCATATTTCTTGGGTGATGAGGCATAAGAGCCGCTCAGAGTCCCCTTGAACTGTGAGAGAAGGGAGGGGGGAGGAGAAGGAAAAGGGGGGAGGAGATGGTGAGGAAGTAAAAGGAGCAGGAGAAGAAGAGGAGGAGGGGGGAGGAGAAGAGGAGGGGGAGAAGGGGAGGGGGAGAGGAGGAGGAGAAGGGGAAGAGGAGGAGGAGGAGAAGAGGAGGGGGAGAGGAGGAGAAGGGGAAGAAGAGGAGGAGGAGGGGAGGAGAAGGAAGAGGAGGAGGAGAAGAGGAGGGGGAGAGGAGGAGAAGCGGAAGAAGAGGAGAGGAGGAGGAGGAGAAGAGGAGGAGAAGAAGGGGAGGGGGAGAGGAGGGGGAGAGGAGGAGGAGGAGGAGAAGAGGAGGGGGAGAGGAGAAGGGGAAGAACAGAAGGAGAGGAGGAGGAGAAGAGGAGGGGGGAAAGGGGAGGGGGAGAGGAGAAGAAGGGGAAGAAGAGGGGGAGGAGAAGGGAGGGAGGGGAGGGAGAAGGAAGAGGAGGAGGAGAAGAGGGGGAGGAGAGGGAAGAAGAGGAGGGAGAGGAGGAGGGAGAAGAAGAGGAGGGAGAGAGGGGAGAGGAGGAGAAGGCAAAGAAGAGGAGGAGGAGAAGAGGAGGAAGGGAGGAGGAGAAGAAGGGGAGGGGAGAGAGAGGGTAGAGGAGGAGGAGGAGAGGATGAGGAGAAGGAGGGGAGGCAGTGAAGGTGGAGGAAGAGGAGTAGAGAGGAAGAGGAAGAAAAGGGGAGAAGGAGGGGAGGGGGAAGAGGTGGTGAAGGAGGGGGAGGAGGAGGAGGAGGAGGAGGAGAGAAGAAGAAGAAGAAGAAGAAGAAGAAGAAGGAAGAAAGAGAAAGAAGAAGAAGAAGAAGAAGAAGAAGAAAAGAAGACCTAATCATAAAATCCAGGAGTGTTTTGTCCTTTCCTTTCCTTTCTTCCTTCCTTCCCTTCCCCTTCCTCCTTTTCTTTCCCTCCCCTTTCTTTTTGAATTATGCATAGTCCCATCTGGGTTGCCATTAAAACAAGGAAGGGTTAAAAGAAGTTATTACTGTTCTTCAGTGTTTCCGCCGGTAATATAAACAAGTGTCAAATTAAATTTCAACAATAGCGACAGGGTTTTCAAATAACATTAGGGAGACTGTCAAGAAAACCTATCGCTCACGGCAAAGGACGGATTTAGTAAGAGCTTAATTGCCTTGGGCAAAGTAGAATAAATTCACTTCGGATCAGAAAGAGGCCAGGGCGGAGAAAGCTTTGGAAATGGTTTTCCTTCCCATCTGGGGAAGTAAGACGAGGGATGTGCAGTAGGAGATGGACCACATGGAGAACTTCGTGAAGAAATCCGACTTCAGAAGTACCGAGTGGTGTAGACCTCTCAGAACGATTGGTTCCAAACCACCCGAAGAGACTTAAGATCACAATGGTGCCCACAATTTCTGTTGCCACGCAGATAAGATGCGTGGTGCCTCTGTTTATGACAGTGTTTCTCAACCTTGGCGACTTTAAGTCCTGTGGACTTCAACTCCCCAGAATCCCCCAGCCAGCTCTCGCCCTCCATGGTAGTGGATCTGATTACTTGAGAGACCGCCTCCTGCCAATTACCTCCTTACGACCTATTAGATCACACAGATTAGGCCTCCTCCGAGTTCCATCTGCCAGTCAGTGTCGACTGGCAACTACGCGGAGGAGAGCCTTCTTGGTAGTAGCTCCGACCCTTTGGAACGATCTCCCCGTGGAGATTCATACCCTCACCACCGTCCAGACCTTCCGCACAGCCCTTAAGACCTGGCTATCCCGTCAGGCCTGGGGATAAAGATTGTAATCCGTCCCCACCCGAATGATGTATGAATGTTGTGTTCTACTTTTACTTATGTATTGTTTTATGTCTTACTGTCTTGTATTCCCCTCCCCATAAATTGTAAGCCGCCCTGAGTCCCCTCAGGGAAAAGGGCGGCCTATAAATAATAAACCATACCATACCATTCCTCCCTGGCTTCAGCTGATAAGGAGGAGAACCTGTGGCTTAATGGCTAAGACATCTGCCTAAGATGTAATACAGCACAGGTTCGAATCCCAGCAAGGGTATGGCTAGCTGATGAGAGCTAAATAGCTTGAAATAGATCTATACTAGTCTCCCTTTATTTATTTATCAGCACAAATATAACACAAATATAACAAAGGCAACAGTAAAAATATTGGGTTTCTGTCATGATGGACTCTTGTGACGAGCCGATTGACAGATAATGGGAAGCAGTTAGCTTCCTCCCATAATTGGGGCATACCAGGGTTGTGACACTAAATGTGTGTGTGTGTGTGTGTGTGTGTGTGTGTGTGTGTATTAGATAGATAGATAGATAGATAGATAGATAGATAGATAGATAGATAGATAGATAGATAGATGATAGATAGATAGATAGATAAAGATAGATAGATAGATAGATAGATAGATAGATAGATAGATAGATAATAGATAGATAGATATAGATGATAGATAGATAGATAGATAGATAGATAGATAAAGATAGATAGATAGATAGATAGATAGATAGATAATAGATAGATAGATAGATAATGATGATGATGATAGGTAGGTAGGTAGATAGATGATAGATAGATAGATAGATAGATAGATAGATAGATAGATAGATAATGATGATGATGATAGGTAGGTAGGTAGGTAGATGATAGATAGATAGATGATAGATAGATAGATAGATAGATAGATAGATAGATAGATAGATAATAGATAGATAGATAATGATGATGATGATAGGTAGGTAGGTAGATAGATGATAGATAGATAGATAGATAGATAGATAGATAGATAGATAGATGATAGATAGATAGATAATGATGATGATGATAGGTAGGTAGGTAGATAGATGATAGATAGATAGATGATGATGATGATAGATAGATAGATAGATAGATGATAGATGATAGATGATAGATAGATAGATAGATAGATAGATAGATAGATAGATAGATTGATTGATTTCCCCTTGCAGGAAAGTAAGAGGGCAGAATACTTGGCCTTTGATAAACACGGTTTGTTCTCCGGAGCAGAACAAAGAGAACCAAGTTGGATGCCTTTAGAGCCCGGGGGTGTCCCCACTTGGGAACTTTAAGACTTGGGGGACTTCAACTCCCAGAATCCCCAGCCAGCCAAGACCACCCCTGCTTTAGAGGAACCAACCGAGGAGACAGTTTGTCTTTGAAGAAAAAGCCAACTCCGCAGGATTTGCAAACTCATGACTCCGAAGAGAGCAGCGTGACCTAGAAACTTTGGGTTAAACAAATCCGATGTAAAAGATAAAAGTGCTGTGGATTGGCTGGCGCTGAGCCAACAGCCGGGCGTTGCTTGATGGACTTCAAACGGAGTTCAGCCCAGTGGAGGACGATGGGCTTTGCTTAGCAGGGAGAAAAATAGCACATCCGTGAAAAATTATCAGGTTTTGTGTGATTCGAGGATCTCCAACTACTCATACTCTTTCTCCTGTAGGTTGTCTGTTCCTTCTCCAGATCTTCTGAAGGATACAGAATATAATGGAGTTGGGAGGAAAAGAATAGAAGAACAGAGTTGGGAGGGGCCTTGGAGGTCTTCTAGTCCAACAGAAATGAACATTTGGAGGATTTAAGGCCAGGTGCTAATTCCAGCCCCTTCTCTGCGTGGGGTGCTTGTTGTTGCAAAGGGCGCCTCCTATTGGTCTGTTTGAACATTCCTTCTCAATTCCTTTGTTGGGGTTCTCTCCTCCAGGCCTAGAGAAATCCTAAAAACTATTGAGGGTGGGAGCCCGAGCCTAAATCGAATTAAATTCAGTGGAGTTTAAGTGCAGCAAGGACAGAGGTGAAAAATTTAGGTGTGCATTTGTGCAATTTTCCATGCATTTCTTTATTTATTCAATGCATTGTGATGTATTCAATGTTATATGGGAGAGATGTATTTTTCTTTTGATCTTTCTCTCTCTCTCTCCCTTCCTTCTTTCTTTCTGTCTGTCTGTCTTTTTCTTTCTTTCTTTCTTTCTTTCTCTCTTTCTTTCTTTATTTTTCTTTCTTTTTTCTTCTTTTCTTCCTTCCTTCCTTCCCTCCTTTCTTTTCTTTTCTTTCTTTTCTGTCTATCTTTCTTTCTCTCTCCCCCTTCCTTCCTTCTTTCTCTCTTCCTTCCTTCCTTTTTCTTTTTCTTTTCTCTCTCTTTCTGTCAAAAATAGATTCAGTTTTGTGCCCCGAATTTGAGTGTTTTCCCAACGATATAATGCTTCCTGACACAACTTTACCCAAACCTTTCTCCCCCCACTCTCTCTCCTAGTTCCTTCCTTCCCTCCTTTCTTTTCTTTCTTTCTGTCTATCTTTCTTTCTCTCTTTCCCTTCCTTCCTTCTTTCTCCCTTCCTTCCTTTTTCTTTTTTTTCTCTCTCTCTCTCTTTCTGTCAAAAATAGATTCAGTTTTGTGCCCCGAATTTGAGTGTTTTCCCAACGATATAATGCTTCCTGACACAACTTTACCCCAACCTTTCTCCCCCCACTCTCTCTCCTAGTTCTCTGCATGGATTTTTTTTCCCAAAAACTGGAAGTAAGTGACATTTTTCAGCAAAAATGTAAATCTCAGTGAAATGACTACAGGATTCTGCTAGTCATCATAAATTGCGTCCAAAATGCAATCAGGCCACCAGGGGCATTGAGCTATGGCCCTTCCAACTTTGGTACTGGAGTCCCGTTGTAATTTCGAAGCGTCCCAAACTCCAGGACTAGCTGTAATGAGAAAACGTTTGCTTATGGCAACGCAAACCAGCACAGGATTTAGATCAAACAGTAAAAGGAAAGTCTGCTAACCTACGCAAAATATTTCCTGAACAATTTTGCAGCTAACCTCCCCCAAAAGAGAAAGATTTTTCATAATATGATAAATTACCCCAAAGCACGCAGGGGAGAAATCTGATACACCTGTAATCACACACAGGGGTGGATGAACAAATCTGACAAATCTAATTTTGCTCACGGTTTTTTTTCTCCTTAGCCTTAAATTTACCTCTTTGAATTCTTTCTTTCTTTCTTTCTTTCTTTTCTTTCTTTCTTTCTTTCTTCACTTTTTCTTTACATTTTCTGTTCCTTTTGTTCCTTCTCTCTCTCTTCTTTCATTCCTTCCTCCCTCCCTCTTTTTCTTTCTTTCTCTTCCTTCCTTCCTTCTTTTTTCTTTCTTTCTTTTTCCTTCTTTTCTTCCTTCCTTTCTTTTCTTCCTTCCTTCCTGTCTTTCTTTCTCTCTTCCTTACTTCCTTCTGTCCTTCCTTCTTCTTTCTCTCTCACTCTCTCTCTCTCTCTGTCAAAAATAGATTCAGTTTTGTGCCCCGAATTTGACTGTTTTCTCAAAGATAATGCTTCCTGACATAACTTTACCCAAACATGCATTTTATTCAGTTTTTTTTTTGTCTCCCATTCACGTTGGTTTTGCATTACAAAATCAAGAAAAGACTGTAACCAGATACAGCTAGTCCTTGACTTATGACCAGAATTGAGCCTAAAATGTCCATTGCTAAGCAAGGCAGTTCTTAAGTGAGCTCTGCCCATTTTATGACCTTACTTGTTACTGTTGTTAAGTGAATCACTGCTGTTGTTAAGTGAGTCACACAGTTGTGAAGTAGTGAATCTGGATTCCCCGTGGACTTTGCTTGTCAGGAGGTTGCAAAAGGGGATCACACGACCCCGGGAAACTGCAACCGTCATAAATGTGAGTCAGTTGCCAAGGGTCTGAATTTTTATCACATCACCCTGGGGATGCTGCAATGGTCATAAGTGTAAAATGGTCACAAGTGTGAAGATGGTCCTAAGTCACTTTTTTCAGTTGGGTTGTAACTTCAAATGGTCACTAAATGGATGGTTATAAGTCGAGGACTAATTTTGTTTTGTCTTCTGCTATAAAGCAATTCCTGCCCATCTGAATAGATGGAATGGAATGGAATAGAATAGAAATGAATGGAATAGAATAGAAATGAATGGAATAGAATAGAAATGAATGGAATAGAAGAGAAGAGAAGAGTTGGAAGGGACCTTGGAGGTCTTCTAGTCCAACCCCCTGCCTGGACAGGAAACCCTATACTGATTCAGACAAATGGTTATCTTCTTTAAAACGTCCAGCATTGGAGCATTCATAACTTCTGGAGGCAAATTCCTCCAAGTCCTCATGTCAGGAAATTTCTCTTTAGTTCTAAGTTGCTTCTCTCCTTGTTTAGTTTCCACCCATTGCTTCTTGTTCTACCCTCGGGTGATTTGGAGAATAGCTTGACTCCCTCTTACAATACAATACAATAGCAGAGTTGGAAGGGACCTTGGAGGCCTTCTAGTCCAACCCCCTGCCTAGGCAGGAAACCCTATACTGTTTCAGACAAATGGCTATCCAACATCTTCTTAGAGACTTCCAGTGTTGGTGGTGCATTCACAACTTCTGGAGGCAATTTAATTATGCTAACTGTCAGGAAATTTCTCCTCAGTTCTAAGTTGCTTCTCTCCTTGATTAGTTTCCACCCATTGCTTCTTGTTCTGCCCTCAGGTGCCTTGGAGAATAGCTTGACTCCCTCTTCTTTGGAGCAACCCCTGAAATATTGGAAGACTGCTATCATGTCTCCCCTAGTCCTTCTTTCTATTAAACTAGACATACCCAGTTCCTACAACCATTCTCCATATGTTTTAGCCTCCAGTCCCCTAATCATCTTTGTTGCTCTTCTCTGCACTCTTTCTAGAGTCTCCACATCTTTTCTACATTGTGGTGACCAAAGCTGAATGCAGTATTCCAAGGGTTGCCTTACCAAGGCCTTATAAAGTGGTATTAACCCTTCACGGGATCTTGATTCTCTCCCTCTGTTGATGCAGCCTAGAACTGTGTTGGCTTTTTTGGCAGCTGCTGCACACGGCTGGCTCCTATTTCAATGGTTCTCCACTAGGATTCCAAGATCCCTCTCACAGTTACTACTATTGAGTGAGGTGCCACCTATACTGTACCTGTGCATTTCGTTTTCCTTGCCTAAATGTAGAACCTTCCTCTTTTCACCATTGAATTTCATTTTATTAGCTATTGCCCAATGCTCAAGTTTGTCAAGATCCTTCTGTATCTTAAGCCTATGCTTGGCTTTGTTGATACGGCTGTTATTCGAAAGAGGAGATGGAGAAAAAAAAGGAGACTTACAGCCATTTGATTCCATTGCACGTCCCATTTTGCAAGACGAAAGCCAGGAAAAAGGGGATTAAAAATTGCCGCTTCATCATCGTCCTTGGAGTCTGTCAATTTCTCACAGGGGGGAAAATAAATGAGTTGCCTCTCTTTGTCTGCAGGCCAGGAGATTCCCGTTGTTTTTTCCTGAGGTGGGGGAACGTTTTCCTCCAGGAATCCACCTAAAATGGAAGAGGAGAAAGAGAAGAGAAAGTCGGTCAGCTCACTGTGAACTCTTTGCGCTCAAAAAGGGGTGAAGGAGAGCATCAAATACTTCGATCCAGCTGGTTGCATGTTTTCCACTGAAATTGCATATAATGAAAACTCATTCATGCTTCTTCCTTCTCCTTCCTTCCTTCCTTCCCTCCTTCCTTCCTTCCATCCATCCATCACCCTCCCTTCCTTTCTCCATTTCTTTCTTTCTTCGTTTCCTTTCTTTTTCATTCTTTTTCTCTCTTTCCTTCTTTCTTTCTCCTCCTTACCTTTCTTTCTGTTTCTCTTTCTTTTCTCTTTGTTTTTTCCTTTCCTTCTCCCTCCCTCTCTTCCTTCCTTCCATCTACTTTTTCTAACTTCTTTCTTTCTCTCTCTCTCCCTCTCTTTCTTTCTCTGTTTCCCTCCCTTCCTCCCTTCCATTCCTTCTTTCTCTTTCTCTCTCTTTCCTTCCTTCCTTTAATCTTTTCCTTCTTCTCTTTCTCTCTCTTTTTCCCTTTCTCTTTCCCTCCATTCCTCTCTTCCCTTCCTCCCCTTCTTTCTTTCTTTCTCTTTCCTTCCTTTTCTTTCTCTTTCCTTCCTTCCTTTAATCTTTCTTTCCTTCTCTCTCTCTCTCTCTCGTTCCTCCCTTCCTTCCGTTAATCTTTCTGACTTCCTTCCTTCCATCTACTTTTTCTAATTTCTTTCTTTCTTTCTTCCTTCTCTGTGGGAGCGCCTTCCCTCTGGAATGAGCTGCCCCCGGAGCTTTGTATAATCCCCGACCTCCGGTCCTTCCGATGCGCCCTAAAAAGTCGGCTTTTCCAGCAAGCCAGCCTGGCCTGAACAAAACAAATCAAAAGTATTGATTACTGTTAATTTCAATTCGAATTTTTTTTTAAAAAAAATGTCATTGTCAAATTTAATTGGGTTTGGGATATTTTATTTAATTTTTTTTAAACTTTTGTATTATGTGTTTCTTTTAATGTTGTACGCCGCCCTGAGTCCTTGGGAGAAGGGCGGCATATAAATCTAATAAACCTAAACCTTCCTCCTTCCTTCTTTCTC
Organism: Thamnophis sirtalis; assembly: GCF_051295495.1. NCBI lineage: Eukaryota > Metazoa > Chordata > Lepidosauria > Squamata > Natricidae > Thamnophis > Thamnophis sirtalis. The sequence goes on along the minus strand of NW_028261388.1, from coordinate 3,814,564 downwards.
TCTCTCTCTCTCTCTCTCTCTCTTTCTTTCGCTTTCCCTCCCTTCCCTCCTTTCCTCCTGGCAAAAAAACCACCAAGCTCAGAGAGCACCAAGGACCCCATACTCCTCCTCCTCCTCTCTGCAAACCCCATTCCCTTCTAGCACTGAATACGTTACCTAGTTGGGTCATGAAATGTCTGCAAGAAAACAACCAAGTTCAGAGAGCACCAAGAATCCCACAGTCTTCCTCCTCCTCTTCCATAAACCCCATTCTCTTCTAGCACTGATGATGTTACCTAGTTGGTTTATGAAACGTCTCCAAGAAAACAACCAGGCTCAGAGAACACCAAGGAAGCCAAGGCTCAACCCTGAGGTACAAATATTCTCTTATCTTGGTCTTGCACCAAGGTGGCGCAGTGGTTAAATGCAGCACTGCAGGCTACTGCTAGATCAGCAGGTCAGCGGTTCAAATCTCACCGGCTCAGGGTTGACTCAGCCTTCCATCCTTCCGAGGTGGGTAAAATGAGGACCCAGATTGTTGGGGGCAATATGCTGACTCTCTGTAAACCGCTTAGAGAGGCCTGAAAGGCCTATGAAGCGGTATATAAGTCTACTGCTATTGCTATAAATTACAGTTGTCCAAAAAGTCCAGCTTTTAAAACTGTCACTCCTGGTGCGGGGGGGGGGGAGAAATAGGACAATGGAGCTCTGGCTTTACAACCTCCCTCCTGCCCCCATGTCCCCTTTCTTCAGAAAGCCAATCTAAGCAGGCAGAGATAAGTTCTGCCCTAGCAAAGCTTTTATCCATTTTTCATCCTGTCTCCCGTCTGTTCCAGCAGCTGATGTATCTCAATGACTTTTATCTCGGCCTTAAATAAGTCCACTTCAAAACTTCATGCCTTAATCCTGCAGTCTTCGTGGCCTGGACCGAAGAGATGGGCCGTTTCAGAAATCACTTGTTATCTCTCTCTGCTAATTTGGGCTTCTGAACTGCAGGGGCTACTGTTGGAGGAGGGGGAGGAGAAGAGGAGGAGGAAAAGCAGAAGAGGAGGGGGAGGGGGGAGGAGGAAAGGAAGGGGAGGGAAAGGAAAAGGAGAAAAAAGAAGAGATGGGGAGGAGGAGGGGAAAGGAGAAGAGGAGGAGAAGCAGAGGAGGAGGGGGAGGGGGAGAAGAAGAAGAAGGGGGAAAGGAAAGGAAGAGGAGAAAAAGGAGGGGAGGAGGAGGAGAGGAGGAGGAGAAGAGGAGGAGGAGAAGAAGAAGAAGAGGAGGAGGGGGAGAAGAAGAAGAGGAGGGGGACCAGAAGAAGAGGGGAGGGCTGAGAGAAGAGAAGGGGAGGGGGAGGAGAAGAAGGGAAGGAGGAAAGGAAAAGGAGAAAAAGAAGGGGAGGAGGAGGAGAAGATAAGGAGAGGAGGAGGAGAAGAGGAGGAGGAGGAAGAGAAGAGGAGGAGGGGGAGAAGAAGAAGAGGGAGGGGAGGAGGAGCAGAAGAAGAAGAGGAGGGGGTAAGAGAAGAGGAGGAGGAGAGGTGGAAGAGGAGAAGGAAAAGAAGAAGATGGAGCTTGAGAGAATGAAAGAGGAGGGAGAAGAAGAGATCAAGGAAGAGAAAAAAGGAAGGAAGAAGTGGCAGAGAAAGTGAAAAGGTGGGGGAGGGGCTCAGCAGAAGAAAAGCGCTATTTTCTATTAAAAACATCCATTTGTTTTAAAGTGTTCCTGTCTATTTTTAAGGTCTGGACTTTACTATGGGTGTTTAACCCACCAGAAGCAATATTTTCTAACTACTATAACCCATTAGCCAACGTGCTCTCTGTACCACGTACACATGGTGGTTGAGATTTATGGATGTAGAAGTCCAATCCTTGGAAGCTACCAGAAGAAAGATTAAACTCCAATTCTTGGAAGCAATGTAGGAATCAAGACTCTAGTTACTTATAACATAATAGAGGCCAGATGAAAAGAAATCTAATAAATAAGTAATCATCCCGCAACAAGGACTCTTGTTTTCCAAACTGCAAACCTCCACCGGACCACTAGAGGGCAATCTTCAGTAGAAAAAAAATCCTTGCTCTGTGCTGCCATCTATGGGTCCCATTCAGTTTCACAGTCCGGATATCACATATATAATCCAACCTTACTCTCATTTCAATCCACAATCTCAGCTGATACCACATCCTGAATTTAACCTCATATAACCAGACAGACAAGGACCGCATTCACACATCCTGCTCACCCAGAGGGCGTTGCTTATCGATCTTAATGAAACCTTGCCGTTTTCCGTGCTGTGTATGAGGTACCTTAAATGATGGTTTAGCCTTGTGTGTGTGAACCCGGTGGGTAATTTCTCTCCTTCAGAGGTTTCCAAAAAGTAAGTTATTAATAGAAACCCTTATTGTGATTTGAAGCTTCCCTGTTACATTATCATGTAATTTTTGTTTTTTTTAATATATTTTTTATTTTTTAAAAATGCCAATAATACAAACATGGACATATACAGTACCATCTAAATACAAAAAAACCCCTAATATTACAGGGCAACCTCACCTCCCGAGACCCTGTTTTTTCCCCTTTATATTTCTTCATTTATAACAACTAAAAGATATACAATATATTCCAATTGTGCCCTTATCCCCTCCAAAACAACATATATTCTTGAGAAGGTTTATAGCAATAGCAATAGCAGTTAGACTTATATACCGCTTCATAGGGCTTTCAGCCCTCTCTAAGTGGTTTACAGAGTCAGCATATTAGCCCCCACAGTCTGGGTCCTCATTTCCCCCACCTCGGAAGGATGGAAGGCTGAGTCAACCCCTGAGCCGGTGAGATTAGAACCCTGAACTGCAGATAACAGTCAGCTGAAGTGGCCTGCAGTACTGCACTCTAACCACTGTGCCACCTCGGCTCAAAGGGTTTATTCCCTTTGCCTTCCACAAACACTGATTTTATTTTTAAAAAAACCCATATTTCATTATAATTATTTACTTTAATCATCCCTTTTTTAAATTTAAATTTCCATTGTTCATTTATCATTTGTTGCCATTCTCCAAATTTCATTATACCACTCATTTCTTTGAATATCCCAGTTTCGTCCCCAATATTTAGCCATCCCTAATTTAACTGCCATGATCAAATTTACAATCAATTCCTTCTTTTTTTTGTTTCATTTATATCCCGTTTTCCCACCAGCAACAGTTAATGCAATTCTCGGTGACATCTCTAGATTTACAGTCAAGAGTGCTCTAATTTCTCTAAACACTGTGTCCCCCTATTTTTTGTGCACTATCACAATCCCGCCACATATGTGTGTATGTTCCAACCTCTTTCTTGCACCTCCAACAAATATTTGTGTATTCCCCATCTCTTTGATTTAATTTACGTGGTGTTAGGTATCACCTCCATATCACATTATATCCATTCTCCTTAACTCTTAACTGGCCTGTTCTCATATACTCTTCTATTCCAAATATTTTTCCAATCGATATCATTTATTTCTCCTAAATCTGATTCCCAAATTAACTTTAAAGCTTTTGCCTGCTCTTCTAATTCAGTTAATATTCTATATATTTTCCTAACTCTAGCCCTAACCTTATTGTGACTTCCCTATATATTAGATTTTTACAACCCCTGGTAAGCCCCAATTATGGGAGGAAGCTAACTGCTTCCATCATCTGTCAATCGGCTCGTCACAAGAGTCCATCACGACAGAAACCCAATATTTTTACTGTTGCCTTTGTTATATTTGTGTTTTTTTTATTTGTGCTGATAAATAAATAAAGGGAGACTAGTATAGATCTATTTCAAGCTATTTAGCTCTCATCAGCTAGCCATACCCTTAGTTCAAATCCCAGTAAGGGTATGGCTAGCTGATGAGAGCTAAATAGCTTGAAATAGATCTATACTAGTCTCCCTTTATTTATTTATCAGCACAAATAAACACACACACACACACACACACGTGTGTGTGTATATGAGAGCTAAATATCTTGAAATAGATCTATACTAGTCTCCCTTTATTTATTTATCAGCACAAATATAACATATATATATATATATATATATATATATATATATATATATATATATATATATATATATATATATATATATATATATATATATATATATATATATATATATATATATATATATATATATATATTTGCAAGGTGTATTTTGCATGCATTCAAGGCGAAAGGAGGCAGGCTGGAGCCTGGGGGCCTGGAGGGGATGTGTGGACAGAAGATTAAACAAAGAAAAGAGATTTTGGAAGCAGACTTGCAAATCCACAGTCAGCTTCCCCCAAGTCCTGTTTACATAGGATCAAGCCCATTTCTCCCCTTTTCAAAGAATTAAGGAACGCTTGGTCTTAATTCGGGTTTTTGTTTTCTGACATAGCCATGTGATCTGTTTCAGCAAGAAGGGTGGGGAGGAAAATAGATGAGAGGGATCCATTGGGGGGTGATCTGTCTCTCTCGCAAGGGATCTCTACCGCAAGGATAAAAACCACCACTTCTTTAAGTCACCTAAAGTAAATTTCGGAAAGATTGAAATATCCCAGAATAAATCTTGTATTAAGTTTGTTTAGTTTAAGAAGCAGGGGGCGGGGGGGGGGGAAACGCTTAAATCCCAAGCAGAATCTTTCGTTTTAAATTCATTTTAAAAATTGGCTTTCATCCCTCCCTTGTCAATGCTGTAGGTCTTGGACAATGATAAATGGTGGTTTACCATTGCTTTTTTCTTAGAGCTGAGAAAGGGTAAAGCTAAAGCTTCCTCTCGCACATCTGTGCCAGTTGTTCCCGACTCTAGGGGGCGTTGCTCATCTCCGTTTCAAGGCCGAAGAGCCAGCGCTGTCCGAAGACGTCTCCGTGGTCATGTGGCCGGCATGACTCAACACCAAAGGTGCATGGAACACTGTTCCTTTCCCACCAAAGGTGGTTCCTGTTTTTCTACTTGCATTTTTTTACCTGTTTTCGAACGGCTAGGTTGGCAGAAGCTGGGACACGTCATGGGAGCTCACTCCGTTACGCGGCGCTAGGGATTCGAACCGGCGAACTGCCGACCTTTCTGATCGACAAACTCAGCATCTTAGCCCCTGAGCCACCTATGAGAGAGAGTCTCCCCTGGCTTTGTGCCCATGGAAGGATGCAAACTCACCATTTCCAACCTGCAGTCTATAACTACAGATAGTCCTCAACTTACGACCCACAAATGAGCCCTAAACTTCAGTTGCTAAGCGAGACATTGGGGAAGTGATTTTTTTTTTGCCACATTGCACCACGTTTCTTATTCAGTGAATCGCTGCAGTTGTTAAGTGAGTCACATGGTCGTTAAGTGGATCTGGCTTCCCCGTCAGCTGTGCTGGTCCGAAGGTCACCAAAGAGGAATCACGTGACCTCTGGACACTGCAACCGTCATAAGGACATGCCAGTTGCCAAGCCTCTGAATTTTGATCGCGTGGCCACAGGGAGGCTGCCACAGTCGTAAGTGTGAAAAACAGTCATAAGTTCCTAAGAGCCAAGGTGGTGCAGTGGTTAGAGTGCAGCACTGCAGGTTACTTCAGCTGACTGCAGTTCTGCAGTTCGGCTGTTCAAATCTCACCGGCTCAGGGTTGACTCAGCCTTCCATCCTTCCGAGTTGGGTGAAATGAGGACCCGGATTGTTGGGGGCAATATGCTGACTCTGTAAACCGCTTAGAGAGGGCTGGAAAGCCCTATGAAGCGGTATATAAGTCTAACTGCTATTGCTATTGCTATTGCTATTGCTTTTTTTTTTAGTGCTGTTGTCACTTTGGCCACCAAACAAATGGTTGTAAGTTGAGAACTATTTTGTATATGATTTGCTTTCCAGATGCCAAATAATTATAAAGCCATGGCCAATTAATTCAGAAACTCGCTGTTGTTGAACAGAGGGTGACCAATGAAATCTGCAGGAAAATACTAATCTTCATATATTCATAGGCAGGCAGTCCTCAACGTACAGCCAGCACTGGAACAAGAAAACTCGGTCGCCAAGTGAGTTGCATCCGATTTTATGACTTTTCCTTTTTAAATAGCCGAGTTTGTTGTTGCTAGTTGCGAAGTCGTATCCGACCCATCGCCACCCCATGGACAACCTTCCTCCAGGCCCTCCTGACAGCAGACTAAAAGGCAGAGACCTCACCCTGCCAACAAAAGTGTGTCTAGTCAAGGCTACGGTTTCCCCATTTGATAGAGAGATAAGATGGATGGATGGATAGATAGATATAGGTAGGGAGGTAGGTAGGGAGAGAGAGAGAGGGAGAGGGAGGGAGAGAGAGTGGCAGAGAGAAGATGGATGGATGGATGGATATAGGTAGGTAGGTAGGTAGGTAGGTGGAGAGAGAGAGAGAGAGGGAGGGAGAGATAGTGACAGAGAGAAGATGGATGGATGGATGGATAGATATATAGGTAGGGGGAAGAGAGAGAGGGAGCGGGAGGGAGAAGATGGATGGATGGATGGATATAGGGAGGGAGGGAGGGAGAGGGAGGGAGGGAGAGAGAGTGACAGAGAGAAGATGGATGGATGGATAGATATAGGTAGGTAGGGGGAAGAGAGAGAGGGAGGGAGAGTGGGAGGGAGAAGATGGATGGATGGATATAGGTAGGGGGAGGGAGAGAGAGTGGCAGAGAGTGGATGGATGGATAGATATAGGTAGGTAGGTAGGTAGGTAGGTAGATGATAGATAGAGAGAGAGAGATAGTTAGAGAGAGAGAGAGAGAGAAATGAAAAGAGGGGGGGAGAAGATGGATGGATGGATGGATGAATATAGGTAGGGGGTAGGTAGATAGATAGACACAGAGAGAGACACAGAGAGAGAGAGAGATACCAGTAGATAGAGATAAATGAAAAGAGAGAGGGAGAGAGGGGGGAATGGATGAATGTAGACAAAACAGACAGACAGACAGATATAGAGATAAATGTAATTGCAATGGATGGCTGTGAAAGTTGGACCATAAGGAAGGCTGAGGGCCAAAGAATGGAGGCCTTTGAACTCTGGTGCTGGAGAAGAAGACTCCTGCATTGAGTCCCTTGGACTGCAAGGCCATCCAACCGGTCAGTCCTAGAGGAGATCAACCCTGGCTTGTCTTTCGAAGATCCTGAAGAGGAAACTCAAAGACTTTGGCCACCTAATGAGAAGGAAGAAGGACTCCCTGGAGAAGAGCCTCATGCTGGGAACGATGGAGGGCAGAAGAAGAAGAAGGGGACGGCAGAGCAGGAGGTGGCTGGATGGAGTCACAGAAGCAGAAACCTTAAAACCTTCCATAGGTTAACTTTGGAGCCCAGGATAAACCCTGCCGATAGCGGCTGACCAAAATTTGAGTAAGAAAAGGAACAATTTTCACATCGTTTTTTTTTTTTCAACAGAAAGAAAGGCCAAGTAAATACACCCCCAGCCTAAAAGTGTGAACTCTTTGCATCTCCTTTACACAATGTTTACTTAGCCCTCTCCTTACCGTCAGAAGGCAAATTCTAGGGAAATCAAAAGTATTTGTTCCCTGTGTTTAATCCAGCTTCCATACCAGATGTTTACACACACACACACCCCAATTTAAATACCCAGAGTTACGCTTTCTTCCCCTCCACCCCCTCCCCCTCCTTAAATGCAAACCGATTGTTCCCAAGAATGGGTGTTATTCAGATACAAATCAACGTTCATATGTCTGGATTGAAAAGCTTGTCGGAGTCGCCTGGAAAAACTTGTTTCTCTTCACACAGTCACAAAAAACCAGTTGGCCTTCCCAGGAATGGAAAGGCACATCTGTCTTCTTCTGCCTTTATAACAGTTAGTCACCGGCGATGAAATGCGTAAATAGGCCCTTCCACGTAAAATGTATTTTTTTCTCTCTCTCTGTCGATTCCCTACTTCAATATTTGCAGAAATATTGCTATTGTTCTGACCTAGGAAAGCAGGAAGCGGATTCCTGGTCCCGACAAAACCCCTTTTTATTAAACGAATGTGAATTCCTCCCATTCGCCTTCAGCCAAGGCCTGGCAAACAGTCTTTCGAAGGTGGATTTATGACCACAGACCTTATCTAGCTTGGAAAGCTGCCGTGTAAATATTTTACCAAACGCAGTGCAAGGAAAGAATGGGCACAGAGTCTCTGAGATTCACGGACAGATCTTCACACTCCTGAAACAAAGGAATGAACGAATGCATTGTTTCCTGCAAAAGCCCCCTCCCCTTTCGCTCCTCTTTTATTCCCTCTGGGAGGGGCCATTCATCATCCACCTGTGGTTTTACTCCCAAGTCGACCCTGATTTCTGAGCTTTTCTTCTGGCAGTTCTGCGCATGGGCACACTGGGAACAGGCTCCAGCTGTTCTTCTGCCCCACTGATGTCTGACTCTGAAGGCAGCTGATAACTGTCAGACAGCTCTGGCTCCCTCTCTGCCTCCGACACAGAGCCCTCATCAGAGCCTTCCCCAATAGCAATAGCAATAGCAGTAGCAGTAGTAGTAATAGCAGTAGACTTATATACCGCTTCATAGGGCTTTCAGCCCTCTCTAAGCGGTTTACAGAGAGTCAGCATATTGCCCCCAACAATCTGGGTCCTCATTTTACCCACCTCAGAAGGATGGAGGGCTGAGTCAAACCTGAGCCGGTGAGATTTGAACCGCTGAACTGCTGATCTAGCAGTAGCCTGCAGTGCTGCATTTAACCACTGCGCCACCTTGGCTTTTTTTTTCAACAGAAAGAAAGGCCAAGTAAATACACCCCCAGCCTAAAAGTGTGAACTCTTTGTATCTCCTTTACACAATGTTTACTTAGCCCTCTCCTTACCTTCAGAAGGCAAATTCTAGGGAAATCAAAAGTATTTGTTCCCTGTGTTTAATCCAGCTCCCATACCAGATGTTTACACACACACACACCTTCCCCAGACTCCAGGACTGGCCCATCTTCCTCCCCAACCTCCTCATTGTCCGAATCTGCTGCCAGCTCTGTTGGTCGCTGGTGGGTCACAGCAGCATGCCCAAAATCCCTCCTTTTTATTTTAGTAATTCCTTTTTATCCATTGAAACCTCCAAAGAGAAGTTTCAATTCTGCAACTTAAATCACGTCCTGAGTGTATACAGATAATCCTTGACCGCAATTGAGCCCCAAAATTTATGTTGCTGAGCGAGACCGTTCTTCACAAAAGAAAGTGAATCTCAGCAGCGGTTAAATTAACCACCCGGTTGTTAAGTGAATCTGCCTGTCCCTATGGCTGGCCAGAAAGTCGCAAAAGAGGAACATGTAACACCCCCCCCCCCAGGGACACCGCAACCGTCGTAAAGATGAGTCAGTTGCCACGCGTCTGAATTTCAATCACGTGACCACGGGGATGATACCCACGGATGTAAGTGTGGGAAAACAGTCGTAAGTCACTTTTTTCAGGTGCTGTTGTAGCTTCGAATGGTCACTAAGTGTGACTGTTGTAAGTCGAGGACTGTCTGTAACTTTCGGGATTTGAGAGCTTCTTTCTCTGCTGCCTGATTTTACAAATGCATACAAGCTGCTGTGTGTTGTGGCCCGCTAGTGGAGCTGGTGGTAGAGTCGGACAGTGAGGAGGGTTGGGGAGGAACCTGGGCCAGTCCTGGAGTCTGGGGAAGGCTCTGATGAGGGCTCTGTGTCGGAGGCAGAGAGGAGGCCAGGGCTGTATATCAGTTATCAGCTGCCTTCAGAGTCAGACATCAGTGAGGCAGAAGAACAGCTGGAGCCTGTTCCCAGTGTGCGCATGCGCAGAGCTGCCTGGAGAAGGGAACAGCTAAGGAACAGGGGGTCGACTCAGGAGTAAAGGCACAGGTGGACGATGAATGGCCCCTCCCACAGGGAATAAAAGAGGAACGAAAGGGGAGTGGAGTTTGCAGGAGTTCAATTCATGAGGGTGAAGATCTGTTCCTGATTCCTTGCCAAGGAATTGCTGCTACAGCGTGGCGTTTAGAAGATATCGGGCCTGGCAGCTCTCCAAGCCTGATAAAGGTCTGTAGTTGTGAAATCTCATGGAAGACTGACAGCCGGGACTTAGCTGGAGAGGAATTCCTTTTAACCGAAATAAAAGAGGTTTTATCGGGACGAGGAGTCGGCTTCATGATCTTGGGAAGCTTCAGTCAGAACAGGATCCTTGTCCCCTGGATAGAATCGAACACACAATCCTATTCTGTGCATTGCGGGGAGTAGCAAACTATGCTTTCCTTTGGCCAATCCTCTAGGATTAGAAGAGGCTTCTGGAAGCCTCAACGTGTTTCAAATTGATGGGAATTGTTGTCAAATAGATGCTGGATTTACCGGCAGAATACAAACCCTCAATACTACTCTTGTTGTGGACTAGCAGCTCTCTTCTCTTGTTATCCCGACCCACCCAAGTTTCTAGACCTCGTGGTGTTGCACGGAAGGGAAGCAGCAGGGTAGGGAGCAAACAGCGGCTGGGTCCATCAAATACACACAACCAACTCAGTAAAATAAATAAATAAGTAAACAAACAAACAAACAGAGCAAGGGCATTGGTACCGTACCACAACCTTGATTTGTTTTGACATAAGGTAGTTTTGGAAGTTGGGCTTGTTCGAACTGCTGGGGTTAATTGGTTCTCTTAAGACAGTGGTTCCCAAACTTGGCAACTTTAAGACTTGTGGACTTCAATTCCCAGAATTCTCCAGCCAGCTCTGCTGGCTGGAGAATTCTGGGAATTGAAGTCCACAAGTCTTAAAGTTGCCAAGTTTGGGAACCACTGTCTTAAGATAAAGGTAAAGGTTCCCCTCACACATCTGTGCTAGTCGTTCCAGACTCTAGGGGGCGGTGCTCCTCTCTGTTTCAAAGCCAAAGAGCCAGCACTGGCCAAAGATGTCTCCGGGGTCATGTGGCCGGCATGACTCAACGCCGAAGGCGCACGGAACGCTGTTCCCTTCCCACCAAAGGTGGTTCCTATTTTTCTACTTGCATTTTTTACGTGATTTCAAACTGCTAGGTTGGCAGAAGCTGGGAAAGTCACGGGAGCTCACTCCATTACGCGGCGCTAGGGATTCGAACTGCCGAACTGCCGACCTTTCTGATCAACGAGCTCAGTATCTTAGCCACTGAGCCACCATGTCCCTTTTGGTTTGCTTAATTCAGGATCGGCCAGAGTCACCTTGTAAAGGCAGGAAATGTAATAAATAAATAAATAAATTCAGATTACAAGTAGAAGCACAGCCAATGAATGATTCTCTGCCTCCTTTAAAAAAAAGTTTTTTTAAAAAAAATTATTTTCATGTTTGTTTTTAAATTCTATCATGTTTAACTCTGAACATTTCCCTTTTTCTATATACCGTTTTATAGTTTCATTGTGCCCCCACCGCCTAGTGTAAAAAGAGAAAGAAAGAGATAGATAGAAAGAAAGAAAGAACAGAAAGGAATGAGAGAAAGAAAGAAAAGAAAAGAAAGAAGAGAAAGAACGAAAAGAAAGAATAGAAAGAAAGAAGATAGAAAGAAAGAAAGGAGAGAAAGAGAAGGAAAGAAAAGGAAATAGAAAGAAAGATAAATAAGAGAAAGAAAAAGGAGAGAGAAGGAAGAGAAAGGATAGAAAGAAAGAAAGAAAGAAGAAAGAAGAGAAATAAAGGAAAGTTAGGAAGGAAGGAAGAAAGAAAGAAGAGAAAGAAAGAAAAGAAAGGAAAGGAAAGTTAGGAAGGAAGAAAGGAAGGAAAGAAGGAAGGAAGGAAATAAAATAAATAAATAAATAAATAAATAAATAAATAAATAAATAAATAAATAAATAAATAAATAAATAAATAAATAAATAAATAAATAAATATGTTGGTAGCATCTCTGCCTCCCTCCCCCCAAACTTTTTTTGAGCCTTAAAGGTGGATTTTGGAAAACTTCCCAAATAATAGGATGGTTGAATCCCATTTCACAAAGGCTTTTTTCAATAGCACCCGTATTGCTGGTTTCTTTCCCCCCCCCCCAATAGATGACATTTTTCAACAAGTACACGCACACACACTTGTTTATTATTTATCCTATATTTTTCTACCTCCCATCTCCCCTATAAGGCCACCAACCGGCTCCCAGGGGACCAAAGGACAAGCCAGAAAAAAATTGAAATGTTTAAAAAATATTCAAAGCAAAAGTTTAGATTTAGATTTATACCTGTAGAAGTTGGAGCTTTCTCGCTATCTGTCAAATGCCTTCTCAGCACACAACCCCAGGTGGCTTCCCAACGTTTTCCTGGGACCCCGGAGAACCTCCGGCTCTCAGGGTCTTCCCCAGCCCTTCTCCGCCTGGATGGCCGCAGGACAGCCCCACTCAGGACTTCACATCTCCCCCCCTCCTCCCCCCCCCAGCTTGCCTTCAGAAATTGTGGCTACTCCCTCACTGGAGGTTTTCAAAAAGAGACTGGGCAGTCACTTGTCTGAGATAGCATAGGCTCTCCTGCTTGAGCAGGGGCTGGACTAGAAGACCTCCATGGTCCCATCCAGCTCTGCTCTGCTTTGTTTTGTTCTGTTCCCTTTCCCTTTCATTCTGTTCTGTTCTCTTCTTACTTCCACTCCTCTCTCTTCTCCCTTCACCTCCCCTTTGCTTCTCATATTCTCTTCTCTTCTCTATATTCTATTCTATTCTGATTTCTTATTCTATTCCATAACATTCCATTCCACTCCTTTTTTTTCCTTTTCCTCTTTCCTTTCCTCCTTCCTTTCCCTTCCCTTCCTCCTTCCCTTCCTCCTTTCTTTACTTTTCCTTTCTTTCCTCCTCTCCTTTCTCCTTTCCTTTCCTTCCTCCTCTCCTTTTCTTTCTCTTCTCCTTTCTTTTCCCCTTTCCTTTCCTTTCCTTCTTCCTTTCCTTTCCTTTTCTTTCTCCTTTCCTTTCCTTCTCTCCCCTTCCCTTCCTGATTCCATTCCATTCCCTTTTCTTTTCTTTCTCCTTTCCTTTCCTTCTCTCCCCTTCCCTTCCTGCTTCCATTCCCTTTTCTTTTCTTTCTCCTTCCCTTTCCTTCTCTCCCCTTCCCTTCCTCCTTTCCTTTCTTTCTTTCCTCCTTCTCTTCCCTTCCCTTCCTCCTTTCATTTCTTTTCCTCTCCATTCCTTTCCTACTCTACCCTACCCTATATATTGAATCTATTGAGCAAGGGGCTGGACTAGAGGACCTCCACGGTCCCTTTCCAGCTCTATCCATTCCTTCCCAAGGGCCCTTCTGCTGCTGCCTTGTCCTGGTTATCGCCCCGACCCATCCTGCCCCAGAGACACCCCCCCCCCCAGAAACTCCCTCCGAGCTGCGTTTGTACATAGAGAAAACGGACTTCCCAAGCCGGGCAGCCCGCCGCGCTGCAAATTCGGAGCGATCCCGATCGGCTCCTTTCTCTCCCGTGTGGATACCGCAGCGCTTGAGCGCGCTCCGCACCCGCGGGAGAACCGAGGGGTTTTTTTTTGGGGGGGGGGGTGTTGCTTTTAAAGAAAGAAAAAAAACAAGGCAACCCTTTGGGAGATGGGGCGGTGGATTGATGGATTTCAGCCCCGCCTTGTCCCCAGCGATCCACGGTCCCCCCAATTTTAATAGTTTCCCCAAAAGAAGCTGGGGAAAGTTAGGGATCTTGTTTTGCTTACCTTTTTGGTCGCTTTCTTTTCTCTTCTTTTCTTTATTTTTGTCCTCTTTTCTCTTCTTTTGTCCTCTTTTCTTCCTTTCTCCTTCCTTCCTTCCTTCCTTCCTTCCTTCCTTCCTTCCTTCCTTCCTTCCTTCCTGCCTTCCTGCCTTTCCTTCTTTCTTTATTGCTTTCCTTCTTTCCTCCCTCCCTTCCTTCTCTTTCCTCCCTCCCTTCCTTCCCTCCTTCCTTATCCTTCCTTTCTTCTTTCTTTCCTTCCTTCCTTCTTTCTTTCTTTTTTCTTTCTTTCCTTTCTTCCTTATTTTTCCTTCCTTCCTCCCTTCCTTCCTCCCTTCCTTCCTTCTCCTTTCAAAAAGAAGTGGAAACCTTTTCTTCCACCGCCTTTCTCCTTCTCCTTCTCCTTCTCCTTCTCCTTCTCCTTCTCCTTCTCCTTCTCCTTCTCCTCCCGGTCCCCTTTCTCTCCCCAGCCGGCACCTTCGGAGTGGGACGGTGAGCGCGCCTGGGGGGGGGGGGGCTTAGCAGAAGGTCCGACGGAGGCTAATAAGTCTCTGGCAGGGCAAAACAGCTGGGAAGGGGCTGGAGGAGAGGGCGGCGGGGGAGGAGATCCAGGCAAAGCTTTCCCCCCCGTCGAAGAAGAAGGAGGACCGGGCTGCACCAAGACGAGGCTCCGGGAACGCTTCGGGAGCGCAGCCTCCGGCCAGCGGCCAAGCCCGCTCTCTCTTTCCCCCTCGGGCTCCGGCAGCCTGCTTTATACGCCTTCCTCTCGGGCTTGGAAGCGGAGCGGTGATGTCAGTCTGGATTAGCATAAGAAAAAGGCGCCGGAGTTTTGACTGCTCCCGAATAGGAATACTCGCCTGATTGATCTGCTCGGGAGGAGAAGGGAGGAAAGGAAGAAGGGAAGAGGAGGAGGAGCGGGAGGAAAGAGGGAGGAGGAGGAGAGGAAGATGAGAAGGATGTGGAGGAAAGAAAACAGGAGGAGGAGAAAGAGAGAGAAAGAGAGAAGAGGAGAAGCAGGATCTAGAGAAAGGGAAGGGGAAGAGAAGAAGGAGGGAGAGGAGGAGGAGGAGGAGGAGGAGGAGGAGGAAGATCCAGAGAAAGGGAAGAGAATGGAGAAGAAGGAGGGAGAAGAGGGAGAAGATAAGATGGAAGGAAGGAAGGGGTGGTATAGGAGGAGGATGGAAAAGGAGAAGGAAGAAGAAGGGGAAGGAGAAGAGGAGGAAAAGAAGAGGAAGATGAGAAGGATGTGGAGGAAATAAAACAGGAGGAGGAGAAAGAGAGAAGAGGAAAAGCAGGATCTAAAGAAAGGGAAGGGGGAGAGAAGAGAAGAGAAGAAGGAGGGAAAGGAGGAGGTGAAAGATCCAGAGAAAGGGAAGAGAAGAAGGAGGGAGAAGAGGAAAAGAGAAGATGAGATGGAAGGAACAAAGGAAGGGATGGTATAGGAGGAGGATGGAATAGGAAGAGAGGAGAAGGAAGAAGAAGGGGAAGAGAAGGGGGAGGAAAAAAGAGGAGGATGAGAAGTAGGATCCAGAGAAAGGGAAGGGGAAGAAAAGATAAGCAGGAGGGAGAAGAAGAGAAGAGGGAGAAGAGGAGCAGGGGAAGGAGGAGGAAAAGCAGGACCCAGAGAAAGGGATGGAGAAGAGAATGGAGAAGAAGGAGGGAGGAGAAGAAAGAAAAGAAGGAAGGATGTATAGGAGAAGGATGGAAAGGAAGAACAGAACACAGAAAAGAATATAGAATCCAGAATTAATAAAATGGAATAGAATAGAATGGAATATAGAATGGAATATAGAATGGAATATAGAATGGAATATAGAATGGAATATAGAATAGAATAGAATACGGAATGGAATGGAATGGAACAGAACAGAACAGAACACAGAATGGAATGGAATGGAATGGAATATGAAACAATACAATATAATAAAATACAGAACAGAATATAAAATAGAATACAGAATAGAACAGAATATAGAATGGAATACAGAATAGAATAAAGAATGGAATGGAATGGAATACAATACAATACAATACAATACAATACAATAATCTTTTGAAACAGTGGAAAAATCTCAAAGTGGTTAAATTGTTCCAGACAATTTAACACTCCTGTACAGATAAAGAGCCACCAGACATACCGGTACTTTCAAAAAGAAAAAAAACCAGCCAACAAAATATTTTAAATGCTCCCAGCTTTAAATAATTCTTTTCATTTCTTTTTCAAAGACTTAAGCCTTCCCTATTTGCCACGTGCTCTTTTAGAAAACCTTCATCATATAACCTTTGTTTTCTAGGGGGCGATTAATAATTACCGAGAAAAATAAACAGTTAATATTTCTCCAACGGAAATCTTTTATGTTACCTTTTTGAAGTCCGGGTAGATAGGCAGGCAGGCACGGATTGTGGCTTGATTTCAAAAGTAAATTTCTCAGTTAATATTAGAGATTTTAAAAAATGATATGCAGCTTCCTCGTCCATCTGACACAGGGCTGGGAATTGAAGAGGTCAAGGGTCAAAGAAATGTTCCTGGGTATTATTCTATGGAGGTTCTTCATCATCTAGGTCACGGTGGTCCCAAAGATGCTTTTTCAAAAGGCAGCTGGACTTTCTTCATTTTTTTCCTGAAGAGGTTTCGCCTCTCACCCAAGAAGCTTCCTCAGTTCTGACTGAATGATGGAGGAGAGTCAAAACTTCAGCGGTTTGCTTAACAACTGGGGTGGAGGGGGGAGATTACAGGTAATCCTCAGCTTGCGACCCCAATTGAGCCCCAAATTTACATCGCTAAGTGAGAAATTTGTTGAGTGAGTTTTTGGCCCATTTTACGAATTTTCTTGCTGTATCTGTTAAGTGAATCCCTGCTGTGATTAAATTAGCAATATGGTTGTTAAGTGAATCTGGCTTCCCCATTGACTTTGCTTGTCAGGAGGTCGTTAAAAGGGGGATCAAGTGACCCTGGGACACTGACCGTCATAAAAGTGAGTCAGTTATCAAGCGTCTGAATGTAAGTCACATGGCCGTAGGGATGCTAAAATGGTCATAAGTGTGAAAAACGTTCATAAGTCACTTTTTCCAGTGCCGTTGTAATTCGAACGAACACTAAGTGAACAGTTGCAAGTCAAGGACTATCTGTATAAAGTTGGTCACAATACAATTGCTTTGTTTAACAACCGAAGATCTAATACTAATTGTGGCCATAAGTCAAGGACTAACTGCATTATGTTCTGTTCCCCACCCCTCTTTTTTTGTCCTATCCAAAAATGATGGAAAATTGCCAAGGTGGTCTCCAAGTTTAACTCAACTCAATTCAACAACTCAACTCAACTCTACAATTCAACTCAATTGAACTCCTCAACTCAACAAATCAACTCAATTCAACTCAACTCAACAACCCAACTCTACAATTCAACTCAATTCAACTCAACAACTCAACTCAACCCCTCAACTCAACAATTCAACAACTCAACTCAACTCTACAATTCAACTCAACTCCTCAACTCAACTCCTCAACTCAACAACTCAACTCAACAACTCAACAACTCAATTCCTCAACTCAACTCCTCAGCTCAACAACTCAACTCAATTCTACAATTCAACTCAACTCCTCAACTCAACAACTCAATTCCTCAACTCAACAACTCAACTCATCACAACAACTCAACTCAACTTAACTATGAGCAATGTAGGGCAGTAGCCCCAAAAAAGCAAATATATAATCTTGGTTGTATAAACATAGAATCAAAATCATGTGAAGTATTAGTACCGCTTTATAAAGCCTTAGTAAGACCACCTCTAGAGTACTGCGTCCAGTTTTGGTCACCACATTGCAAAAAAGATGTTGAGACTTTGGAAAAAGTGCAAAGAAGAGCAACTAAGATGATTAAAGGCCTGGAGACTAAAATATATAAAGAATGGTTGCAAGAATTGGGTATGGCCAGTCTAGAGAAGAGAAGGACTAGGGGGAACATGACCACAATATTCCAATAATTGAGGGGCTGCCACAAAAAAGAGGGGGACAAGTTATTCTCCAAAAGAGAGGGAAGCAATGGATGGATGGAAACTAATCAAGGAGAGAAACAACCTGGAATGAAGGAGAAACTTCCTAACAGTGAGAACAATTTAGCCAGTGGAACTACTTGCCACCAGAAGTTGTGGGTGCTCCATCACAGGAGGTTTTTCAAGAGAGACTGGACTTCATCTTGTCTGAAATGGTATAAGATCTCCTTCTTGAGCAGGGGGTGGGTGGGGAGCGCTGGACTAGAAGACCTCCAAGGTCCCATCCAGCTCTATTCTGATTCAAAAGTTTCAAGGCCCCAGCAATGGGGTAGGGACCAGAGGGATCCATTTACAATACAATAGCAGAGTTGGAAGGGACCTTGGGGGTCTTCTAGTCCAACCCCCTGCCTAGGCAGGAAATCCTATACCGTTTCAGTCAAATGGCTATCCAATACCTTCAAATTTGGGGAGGATCGCAACGGGTTTTTGCAAGGTGTGGTAGTTGTTGTTGTTTTTAAATAAAAGCCAAAACGGCAATCAAAGACCAGCACTCGGAGCTCCACCTGTTTTTAATGTGCGTTGCCAGATGTTTATTGTTTGAACCACGCTCTGGAGAGGTTCTTGCTCCTGGCACGAGGGGTTTATGTGGGGGTCCCTCCCGTTCCCCCATTTGCCACCACCTCCTCCATCGCTTTTTATGGGGGAGGTATGATAGGAAGGGGCAGGCAGATGGCGTCCCTTGAGCAGGTCAGAGGTGGATGGAGGAAGGACGGTGGGACGTCATTGGATTTGGTTTTAAGTAAACAGACATCCCAGCTCCGGTTTTCCAATGGAACTCAGATTGTGGACTGGCTTCACCTGCCTTCTTCCTCCCCCCCCCCCCCCGGTGGGGCAGGGCCTTGCTTTTTCTTTTCCATTTTCCTTTTTTTTTCTTTCCTCTCTTCTCCCTTCCCACCCATTCATGCTACTCTCCTCTCTCCTCTTCCTTCCGGCCTCCCTCCTTCCTTCTTTCCTTTCTTCTTTCCTTCCCTCCCTCACTCCCACCATTCCTTCCTTCTCTTTCCTTCCTTCCTTTCCTTCCCTCCTTCACTCCTTCCTTCTCTCCTTCCTTCCTTCTCTCCTTCCTTCCTTCCTTCCTACTCTCCTTCCTTCCTTCTTTCCTTCCTTTCTTCCTTCCTTCCTTCCTTTCCTTCCTTCCTTCTCTCCTACCTTCTCTGCTTCCTTCCTTCCTCCTCTCCTTCCTTCCCTCCCTCCCTCCTTCCTTCTCTCCTTCCTTCCTTCTCTCCTTCCTTCCGTCTCCTTCCTTTCTTCTAATATTTGAGGGGCTGCCCCAAAGAAGAGGGAGTCAAGCTATTCTCCAAAGCACCTGAAGGCAGGGCAAGAAGCAATGGGTGGAAACTAATCAAGGAGAGATCCTTCCTTCTCTCATTCCTTCCCTCCTTCCTTCTTTCTCTCATTCCTTCCCTCCTTCTCTCCTTCCTTCCTTCTCTCCTTCCTTCTCTCCTTCCTTCTCTCCTTCCTTCTCTCCTTCCTTCTCTCCTTCCTTCCTTCTCTTCTTCCTTCTTTCCTTCTCTCCTTCCTTCTTTCCCACCTTCCCACCTGGAAACTAATCAAGGAGAGATCCTTCCTTCTCTCATTCCTTCCCTCCTTCCTTCTTTCTCTCATTCTTCCCTCCTTCTCTCCTTCCTTCTTTCCCACCTTCCCACCTGGAAACTAATCAAGGAGAGATCCTTCCTTCTCTCATTCCTTCCCTCCTTCCTTCTTTCTCTCATTCTTCCCTCCTTCTCTCCTTCCTTCTTTCCCACCTTCCTTCCTTCTTCTCCTTCCTTCTTTCCCACCTTCCTTCCTTTTCCTTCCTTTCTTCCAATATTAGAGGGGCTGCCCCAAAGAAGAGGGAGTCAAACTGTTCTCCAAGGCACCTGAAGGCAGGACAAGAAGCAACGGATGGAAACTAATCAAGGAGAGAAGCAACCTAGAACTAAGGAGGAATTTCCTGACAGTGAGAACCATTCATCAGGGGAACGACTTGCCTCCAGAAGTTGTGAATGCCCCAACACTGGAAAGTTTTTTTTAGAAGAGATTGGACAACCCATTTTTCTGCAATGGTACTATAGGCCAGTGTTTCTCAACCTTGGCAACTTGAAGATGTCTGGACTTCAACTCCCAGAATTCCCCAGCCAGCGAATGCTGGCTGGGGAATTCTGGGAGTTGAAGTCCAGACATCTTCAAGTTGCCAAGGTTGAGAAACACTGCTATAGGCCATAGAGTTTCCTGCTTGAGCAGGGGGTTGGACTAGAAGACCTCCAAGGTCCCTTCCAACTCTCTTATTCCAATCCACTCTGTTCAGTTCCTTCTGATGAATTAGAACTCGTAACCAATTTTTGCTGGCCGCACCCAAACTCTGCGTGTCTCAAACCGTAGCCTCAGTCTTTGTCTTCCTTTGAACTTTCCTTTGTATTTTTTTCTTCTTCTTCTGTTCAATCCCAGTTTTCTTCCCACAGAACCCGAGCAACTCAGCTTCAAATTATTTTATTTTATTTTTTAATGATGTGACTAAGCCCTTCTAAAGTTTTAGGGTAACACCCTTGTTTTCTCAGGAAACCAAGTTTGCTCTGCGAATGATCTTATTCTCACAGGTGTGGAAATTTCTTTCTTTCTTTCTTTTTTCCTTCTTTCTTTCTTTCTTCCATCCTTCCGTCCTTCCTTTCCCCCCTCCTTCCTTCCCACCTTTCTTCCTACCCTTCCTCCCTCCTTCCTTCCTTCCTTCCATTTCTATAGCCACCCTTATCAGCAAATGACTGGGAAGCACACACTCAGAAATATTATATTACAATTAAACGCTTAAAAATATTTTAAAGCAATAACAACAAACAAAAACCATTAAAACACTGAAAGAACCACATTAAACAGCTTGTTAAAAGGCTAATTTGAGCACATACCAAAACAATTCATCAATGCTACACACCTGTGCATGATTTTTCATCAGTGCTTGGAGAGGACAGAAAACATCGATCCCAATTTTGGTCTGCACCAAAAGAATTAGCAAAGATTGAATGACCGGCAATTTTTGAAGGTAAGTGTGGGAGAAGAAAAGAATTTTCCAGGGAGGGTTTTGGCGAAAGGAAGTGTTTTCTGGCTTCCCCAAAAAGCAGGAAGCAGATTCCTGGTCCCGACAAAACCCCTTTTATTAAACGAATGTGAATTCCTCCCATTCGCCTTCAGCCAAGGCCTGGCAAACAGTCTTTCGAAGGTGAATTTATGACCACAGACCTTATCTAGCTTGGAAAGCTGCCTTGTAAATATTTTCCCCAAAGCAGTGCTGTCCAAGGAAAGACTTGGCACAGAGTCTCTGAGATTCACAGACAGATCTTCACACTCCTGAAACAAAGGAACGAACGAATTGTTGCCTGCAAAAGCCCACTCCTCTTTCGCTCCTCTTTTATGTCCTACGGGAGGGGCCATTCACCGTCCACGTGTGCTTTTACTCCCAAGTCGACCCTGATTTCTGAGCTGTTCTTTTCTTCTGGCAGCTCTGCGCGTGCGCACACTGGGAACAGGCTCCAGCTGTTCCTCTGCCTCACTGCTGTCTAGCTCTGAAGGCACCTGATCACTGCCAGGTGGCCTTGGCCCCATCTCTGCCTCCAACGCAGAGCCCTTGTCTGAACCTTCCCCAGCACTGGCCCATGTTCCTCCCCAACCTCCTGACTGTCTGACTCTGCTGCTGGCCACTGGTTAGCCACAACAGGGGGAAAAAGAGAGTAAGGGAGAACATAATAGGGAAAAATTCAGCCTTGTCCCCCCTCCCTCCCTCCCAAAAAAAGGATATGAGGCGAGGAATGAAAAAATCCGAAGAACTGGAGAACAGTCGTTTTAGCATCTTGCAAACCAAGCCGAGGAGACGCTTGGCTGTAAATGGTGCATGATGTATTTTGCAAGAAAGGGGAGGAAAGAAAATGCGTTCAGCAGGAGGCATCCATTCCAGATGGAGAGAAGATGCGAGACCTCGGGGACCGTTTGAAGGCTCCGGAAATAAACCATGTTCACAACTAACTAACTCCCGGACCCACAGCAGTAATTTCTTTCACAAAGCAAGGAGAATCCCCCCGTTTTTTTTCGGGCCATTCCTGGAGTGAAACATATGCCTTGAGGTCTTTTCAGCTGCGGCGGCTTTCTCTGTAGTTCTTGTCTCGCAAAGCTTGTAACCTGGTTTGCTCTTGTAAGGTAAAGGTGAAGCTTCCCCTCGTACATATGTGCTAGTCGTTCCCGACTCTAAGGGGCGATGCTCACCTTCATTTCAAAGCCGAAGAGCCAGCGCTGTCCGAAGACGTCTCCGTGGTCATGTGGCCGGCATGACTCAACGCCGAAGGCGCACGGAACGCTGTTCCCTTCCCACCAAAGGTGGTTCCTATTTTTCTACTTGCATTTTTTACGTGCTTTCGAACTGTTAGCTTGGCAGAAGCCGGGACAAGTCACGGGAGCTCACTCCGTTAGGCGGCGCTGGGGATTCGAACCGCCGAACTGCCGACCTTTCTGATCGACAAGCTCAGCGTCCTGGTCTCCTGAGCCACTGTAAGCGACTCTTATAAGTGCATTTTATTCCTTTAAGGAATGTTTCTTGAGAATTTTTGGGGTGGGGGTGGGGGGAGAGCAATAGCAATAGCAGTTAGACTTATATACCGCTTCATAGGGCTTTCAGCCCTCTCTAAGCGGTTTACAGAGTCAGCATATCGCCCCCACAGTCTGGGTCCTCATTTCACCCACCTCGGAAGGATGGAAGGCTGAGTCAACCTTGAGCCGGTGAGATTTGAACTGCTGAACTGCAGATAGCAGTCAGCTGAAGTGGCCTGCAGTACTGCACTCTAACCACTGCGCCACCTCGGCTCTTAGCTGGCACAGAAGATTCTGCAAACACGTTCGAACACCACAGGTAGTCCTCAACTTACAACCGTTCATTTAGTGACCGTCCAAAGTTTCAATGGCACGGAAGAAAATGACCCTTTCTCACCCTTATAACTGTTGCAGCGTCCCCCATGGTTATGGGATCGAAATTCAGATGCTTGGCAACTGACTCGTATTTATGACAATTGCAGCGGCCTGTGATCCCTTTTTGTGACCTTTGGACAAGCCAAGTCAATGGGGAAGCCAGATTCACTTAACAACCATGTCACTAACTGAACGACTGCAAGA
This sequence comes from Thamnophis sirtalis, assembly GCF_051295495.1. Taxonomy (NCBI): domain Eukaryota; kingdom Metazoa; phylum Chordata; class Lepidosauria; order Squamata; family Natricidae; genus Thamnophis; species Thamnophis sirtalis. The sequence continues at coordinate 3,791,847 of NW_028261388.1, read as the reverse complement.
ATTCACTGAACAACGGTGCCAAGAAAGATCGTAAATTAGGGGCAAAACTCACTTGACAAATGTTTCCCTTAGCGACATAAATTTTGGGCTCAAACACACACACACACACACACACACACACACACCTTTGGCTGGATTCACCCATCATGCCACTCAAATGACCAAAATGGGTCAAAGCAATAGAGGCATCAATGAACTGTGAGAACAAATAAAATAAACCTTGTTGGAACATGCCGTGTGAACCAAGCCATCATGGATTTGTTGAATGATTAGGTGTCATGACATCATTTATGTTGCCTAGCAACCACATGGTGTTCCCCCCCCCCCCGTCATCTTGATGATGTTTCTCCAACCTGGTCCTTCAAGTCTCTCAACATTGTATTGGATCAGTCTACCAACCTTCACAAAAACAACAGAGGTGGAAGGGACCTTGGAGGTCTTCTAGTCCAACCCTCGGCTCAAGCAGGAGACCCTGTTTCATTTCAGACAAATGGCTGTTTAGCCTCTTCTTAAAAGCCTCCAGTGATGGAGCACCCACAGCTTCTGGAGACAAGTTGTTCCACTTAGTTCTAAGTTGCTTCTCTCCTTGATGAGTTTTCACCCATTGCTTCTTGTTCAGGTGCTCTGGAGAATAATTTGACTCCCTCTTCTTTGGGGCAACCCCTGAGATATTGGAAGATGCTATCATGTCTCCTCCTCCTCCTCCTCCTCCTTCTCTTCATTTTCCTTCTCTTCTCATGCGCAGGAGCAAAAAACAAGATGGGAGAACCGGTCGGGGAGTGTGGCAGGCCGAGTTATTACTTACTTAGCAGAACTGGTCCAAACCGGTAGGAACCCACCTCTGATGTGGGGGGGGGCTGTGTCCCGTCCCCCCCATGCCCCATTTTTGGCCTGGACAGCATCCTGCAGCCCTTTGCTGGCCAAAAGTGGGCGCAGGGGAGCTGTGCATGGCCTCTCCGTGCCCAGTTTTGACTGGCGGGAATGCTACAGGAGGCATTCATCCCCTCTCCCCCCTCTTGCCCCCCCCAAGCCGGCCCGCAGAGGGGAACTACAATGCTGATCCGGCCCTCGAAAAAATCCCCCCCCCCTGGTATAGAGTCTCCTGCATGGGCAGGGGTCCGACTAGAAGACCTCCAGGGTCCCTTCCAACTCTTATTCTGTATTCTATGGTTTTTTCCATTCTCTACTTCAGATGGCCCACACATCCATTGGGATCACACAAGAGCCATTGATGGGCATACTTGCACAAACCAGGCCTAAATCTGGATTTAGTCAACACTCTTGTCACATGGGGACTGTTTATATCTCCGCTAACATCTGTTGAACATCATTGCAGCCCAGGACTGGGCCGCAAACCGACCCCCTCTTAGCCTGGGGGGGGGATGCTCCCTTCTTCATCTGTTTAACATGGGGTTATCGGATTGTAAAGCGTGCACCAATTTGCCACTCTCCATATCACGCCCGCTGTTCGATTCCGGAACTCTTCCAGATCATTTCGTAACCGGGCGGAAATCGTAAATTTCCGTGGATCGGCAAAAAAAGTAAGAATAACATTTTGAGACGTTCTTCAGAGACCTGCAAATCCGAGGCTCTTGGAGAAAGAAGTGAAAAATCAGATTTGGGGGGGGAGCTAAAATGTAACTATGGTGCAGGACGAACTTTGTGGCTTGTATCCTTACGATTTATATTGATATTGGTTTTTTTTCCTGATTGCTTATTTGTACCCTATGGCTACCATTACGTGTTGTACGTTAGGATTCTTGACGAATGTATCTTGTCTTTGTACACTGAGAGCCTATGAACCAAAGACAAATTCCTTGTGTGTCCAATCACATTTGGCCAATAAAGAATTCTATTCTTTTCTTCTGAATTCTATTATTTTATTCTAATTCTGAATTCTATTTCTGAATTCTGAATTGTATTATTTTGTTCTAATTCTTTTTTCTAGTTTATTCTATTCTGAATTCTATTATTTTATTCTGATTATTCTATTCTATTCTTTTCTTCTGAATTCTATTATTTTATTCTTATTCTGAATTCTATTATTTTCTCCTAATTATTCTATTCTATTCTTCTGAATTCTATTGTTTTATTCTAATTCTGAATTCTATTTCTGAATTCTGAATTCTATTATTTTATTCTAATTCTCTTTTCTAGTTTATTCTATTCTGAATTCTATTATTTTATTCTAATTATTCTATTCTATTTTTTCTTCTGAATTCTATTATTTTATTCTTATTCTGAATTCTATTATTTTCTCCTAATTATTCTATTCTATTCTATTCTATTCTTCTGAATTCTATTATTTTATTCTAATTCTGAATTCTATTTCTGAATTCTGAATTCTATTATTTTGTTCTAATTCTTTTTAAGTTTATTCTATTCTGAATTCTATTATTTTATTCTATTCTATTCTATTCTATTCTATTCTATTCTTTTCTTCTGAATTCTATTATTTTATTCTAATTCTGAATTCTCATTTTATCCTAATTATTCTATTCTATTCTTCTGAATTCTATTGTTTTATTCTAATTCTGAATTCTATTTCTGAATTCTGAATTCTATTATTTTATTCTAATTCTCTTTTCTAGTTTATTCTATTCTGAATTCTATTATTTTGTTCTTATTCTATTCTATTCTTCTGAATTCTATTATTTTATCCTAATTATTCTATACTATTCTTCTGAATTCTATTATTTTATTCTAATTCTGAATTCTATTTCTGAATTCTATTATTTTATTCTAATTCTGAATTCTATTTCTGAATTCTATTATTTTATTCTAATTCTGAATTCTATTATTCTTTTCTTTTCTTTTCTTTTCTTTTCTTTTCTTTTCTTTTCTATTCTATTCTATTCTATTCTATTCTATTCTATTCCACTCTATTCTAGAAGACTCCTGCATTGAGTCCCTTGGACTGCAAGGCCATCCAACCGGTCAGTCCTGGAGGAGATCCACCCTGACTGCTCTTTAGAAGGCCGGATCCTGAAGAGGAAACTCAAAGACTTTGGCCACCTGATGAGAAGGAAGAAGGACTCCCTGGAGAAGAGCCTCATGCTGGGAACGATGGAGGGCAAAAGAAGAAGAAGGGGATGGCAGAGAAGGAGGTGGCTGGATGGAGTCACTAAATCAATCAGCGTGAGCTTCAATGGACTAACAACAGACCAGAAATCCACTTCGTTGGGTCCTGGTCATTGGTGCTCAACAGGGCCAGGTGAAGGGTCTTTAATGGTTGGGGGGGGGTGTCTTGTGTCAATTTTGGCTCAGTTGAAGAAGAAGAATTAAGTAATTCATTTAGATGAGCGAGAAATATTTCCATTTTAACTGGCAGGGAGGAGGAGATAATAGACAATCCATCTGCACCAGATATGCCTTTCTTATCTCCTGGCCTAGGCCTGTACCAGGCACCGATGGTGCTTCTTACGGTAGCTGTCAGTTTTATCCCTCTTTTCCCCTTCCGGCATCTTGTTTCTGCTAAGATAATTCTGCACTTCCTCTTTATTCCATTGCCTATTCGTGGCCTTAAACAACTATGTGGACTTCAACTCCCAGAATTCCCTGGGAAGCGATGATGGCTGGGGAATTGTGGGAGTTGAAGTCCACTCCTCTTAAAGAGGCCTAGGCTGAGAAACACAGCTTTAAGAGGCCTTCCAACACCCACTTTTACATCTTGTGGTTTTATTTTACATTTTATTTTATATTTTTACGTTTTAGTTTATATTTTATTTTACTGGGCTGCATTTATTTTATTTTATTTTACGGTACTGTGTTTTATTTTAATTTATGTTACTATACTGTATTTTATTTTATTTTACTGTACTTTATTTTATTTTACTGTATTGTATATTATTTTATTTTACTGTAATGTATTTTATTTTATTGTACTGTATTTTATTTTACTGTATTGTATATTATATTATTTTACTGTATTGTATTTTATTTTACTGATTGTATTTTTTATTTTACTGTATTGTATTGTATTTTATTTTACTGTACTATATTTTATTTTACTGTACTGTATTTTATTTTACTGTATTGTATATTATATTATTTTACTGTATTGTATATTATATTATTTTATTGCATTGTATTGTATTGTATTTTACTGTACTGTATTTTATTTTACTGTACTGTATTTTATTTTATTTTACTGTACTGTATTTTATTTTACTGTATTGTATATTATTTTATTTTATTTTACTGTACTGTATTTTATTTTACTTTACTGTATTTTATTTTATTTTACTGTGCTGTATTTTATTTTATTTTATTGTATATTATATTATTTTACTGCATTGTATATTATATTATTTTACTGTATTGTATTTTAATTTATTTTATTTTACTGTATTTTATTTTACTGTATTGTATTTTCCTGTACTTTTTTCCCCTGTACTGTATTTATTATTTTATTTTATCTGCCAATCTCCCACAGGGTAGCTTACAATATTTTTTTTCCCTTGATTGCATTTCTCAAGTGGCTCCAATCCCCCAAGCAGAGTCTAAAATCTCTCTCTCTCTCTCTCTCTCTCTCTCTCTCTCTCTCTCTCTCTCTCTCTCTCTCTCTCTCACACACACACACACACACACACACACACACACACACACACACGAGTCCCTGAGAGTCAGTTGGGGTGTGTGTGTTGTGCATATAAAATTTCTTAAATAAATGCATAAATAAATAAAAGCCTCTGCGTGTGTTTGTGTGTGTGTGTGTGTGTGTGTGTGTGTGCCTGTGTTGCTTTGCAACTATAATTTATGCCCCTCGCAGAACCGTCTTGACGGGGTGAAATGGTTCCCCTCATTCTTCCTCCTCTCTCGGGGACGTCCCCGTGCCGTGCAAATTACCTGGGATGCAGTTCAAAAACATTTTTCTTTATTATTTTGTCAGGGGGGGCATAGAACATTTGCAAGCCACATTGGTCTGTATTGCCACAGGTGTTAACCATTTGGGCCCCATACTGTTTTCTAGGAGAAACAGCCAAATAAAATGTTATTTTTTTAAAAAAAAAAAATTAGGAAAAAGAAAGCATTTCATTTAACAGAATAACAGAATAACGGAGTTGGAAGGGACCTTGGAGGTCTTCTAGTCCAACCCCCTGCTTAGGCAGGAAACCCTACGCCACTTCAGACAAATGGTGGTCCAATCTCTTCTTTAAAACTTCCAGTGATTTTGTTTTCTTCTGTTCAAAAGAATCTAACCAGGAATGCAGGCTAAGATTGGGCACAGAGACCCTGATGGGGGCCACGCAAGCCTTGTTTAAGAGATAAGCCAGGAATCGTGGTCATTGTTTCTCAAGTCCCCTTCTCTGCCAAATTCAAGTTTCAAGTTTCAAGTTTAATTTTATTTATAGGCCGCCTAATCCCGGAGGACTCTGGGCGGCTTACCGAGAGGGGGAAATAAAATAAAATAAAATAAAAATAAAATAGACAAATTAAAAAACAACACAAATACATTCATTTCAGTCGGGGCTGGACCTCAACGATGAAGTCAACAGCCCCAGGCCTGCCGGAAAAGCCAGGTCTTGACAGCTTTTCTGAAGGCCATGAGAGTGGGTGAGGTCCGGATTTCTGGGGGTAGTTCGTTCCAAAGGTTCGGGGCAGCCACAGAGAAGGCTCTCCTCCGGGGAGCCGCCAGCCGACATTGTCTGGCTGACGGCATCCGAAGGAGGCCAACCCTGTGGGATCTTACCGGCCGCTGGGAGGAATGTGGCAGTAGGCGGTCTCGCAGGTATGCTGGTCCTAAGCCATGTAGGGCTTTAAAGGTAACAACCAACACCTTGAATTGCGTCCGGAGACCAATGGGGAGCCAGTGCAGCTCGCGGAGGATAGGTGTAACGTGGGTGTACCTAGGTACACCCAATATCGCTCGCGCGGCTGCGTTCTGGACTAGTTGCAGGTCTCCGAACGCTTTTCAAGGGCGTGACCCGACAAAAGCGCGAACGTCATAAGCGCGCCGACAAAACCGCGGCGCTAAAACCGCGATGTCAAAAGCGCGCTGACAACAGCGCGCCGACAGAAGCGAGATTTAAGTTAAGGTAAGGTTTAGGGTTAGGTTTAGGGTTAGGTTTAGGGTTACGTTACAGCGCGCTTCTGTCGGCGCGCTTTTGTCGGCGCGCTTCAGGGCTCATTCGCCGCTCATTCGTCGCGCGGTTTTGTCGGCGCGGTTTTGTCACCGCGGTTTAGTCAGGCGCGCTTTTTTTGTTCGCGCATTTGTGGTGGAACCTTTCAAGGGTAGCCCCATGTAGAGCGCGATACAGAGAGATACAGGGAATCTTTGACGGACAGCCTCAACCCATATTTTTTGCTGCTAAGCGAGATAGTTGTTAAGCGAGTTTTGTCACCCCATTTTACGCCCTTCCTTGCCACCGTCGCTAAGTGAAGTTCCGCAGTTGTTACGTTAGTAACAGGGTCGTAAACTGAACCTCACTCCCCCGTTGACTTTTTGCTTCTCAAAAAGTTGCAAAGGGATGGGGGGGTGGGAATCACAAAATCAAGATATTTTAACACTTGGCAACTGGCCCATATTGAGTCAGTTGTCGAGCGTGCCGTTGTAACTTTTGAAAGGTCTCTAAACGGAAACTACCGTGAACTCCGGTTTAAACACAGCTTATAACCCAAGACCTTGTCAAAAGAACTTTTCGCCCTGAATTTTAGTTATGCACAGAAAGTTTTGAAAAAGTTTTTTTTAAGTAACCTTTGAAAAAGTTTTTTTTAAGTAACCTTTTTTAAAAATGTAATTTAAAAGAAAGTTACCGATAATCTATTTGATCAATTTAAGGTTGTGTGTCTGTGTGTGTGTGTGTGTCAAAAAAGGCAAAATGGCGGCCTAGCCCCTCTTTGTAAACAGATGCATTTGAAGCGACCTGTTTTCCAACTGTGGGAAGTTATCATCCAGTCTTCTCCCAGAGAAGTAAAATATCCTGGGAAATGTTGAAAAGGCAAAATATTTCTCTGGATGTGAAAAGAAAGAAACATGCGTTAAAAGACAGAATAGTTGCCTGTAGCTTCCTGCCCATCCACACTTTGTCAATAGGCCATTGAGAAGGCCAGGCTAGCCCACTTTACATAATAAAGACTTCCCCACTGCAGCTGTAGGGAAAAGGGATATTACTCAACTCTTCACATGGCATCTGAGAACTCATACCTGTATTCAAAACACAGCCTAGAGAGTAGCCTCCTGCATGGCACCATGGGAGTCTGACAACCAATCAGAATACATTTCTTACACAGGAACAGGAAACAGAGAGGTGGGACTAAACAGGGTATAAAAAGCCTAGCAAGCCCCTCCCTCAGCCCTTCTCTTCTTCTCCACCAACATTGAAGCATGTGATCACCTTTTCTGTTCAGGGCTCAAGCCATGTGGTCCTGTCCAACAATAAACCATCTTTCCAAGCAGCCTCCATGTCTCCAGTGTCTCCTTCCCCACTTGGAGCTGAACCTAGAAGGATATTTCTTTCAACACAACCAACATAACTTCTTATTTTTTTTATTAGAAATTTTTGTATGAAGCTTTTTTAAACATTAAAAAAACAAAACACAAATTTCCACATTACAGCGAGTCCATATCAGTATCGTTGATATCATTCGTATTTACATAAGCCCAATTTCCATATTCTCTAATATAGTCTATATTGCATTGTAGGAAGTTAAAACCCATCCTTCTCCCGGAAAAAAATGAAATATCCTCGGAAATATTGAAATGGCGGAATATTTCCCTGGATGTGAAAAGGAAGAAACATGTTTTAAAGAGAGAATAGCTCCCTGCAGCTTCCTGCCCCCATCCCCCTTTGTCAATGAGCCATTAAAGCCTGAGCCAGTCTACTTTACATAATAAAGGTAGTATTAGCCTTTCACAGAAACTCACCGCGTGGCATCTGAGAATTCAACCAAACTTGGGGTTCAAAACGCAGCCTAGAGAGTTGCCCCTGCATGACCCCATGGGAGTCTGACAACCAATCAGAAGGCAAGATCAAGATCAAAGGCCAGAGGGGGCATAAAACCAGGGACTCAGCATCTCAGCCCTTCCTTCTCTTCTTCTCCACCAACATTGAAGCATATGATCCCCTTTTCTGTTCAGGGCTCAAGCCATGTGGTCCTGTCCACCATTAAAACCATCTTTCCAAGCAGCCTCCATGTCTCCAGTGTCTTTTCCCCCACTTGGAGCCGAACCCAGAAGGACATTTCTTTCAACAGTATAATATATCACATAACCACTTAAAATATAGTAATATTTACAGATTTATACAGTGCTGTCATATTTGTTGTAAATAATAGTTCTTATACAGTATCTCATGTCCATCGTCCAACCATTTATTACCATCTTTACACCAACGTAACTTCTTAAATAGGTTCATTCTTAAAAAAAAAGAAAGGGAGAAACTTGCCAGTCCTAGTAGTTAAACAGGTGTGAGTTTGCACAAGTCAGTTGAAAGTTCCTCAACCACTGACGTCCGAACGCAAAAGAAACTGGTAAACAGGCCTGGTGTGAAAAGGACATTTCAATGACACTATTTTTTGTGAGCACAGCAAACACAACTTGGAGGAGGGGGGGCACTTTAAACAGGTGTGTCTGTTCCTGTCACCAAAGGTGTTGCATTCACTGTTGGTACAGCATGCAGGAAAGACCGATTAGGACTGGGTTTTTTTTTTTTACAGAATAAACAGAGCTGGGAAGGGGCCTTGGAGGTCCTCTAGTCCAACCCCCTGCTGGTCGTAAGTATTCCAACTCCCCGAGGAGATGCCCTACCTGATGAGTCTTGAGTTCCACATCCTCAAGACAAGACACCCACTCCTCATTTTCCCAGGCTGTACTGGGATTCCCCCACACACACGAAAAATGGAGAATTAGAATCAGAATAGAGCTGGAAGGGACCTTGGAGGTCTTCTAGTCCAGCCCCCTGCTCAAACAGGAGTTCATTTGCCATTTCATCCAAGTGACTGTTCAGTCTCTGCTTAAAAACCTCCAGTGATGAAGCACTCACAACTTCTGGTGGCAGGCTGTTCCACTGGTTAATTGTCCTTTCTCCTTAATTCCAGGTTAGTTCTCTCCTTGATTAGTTTCCATCCATTGCTTCTTGTCCTGCCTTCTGGTGCCTTGGAGAATAGGTTGACTCCCTCTTCTTTGTGGCAACCCCTCAGATATTGGAAGACTGCTATCGTGTCCCCCCCTGGTCCTTCTTTTCTGTAGATTGGCCATACCCAAATCCTGTAACAGTTCTTCATGTGTTTTAGTCTCCAGGCCTTTAATCATCTTCGTTGCTCTTCCTTACACTTTTTCCTCAAAGTCTCTTTATTCAGATTGACAGAGTTGGGAGGGACCTTGTAGGTCATCTAGTCCAACCCCCGCCCAAACAGGAGACCCATTTCTGACAAATGATAGTCCAGTCTCTTCTTGAAAGCCTCCAGGGATGAAGCTCCCACAACTTCCGAAGGCAACTTCTGTTCCATGGGTGGATGGTTCTCACTGTCAGGAAATTCCTCCTTATTTCCAGGTTGAATCTCTCCTTGGTCCGTTTCCATCCATTATTCCTTGTCTGGCCTTCGGATGCTTTGGAAAAGAGCTTGACCCCCCGCCTTCCTCTCTGTGGCACCCCTCAAATATTGGAAGGCTGCTATCCTGTCTCCCCTGGTCCTTCTCTTCCCTAGACTAGCCAGGCCTAGTTCCTGCAACCGTTCTTCATATTACAGATTAACAGGGACCTTGTAGGTCATCTAGTCCAACCCCCCGCCCAAGCAGGAGATCGTACACCATTTCTGACAGAGGGCAGTCCAGTCTCTTCTTGAAAGCCTCCAGGGATGAAGCTCCCACAACTTCCAAAGGCAACTTCTGTTCCATGGGTGGATGGTTCTCACTGTCAGAAAATTCCTCCTTATTTCGAGGTTGAATCTCTCCTTGTTCAGTTTCCATCCATAATTCCTTGTCTGGCCTTCGGGGGCTTTGGAGAATAGCTTGATCCCTTCCTCTCTGTGGCAGCCCCTCAAATATTGCTATCCTGTCTCCCCTGGTCCTCATATTCGCTAGACCAGCCATGCCCAGTTCCTGCAACCGTCCATCGTATGTTTGAGCCTCCAGTCCCCTCATCATCCTGGTTGCTCTTCTCTGCACTCTTTCTAGAGTCTCCACATCTTTTTTTATGATATGGTGACCAAAACTAGATGCAAGTATTCCAGGTGTGGTCTTACTAAGATGGACCACACCTAACTATGATGGTATTTGTCGGCTGGTATTTGCTTTAGCCTTGAATGTTCCTGGAACTGCAAACCTTTTCACGCTGGCATCATTTGAGTAAAGCATTCGCCGATGGACGCCAGCCAAGGAAATCAAAGGCTTCTTTCGGCCCTCCAAGCGTTTTTGAAAACAGGAATCTCCCCAGCTGGCTCCGATGGAGATTCCATATTTTTCCCGTTGATTTAACTCAGTGTTTCTGAACCTTGGCGACTTTAAGTCCTGTGGACTTCAACTCCCAGAATCCCCCAGCCAGCACAGCTGTGCTGGCTGGGGGATTCTGGGAGTTGAAGTCCACAGGACTTAAAGTCGCCAAGGTTCAGAAACACTGATTTAACTGATCCCCAAATACTGCTTTTGATCTGCCTTGATTTTTCTTTAAAAAGACAGGCCTGTTATTTTACAAAGGATGAGCACCTGGCGGAATATAAGGGCCCTTGGAGGTCTTCTAGTCCAACACCCACCCACCCATCCCTGTGCTGAAGCAGGAGACCTTGTACTGCTTCAGAAAAAATGGTTTCCCAGTCTCTTCTCTCTCAGCCAAATTTACCTCACAGGGTTGTTGTTGTGGGGAAAATAGGATGAGGGGTTAAAGATGTTCACTGCCTTGGAATTATTTGTAAAACTAATAAAGGAGATACAAATAACACTGGAAATTTTTAAGAAGAGATTGGATAACCGTTTGCCTGAAGTGGCGTAGGGTTTCCTGCCTAAGCAGGGGGTTGGACTAGAAGACCTCCAGGGTCCTATGGGAAGTTATCACCCAGCCCTCTCCCAGAAAAATGAAATATCCCGGGAAATATTGAAAAGGCAGAATATTTCTCTGGATGCGAAAAGAAGACAGAATAGCTGCCTGTAGCTTCCTGCCCATCCCCACTTTGTCAATGGGCCATTAAGAAGGCCAAGCTAGTCTACTTTACATAACAAAGACTTCTCCACTTCAGCTACAGGAAAGCATG